>NC_057807.1:448086050-448421484 GCF_018294505.1 Triticum aestivum | reverse complement strand
GGGGGGGGGGTAGGTGGTTCCTTGAGGACCTTCTCCATCTTTGCTAGGATCTTGTGGTGCCTGGCCTCTTGAGCCGCCAGGATGCTCCGCAGGTGACGCTGGTAGGTGGCAGCCACGTTCGGCAGGCTGAAAGGCATGCGAACATAGCTGTGTGGCGGGCCCTCGCAGCGTCCCACGTGCGAAGGCTAGAAGCGCTCCTGAGATGGGGCTTGGTTGAGCCCTAGGACGTCGATGCAGATGCGCAGCCCACCATCCCCGCCTGGATGGGGAGCTGCGCAAGGCGAGTGGCGGTCGCCATGTATGGCCCTCGCTTCCTGAAGCTCCTGAGTGGTCTTGGTGATGAACTCCTGAACGTTGGGCCTTCCATGACCTGTGTCTTCCTGAGGGAAACGTGCCGCGAAGCACGCCTCCAAGTGGTGCCCGAGCGCCTCCCTCGTGATGTCGGCGAGGTCTGAGGCCCTCTAGAAGAGAGCCCCCGAGCCCCGCCTGAGGAGGGCACCGGGCGCGCCTTCCTATGCAATGGAAAGAGGCACCCCAAGCACGGGCGTTGATCCTGACGCGACACCTCCCGAGATGCTGACCTCCTGAGGCCCTGTGCAGAGCGGTTGCTTCTTCTTCTTGGGGATGGCCTCAGGAGGGTTCTCGCCCTTGCTGTTCGGGTCCTCGATTGCTACGGCTTGAAAGGCACGCTGAAGGGAGCACATCGCATCTCTCTCTTCGCAGGGGACCATGCTGATTCCGCCGGTTCCTCACATCTTGAGGATGTTGTACCCGTGGTGGGTCACCACCATGAACTTGGCCAGGGCTGGATACCCGAGGATGGCATTGTACGGTAGGTGGATGTAGGCGATGTCGAAGTCGATGAGCTCGGTGTGGTAGTTGTCGTGCTGTCCGAAGGTGATAGGGAGGCGGACCTGCCCTATCGGGGTGGTGGAACCATTGGTAACTCCTGTGAAGGGCTTGGTAGGCTGGAGCTGATCATATGGCACTTGAAGGTTGCAAACATATCAATGGAAAGGACTTTAAGCCCCACGTCGCCGTTGATGAGGGTCTTGGTGACTTGCACGTTGCTGATGACTCGTGAATAGAGCATTGGGAGAACACCAGCAGTAGCCACGCACTTGAGTTGATCTGCCGAGCTGAAAGTGATGGCGCACTTGGACCACCTGAACGGGCGCGTGGCCTCGAGCTTGGGGAGGGCTACGTTCACCTCGCGAGCAAACTACTTGAAGACACGCTGAGAGGCTGGGGCCTGAGCTCCGCCCAAGATGCAAGCGATAGCACATGGCTCCTGGAAGCCCCCAGCCCCTCGTCCTGATGATGGTCGTCATTCATTCTTGGCAGCGGCTGTCAGGGTCAAAACCGGCGGATCTCGGGTAGGGGGTACCTAACTATGTGTCTAAGGCTAATGGTAACAGGAGGCGGGGGGACACGATGTTTACCCAGGTTCGGGCCCTCTCGACGGAGGTAATACCCTACTTCCTGCTTGATAGATCTTGATGATATGAGTATTACAAGAGTTGATCTACCACGAGATCATAGAGGCTAAACCCTATAAGCTAGCCTATGATTATGATTGTTCTTGTCCTACGGACTAAACCCTCCGGTTTATATAGACATCGGAGGGGGCTAGGGTTACACAGAGTCAGTTACAGAGAAGGAGATCTTCATATCCGAATCACCAAGCTTGCCTTCCACGCAAAGGAGAGTCCCATCCGGACACAGGACAAAGTCTTCAATCTTGTATCTTCATAGTCCAACAATCCGGCCAAAGTATATAGTCCGGCTGTCCGAGGACCCCCTAATCCAGGACTCCCTTAGGAGCCCCCGAACCAGGCTTCAATGACGATGAGTCCGGCGCGCAGATTTTCTTCGGCATTGCAAGGCGGGTTCTCCTCCGAATCCAGAGTACCTGTTGTAGCGAGCAGTATCCGGCTTCCCATTAATGTTGTACTCCTCGGCTTCTGTGCTTCAATAATTATTATCTCCAGTGTCGAGTGAATGCGAGAAGTCAGGGCACTTTTAAATTTGCCACCCTGACCATGTAACTAAATCGTCTATTTAAAGAGACGTGGATCCTCAGATCCAAATCACACCATCTTCCCCCAGCAAGCACTCATCAAAGCGCGCCCGAAAGAAACCATACCATCATAGCCGGTCGTCGCAGCTCCTCCTATCGCACCCGTAGCACTAAGCCAGGCGATTGGGAAAAGTGTTCTGTCCCCCATAGCTGATTAGTAGAGTTGCAGACCCAGGGGTTTCTTCCACTACAATGGCGGGGAGCAAGCGGAGAGTTATCCCAACCCATCCAAGGTGGAGCGAGTATGCCTTGTCCCCTATTTGCCAAGGGGACTTGGGTTTCCAATCCACCCATTCCTCCGTGGGCTCCTGGAGTTCTATGGCCTCCAGCTGCATAACTTCACCCCTGCCTCACTACTGCACATCGCAGGTTATGTCGCTCTTTTGAGCTATTTCTGGGCTGCGAGGCTCATTTCGAGCTATGGAAGAGGCTGTTCTGCCTCGTCCCTCGTAATCAGGAGGGATCAATATATCAAGTGGGCAGAGCCGAAATATGGCGCGTCACCAAGACCGGATACTTGTCCGGCACTCCAAAGAAGACATCCGATGACTGGCCTTCGGAGTGGTTTTATGTAGAAGACGTCCCTCTTTCGGACCCAATTCGGACGGGCCTTCCTGAGTTCAATAATGCCCCGCTGAAGAAACGCCATAGCTGGCGCCCCCGGAGCCCCCAGGGGGAAGACAACAGGGAAGTCCTTTACCTGATGAGCAGGTTAAAATTGTTGGCCCAATCAGGACTAACAATAATCGAAGTTATGTCAATATGCATAATGCGGGGGGTGCAGCCACTTCAATATGGGGGGAAACTTGTCGGTGTTCTGGGAACGGGGGTCCCGAGACTTGCCTGCCTGCGGCCTGCGGCGTGGCTCAAGTGGTGGCCCAGTACATCCCATCTTCATCGACTCAAGCTCAAGACCCTCGCGAGGGTCCTGGCCTCGCGGGGCCGACGACGGAAGGCTTCCTTAGGAGTGGCCTCACCAGGCAAGCTCGCGAGGAGGCGGAGAGATCAAGGCAGGCGTACCTCGCGAGGTGCTCGTGACGCAAGCCATGACGATCGAGGCCAGGCGGGCGCCAGGCGGGCACCGACCTGTGAGTGTCCATGTTTCCTCTTTGGTGCAAAGGGGGCAAGCACAGGTGCGGAGTACCGAGGCATCAAGTAAAGGTTACCATTTCGGTGCAATGAGACCAAGACCAGCAGAGCGGCAGGACGAAGGTCACCATGGAGCCCAAGACAGCGTCATAACCAGTGGCTTTGGCAGCCGAAGACCAACTTTAGTCAGGATAAGTTGTACAAGATGTTCCCCTTCAAAATGGCCGTTGTTGGCGCCCTTCCAGCTCAATATTTGGGAAGAGGACCAGGGCCTCTATATATAGGGCTAGCCACCACAGTAGAGGGACATCTTGAATCAGGTCCTTCGCAAGCAGAACACCACCACAAGAACACCCCTCGCGAGGCTGTTCTTCTTCTGTACTATTCATCATCAGCCCCTGAGGCAATCCACCACACCACAAACTAGAGTAGGGTATTACACCACAACGGTGACCCGAACTAGTATAAACCATGCGTCCCTTGTGTTGTTCATCATTGTCGGTGTCAAAACCGGCGGATCTCGGGTAGGGGGTCCCGATCTGTGCGTCTTAGGCTGATGGTAACGGGAAGCAAGGGACACAATGTTTACCCAGGTTTGGGCCCTCTCGATGGAGGTAAAACCTTACTTCCTGCTTGATTAATATTGAAGATATGAGTAGTACAAGAGTAGATCTACCACGAGATCATAGAGGCTAAACCCTAAGAGCTAGCCTATGATGGTATGATTGTAATCGTGATCGGCCTTCTAAGGACCATCCTCTCCGGTTTATATAGACACCGAAGAGCTAGGGTTTACATGGAGTCAGTTACAAAGAAGGAAACATAATATCCGGATCGCCAAGCTTGTCTTCCACGCAAAGGAGAGTTCCATCCGAACACGAGCCGAAGTCTTGAGTCTTGTATCTTTACGCTTCTATAGTCCGGACGATGTATATAGTCCGGCTGTCCGGATACCCCCTAATCCAAGACTCCCTCAGTAGCCCCTAAACCAGGCTTCAATGATGACGAGTCCGGCGCGCAGTCTTGTTTTCGGCATTGCAAGGCGGGTTCCTCCTCCGAATACTCCAATGTACCCATCATGACAAACAGTGCCCGGCATCTCATCAATGTTGTACTCAGCTTCAGTATCTCAATAATGACCGTTTCCACGTGTCGAGCGAATGCAAGGAGTCGAGGCATTTTTGCATTTTCCACCCTTAGTCCTTCGGGCTAGCCGTCTATTTGAAGAGACGGGGATTCCCAGATCCAAACCTCACTCTCCCTCCTCGAGCAAGCATCCAACAGAGCGCCCAGAAAAAACCATTCCAACATGGCCGGTCGTCGCAGCTCTTCTGCTCGCTCCCCTTGCCCCAAGCCAGGAGACGGGGGAGAGTGTTCAGTTTCTCATAGCCGTTTGATAAAGTTACAAACCCAAGGGCTCCTCCCGCCGGCGTTCATGGTCCCTGTTCGAGCCGGAGTGGCCACCTATAACGGCGGAGAACAAGCGGAGAGATCCCCCAATCCATCTCGAGAGGAGCGAACATGCTTAATTCCGCATCTATTAAGGGGCGTCGGGTTTCCTATTCATCCATTCCTTCGCGGGCTTCTGGAGTTCTATGGCCTCCAGTTGCACAACTTTACCCCAACCTCCATACTACATGTAGCAGGGTATGTCGCCCTTTGTGAGCTATTTCTAGGCTGCGAGGCTCATTTCGGATTATGGAAGAAGCTGTTCTGCCTTGTCCCCCGCAACCAGGGAGAATCCCTATGTCAAGTGGGCGGGGCCGAAGTATGGCATATCGCTGAGAGCGGATACCTATCCGGTACTCCCAAGAAGGCACCAGATAACTAGGCTTCAGAGTGGTTTTATATTGACGACGCTCCCCTTCCGGATCCAGTCCGGACAGGACTCCCCAAGTTCAGTAACATCCCGCTGAGGGCACGTCTAACCTGGCACCCCCGAGGCCTCCAAGAAGAGGATTCCAGGGAAGTACATTTCCTAATGAGCAGGATAAAGTTACTGGCCAAATCCGGACTGACGATAGTCGAGGTCATGGCAATTTGCATAATGCGGGGAGTGCAACCGCTTCAATATCGGGGCAATCCCATGTGGCACTACAATGGGACAGACGATGCCACCCGCTGTGGCCGTAAGGGTCCGGACTCCCCCACATCTCTGGCAAGGATACTGTCCGACCTATACAAAGGAGAAGAGGAAGACTTCCTCCATATCAAACTGCGGGACAGATTCTCCATGTATAATCCCCCAAACTGGGTAAGTCATCATTTATTTTCTCGCTTCACTTATTGTGGCGTTCTTTGCTAAAGTTACCTGCATTGATATTTCTGAGCAGGAACTGAGGAGGGTCATGGAAGGAATCACCAGCCCTTCCCCACAGCCAGAGGACCCCGAAAGGGCCCTGTATCCAGGACTCGAAGAAGACCCAGATGCGGTCGTGGAGCTTGTCGACGGGATATTTTATCGGGCGAGCCGTGACGGCGCCTCGGTGGCCATTACTGCCAATTATCCTGGACTGCTACCCTCGTCGCGCGTAAGCCAAGCCGAAGACTCGATCCTCCGAAGAGGACTCTTCCCTGATGTCATGCTTTATCCCTAAAGTGTCGTGTTTTTGCAGAAGCAACGTTCGGTACGCAGGGCCGAGCCCCTAGGGACCCCTCAGCCACAAGCATCCGGATTGGGCAGGCTCAAGAGGAAGGCGGTTAGGACCGACACGCCCTTACAGAGGTAAGGAAACCACCTGTCATGTAATTTGTTGTTATTCGAAGTATAACAGTGCCCTTTCACATCCTGGTAGGAAGAGGAGTATCCGGACTGTATCCGGAGATCCTGCCAACCACGCCTCCACCAGTCAGGCTCCAGGACCAACTTCGAGAAAGGAGGCGGATGTAGGGCCGACACCGCATAGTCCTCCGATAGAGGACGCAGATATGCTCTCTGCCACAAATTCGGAAGTAGAGAGCACCATGCATCACCGGCGTCGACGGGCCATGCTTCGCAACAACATATTTTCCGAAGAGGCATTTAATGCTTTCAATTTGGGAGACGCATACATCCGAGATGCTCAAAGCGGACTCGCCCAGGCGACAGTCCAGTATACCAAAGATATACGGGTAAGAAAGTTTGATGAGCATGTATAGTAGTAGCCCCTGAGACTTGAAACGGTTGAAACAACAGTTTTAAGTATCAATTTATGCGCAAGTTCTTGTAGATAAGAATGAGCAATTGTCTCGGGAGCTAGAGGAGTGCAAGATCCAATTGAGGGCCACAGTTGCCAAGCTAGATGAATCCCAGAAGGCCTCATATGGTAACATTTAAATCAAATATATGAAAATGCACCAGTTGGCAACTGGCTGGTATGATAAATTTAACAGAAAGTTCTGTAGACAACCCCGGAGTAAATCTGGAGGCCGGGAGGGATGACGAGTCGCATCTCCAGAGGCAACTAAAGGCCGGCGAGCGCATTCTTACGCAAGTTAAGAAGGAGAAGAATGCTCTCCAAGATGCCAATGTTCGGCTGGACGTGGAATTGAAAGATGTCCGTGCGCAGCTGGCGGACTCCGTAAAGGAGAACAAAAGGCTTCGCCGTGGCATTTATGGTAAGTGCCTAGACGAACTGTAGCATAGTTCGGCGATGAAGTATATTGAAAAAGTTGTGTTTGCAGGAATGCTAGCGGGTCGCCCTGAGGAGGAGATGCCCACATCTGTAGGTGACTTACTGCAGGACCTCTCACAACTGCACGAGCGAGCTCGGCAGGTGATGCAGGGCATTGCGCAGTCTCTATGGCCATCAAGCTCCCCTCCAAATGGCATCGGGGGCTTGTGGACATGCTTCAAGGAGCACGACGGCACTTCCGTTTGTGGAAGATATCAGCCTACCGGCAAGGTGCAAGAGAAGCATGGGCTATGGTGAAGACGCGCTACACCAAGCTAGACCCGGACCACATGGCCGAAGTTGGACCGACCGGGCCAGATGGGCAAGAAATTCCCGTGAGTCTGGTATATGACCAGGTGGCGTTAGCCGCAAAGTATTCTCAACAGGATTGTAAGCTAGATAACCTGTTGGATGGTATAGAGGATGAATATAATCAGTCCAAATGATTGTGTAATTCGATAGGCATAAGTAGCCCCTAGCTGGATTAAAATCATTTGTCATGGCGGACCTTTTTGCTTCAGCCCCTGGATCCTAAAGTCCGGGGTGTGTCCGAAGACCTGCTCGGTTATACAAAACCGGAGTATGCATGGAGACCAGGCGTAGGGGTCATAAGTGCTTGAACAGACAAGTACCCAACTAGTTATGTTATATTACATGGATAGTAAGAAACATCTTCCAGGAAGTATAGTTCCGTTAAGGGTTCCTTTCCCTGGGTAAGCATGTGTCAAGGCACATGTCCGGACTGCGAACCAAAGCGCAGGAGAAAAAACTTCTGGGGATTAATGTTATAATAAACGAAGACATCTTTTGTTCACCGACCGAATATTCTCTTAAGGAAACTAGCTTTCGGCTTCACCCAGTCTGAGGTACACATCCGGCTCAACCGGCAGTAACAATCGCAGAGGTGCTCCCCTTATGCCCTAGCCGAATTAATGGGAACGTAGGGCATAAACACAGGAGCCAGGCAACCCAGCTTGGCCACGTCTTAAGTCATATCGATGCATATAATGGTGAAGAAAAGGCACACATGGAAAAAGAAACGCATGTGTGACGGGCAAAAAGCCCTGAAAGCAATTTATATTTAGCTTCCGTATAGGAAGCCCCCAGGTAAAGCTTACACACATAGTGCGGCCGGAGTAATCCGGGAGTCCGTACTGTATTAAATACTTCATGTGAAAAGAAAAAGATCGAGAAAGGAAAAAAAGGGGGGAGCATAAATGAAAAAGGAGGGTTAAGGAGACGAACACTGAATTCGGTGCTAGGCGTAGAATCTCCAGAGTCTAGCCACGTTCTATGGGTTCGGCTCGAGTCTGTTATCAGACGGATTACGTAAGCGATACGCTCCTCCGGTGAGAACTTTGTCGATGGTGAAGGGGGCTTCCCACTTGGGTTTGAGCTTGTCCTTCTTTTTCTCCGGTAAGCGTTGAACAAGTTCGCCAATATTATAAGTTTTGGCCCGCACTTCTGTGCTTTGCTATCATCGAGCCTGTTGTTGATAGAATGCGGAACGGGCCTTAGGGACATCGCGCTCCTCCTCCAAAGCATCCAAATTATCCTGCCGATCTAACTCGGCCTCCTTCTCTTCGTACATGCGTACGCGTGGCAAATCATGTATTATGTCACAAGGTAATACTGCTTCCGCACCGTACACCATAAAAAATGGTGTATATCTGGTGGTGCGATTCGGCGTGGTCCGCAGCCCCTAGAGTACGGAGTCGAGATCCTCGACCCAATGAGTATCCAACTCTGTCAAGGATCACACTAGTCTGGGTTTGATGCCGCTCATGATAAGACCGTTTGCCCGTTCGACCTGGCCATTTGTTTGAGGATGGTAGACAGAAGCATAGTCGAGCTTAATGCCCATTTTGCTGCACCAAGATTTCACCTATCGGCCGTGAAATTTGAGCCATTATCGGTGATGATGCTATGGGGGATACCGTATCGGTGTACGACCCCGGATATAAAGTCTATCACTGGTCCGGATTCGACCGTTTCCACTGGTTTGGCTTCTATCCATTTGGTGAACTTGTCAACCATGACCAATAAGTATTTTTTCTTGTGGCTTCCCCCTTTAAGGGGTCCAACCATATCCAGCCCCCAGACCGCGAAGGGCCAAGTTATGGGGATTGTTTGGAGAGCGGTAGGGGGCATATGACTCTGATTGGCAAAGAGCTGGCAACCGACGCAGTGTTGGACAAGGTCCTGTGCGTCTGCTCGGGCTGTCAGCCAATAGAAACCTGTACGGAAGGCTTTTCTGACTAATGCTCGAGCCGCAGCGTGGTGCCCGCCCAGTCCGGCATGGATTTAAGCCAAGAGCTGCCGCCCTTCCTCTTCGGAGATGCACCTTTGGAGCACTCCGGTGGCACTTTTCTTATAGAGTTCCCTTTCATGGACCTTGTAAGCTTTAGAATGCCGAACGATGCAGCGTGCTTCATTTTGGTCTTCGGGGAGCTCCTGCCTATTTAGGTAGGCCAGGAAAGGCTCAGTCCACGGGGCGATAACAACCATTATTTCGTGGGCTGACAATGTTGTTTTGGTGGTGGAGCCTCCGATTATGTCTGATAGTTCGGAATCTGGGGATGTATTCGGATCCGTGCTAGTATTGCCGGACTCCCCTTCCCATACCACGGATGGCTTGAACAGCCTTTCCAGGAATATTTTAGGTGGGACAGGGTCACATTTAGCGCCGATGCGGGCAAGGACATCTGCCGCTTGATTGTTTTCTCGAGCCACATGGTGGAATTCGAGCCCCTCGAACTGAGCTGAAATTTTAAGGACGGCATTTTGATAGGCCGCCATTTTCGGATCCTTGGCATCAAAGTCTCCATTTATTTGTGATATTGCGAGGTTTGAATCCCCGCGCACTTCTAGGCATTGAATGCCCATAGAGACTGCCATCCGAAGACCGTGCAACAGAGCCTCATATTCAGCTGCATTGTTGGAGTCTGTGTATAATATTTGGAGGACGTATTGGACCGTGTCTCCGGTGGGAGAGGTCAGGACTATGCCTGCTCCCAATCCGACCCGCATTTTAGAGCTGTCAAAGTGCATGATACAGTTAGAGTACGCGTCGTACTCTTTAGGGAGTTTGGCTTCCGTCCATTCGGCGATGAAGTTAGCTAATACTTGCGACTTGATAGCCCGCCGAGGCTTGTATGTTACGTCAAACGGAAGGAGCTCGGTGGCCCATTTAGCAATCCGGCCCGTGGCATCGCGGTTATTTCTTATATCGTTTAGTGGTACTTCAGAGGCCACCGGAATCGAACACTCTTGAAAGTAGTGTCGTAGCTTTCGGGATGACATGAAGACCACATATGCTATTTTTTGATAGTGTGGGTATCGGGATTTGCATGGGGTGAGGACCGTGGATACGTAATAAACCGGCTTCTGTAGCGGGAATTTGTATCCGTCAACATCTCGTTCGATGACGAGTACTGCGCTTACAACTTGATGTGTTGCAGCTATGTACAACAGCATAGGTTCGCCGATATTTGGCGTTGTTAGGACTGGATTATTGGCCAATAAGGTCTTTATTTCATCAAGTCCGGCCACGGCTGCATCCGTCCACACGAAGTGTTCGGTACACCGAAGAAGGCGGTAAAGAGGCAATGCCTTTTCTCCTAACCTGGAGATAAAGCAGCTCAAAGCAGCCACACATCTAGCTAGTTTCTGGATGTGTTTGAGGTCTGTTGGTATAGCCAACTGTGACAAAGCTCGGATTTTTGCCGGATTTGCTTCAATTCCTCTACTGGAAACAATGAAGCCCAGCAGTTTTCCGGAGGGGACGCCGAAAACGCATTTCTCCGGATTCAGCTTGATGTCGTATGTTCGTAGGTTGTCGAACGTAAGCCGCAATTCATCTATTAGGGTTTCGACGTGTCTTGTTTTTATGACTACGTCGTCCATGTATGCCTCCACTGTTTTGCCGATTTGCTTTTCCAGGCATGTTTGAATCACGCGTTGATAGGTTGCTCCGGCATTCTTAAGCCCGAAAGGCATAGTGTTGAAGCAGAAAGGGCCATATGGTGTTATGAAAGCTGTTGCACCTTGGTCAGACTCTACCATCTCTATTTGATGGTATCCAGAGTATGCATCGAGGAAACACAGCGAGTCATGTCCAGCTGTGGCATCGATGATTTGATCGATGCGAGGGAGGGGAAAGGGATCCTTGGGGCAAGCCTTGTTAAGGTCTTTGAAGTCGACGCACATGTGCCAGGATTTGTCCTTCTTTGGTACCATTACCAAGTTCGCCAGCCAATCCGGATGTTTGATATCTCTGATGAATCCGGCCTCAAGTAGCTTGGCTAGCTCCTCCCCCATGGCTTGCCGTTTGGGCTCCAAAAATCGCCTTAGGGTCTGTTTAACAGGTTTGTATCCCTTTAGTATGTTAAGGCTGTGTTCGGCCAATTCGCATGGGATGCCCGGCATGTCCGATGGGTGCCACGTGAAGATATCCCAATTCTCGCGTAAGAAGTCGTGCAGTGCGGCGTCCATAGTGGGGTTCAACTGTGTCCCGATGGAAGCCGTCTTCGTGGGGTCCGTTGGGTGAACTTGGAATTTGACTATCTCATCTGCGGGTTTGAATGAGGTGGACTTGGGTCGCTTGTCAAGTATCACGTCGTCCCTGTCCATGGTGGCGCACAACGTTGTTAATTCTTCTGCCGCTAGGGCTTCAGATAGTGCTTCCAAGGCTAGTGCTGCCGTTTTGTTTTCGGCATGGAGTGCGACGTCCGGATCACTAGCTAGAGTGATAATTCCATTGGGTCCGGGCATTTTAAGCTTCATGTACCCGTAATGTGGTATAGCTTGAAAGCTTGCAAACGCGTCTCGCCCTAGAAGGGTGTGGTATCCGCTGCTGAATGGAGCCACTTGGAACATGATTTCTTCGGACCTGTAATTTTCTGGGGTGCCGAATACCACATTGAGTGTGATTTTCCCCGTGCACCGTGCTTCCCGACTAGGGATAATTCCCCTGAAGGTTGTGCCGCTTTGTTCAATGCGGCTTTTATCAATTTCCATCTTCTTGAGTGTTTCTTCATAGATTAAGTTTAATCCGCTTCCTCCGTCCATGAGTACTTCAGTGAGCCGAAAGCCGTCCACTATTGGGCTAAGGACCAGAGCGGCTGGTGCCCGGATGGACTGGAATTGGGGTTCGTCACTGGCATTGAAAGTTATAGCAGTGTCGTTCCACGGATTTATTTTTGCCACATGGCAGATTTCAACAGAGCTTCGATGAGCTCGCTTGCGCCTATTGTTCAAGGCAAAAGTCTCAAAGACCATCAGTACCGTATTGTGTTCCTTGGCGGGATGTTGTTCTGCTTTATGGCTCTCGAGGAGATCCTCGCCACTTTTAGCTACCTGCCGGAGTATCCAACATGCCCTAAGGCTATGGGTTGGTGTTGCATCCGGCGTACTGTGTAGCTTACATGGCCCATTGAGCCATCCTTCCAATACGGTTCCACGCCCTGGGGTGGGCTTTGGTTTCTTGGGAATTGAATCGGTCGACTTACGAGAGTTCGGCCATTTAGTTCGGACAAAGGTTTTGGTGAGGGCCGTACTATCCCAAAATTCTGTTTGGGTCTTCCAGGCGCTCTCCATCGCGTAGTACTTCTGTACTATGGTTGCCAAGTCCGTAAAGTGTACTATGTCACGGCGACTTATAGCATTAAGGAGTCATTTGTTCGTGCAGTTTCTGCAGAAAAGAGAGACTACGTCCTCCTTGTGGCAGTCCTTGACCTTGTTAAGAGCAAGGAGGAGTCTGGCCCAGTAATGGTGTACCGTCTCCTGGGGCTCCTGCCTGATATGGGAGAGATGGTTTAAGTCCGAGCGAGCGTCGTTGGCTGGATCCGAATTCTGATCCGATCTGACGCCCGGGGGCACAGGAAGTTCCGAGCCTGATAGTTCGGGATCTGGAGTATTACCTAATCCCTTCGGCCCAGCGCCCGATTCTAAATCCGGGACTTGGGTCATGTCTTCCTTTGGGTGGGAGTTTGGCTCACTGAGTTCGGTGATCCGGACATAATTCGTCCTCAAAGTTGAGGGGCAACCCACGTGTGGTTCCTCCACTACCGCTATCTCATGGGTGGCCGGCGGGGATTTAATGTCCCTCTGGTCGGGTTTAAGCCCAATCCGATCGTAGTCCGTAGTGACTCCCAAAGCGGCAATGCGATCCAAGAGCTCGTTAAGAGAGGAGAGCTCTATCAGATCCATCTGTTCGGCAAGCTCCGAATCGATACAAAGGTTATGCGTGATGACCCGAGAGGCCATCATCGGTGCAACAGCCGATGGGGCGGTCATAACGAAGCCACCAAACCGGAGAGTCTGGCCTACAGCCGGCGCTCCCCAGAGGTGATGCCGTCCTTGACAGTGAGACGAGCCATCGAGCCTTTGTAGCGACGACATAGAGGAACTCTCAATGAAAGCACCAATGTCGGTGTCAAAACCGGCGGATCTCGGGTAGGGGGTCCCGATCTGTGTGTCTTAGGCTGATGGTAACATGAAGCAAGGGACACAATGTTTACCTAGGTTCGGGCCCTCTCGATGGAGGTAAAACCCTATTTCCTGCTTGATTAATATTGAAGATATGAGTAGTACAAGAGTAGATCTACCACAAGATCATAGAGGCTAAACCCTAAGAGCTAGCCTATGATGGTATGATTATAATCGTGATCAGCCTTCTAAGGACCATCCTCTCCGGTTTATATAGACACCGGAGAGCTAGGGTTTACATGGAGTTGGTTACAAGGAAGGAAACATAATATCCAGATCGCCAAGCTTGTCTTCCACGCAAAGGAGAGTCCCATCCGGACACGAGCCGAAGTCTTGAGTCTTGTATGTTGACGCTTCTATAGTCCGGACGATGTATATAGTCCGGATGTCCGGATACCCCCTAATCCAGGACTCCCTCAATCGTGTAGCTTAGATTCTCAGCGAGGCGTTAGGACGTGGATCAGTAGGGGAAAGATCTTCACGCACACCCCAGAGTTTGAACCTTAAGGGTTTTGCTGGAACCCAATATCTGACATTTGGCGCGCCGGAGCTCTCCCTTCCGCCGACCCGCTCTCCATCAGCTCCACGCTTCGCCCTCATGGCGGACAACGCGTCGCCCGCTCTGGCTGCCAACACCGGCACTGGGGCCTGGGGGCTCCGAGCCTTGGCCCCCGCCTTGCGACAGTTGCGGTGGCCAAACAAGTTCAAGCCAGAGATTCCACCGCGCTATGACGGCGTGGTGGATCCGCTAGCTTTCCTGTTGGCGTATGAGGAGGCCGTCCTCAAGGACCGGGGCAACAACAGGGTCATGGCTAACTAGCTGCCCATGGCCCTCACCGGTGTCCCGTGCATGTGGCTGCTCCACTTGCCAGCGGCTTCAGTGGCCTCCTGGGAGGAGCTGCGCATCCTCTTCCTCGCTCATCATGCTGCGCCGGCGCTCCCGGTCGTTGCGGCTCTCCTGGGTGGCTCGCAGGCCCCACCCACGAGCCGCCATGTCAAGCCATTCGTCCGCCAGATTGACGTTGTCCTCGCGCGCCGCGAAGCTCCTCCGGGTTGGGTGGGACCAAAGGCCGACTTGACCTTCAACTTGGATGATCACCCCGCCAACACCGCCTGCTTGGGTGCGCTCCCGATGTTGTGCACTCCCACCATTTGCTAGGTGGCCATCACCAGGACCCTCATCGACGGTGGGGTCGGCCTCAATGTGCTCTCGGTGGAGGCCTTCACCCTCCTTCATGTGCCACTGGAGCGACTTCGACCCAGCAAGCCCTTCTCGGGCGTCGGAGGCAGCTCCACCGGCTCGCTAGGGCAGATCCGCCTCTCCGTGACCTTCGGCACCCACGACAACTTCCGCACAGAGCTGGTCGACTTCGACATCGCCCCCATCGGCCTCCCATACAACGTCGTCCTCGACTACCCTTCCTTGGCCCAGTTCATGGCAGCGACTCACCCGGCCTACAACCTCATGAAGATGCTCGGGAGCAGCGGCGTCCTCATCATAGCTGGAGATGAAAAAGATGCTCTGCAGGCGCTCAAGCTCGCCTTCATGGCAGCCGCAGTGGCGCAGCCCACCAGCGCCGACACCCTCAAGGCCAAGGGGGCTGCACCAACCAAGAAGAAGCAACTGTTCACCCAAGACAAGCGGAGACCAAGCAGGTACCATTCGATGAGGATGGATCCTCCGGCGCCACCTTCACCATAGGCGCCAATCTCGACCCTGAACAGGAGGAGGCTCTAGTGAAGTTCCTGCGCACGGACAAGGAGGTGTTCGCATGGGAACCCAAGCAACTAGCAGGGGTCCCAAGGCAGGTGATCGAGCACCACCTGAACGTGTGCCCCAATGTGCGCCCCATGAAGTAGAAAGCAAGGCTGCAGTCCACCAAGAAGTAGGCCTTCATCGTCCAAGAAACCCGCAAGCTAGAAGATGCGGGAGTCATTCGCGAGGTTCGCTACCTGGAGTGGCTGGAAAACCCTGTTGTTGTGCCGAAGAAGGGAGGAAAGGAGCGTATGTGCATCGATTTCACCAACCTCAACAAGGCCTGCCCTCAAGATCCGTTCCCGCTCCCCCGCATCGACCAAATCATCGACTCCACCGCTGAGTGTGACCTGTTGTGCTTCCTGGATGCCTTCTCGGGCTATCACCAAATCAAGATGGCGGTAGAAGATGTGGAGAAAACGGCCTTCCTGACCCCGTGTAGGGTGTACTGCTACACATGCATGCCATTCGGATTGCGCAACACAGGCAACCTTTCAGCGACTGATGCATATCGCCTTGGGCCGGCAGCTCAGGAGAAACACCAAGGACTATGTCGACGACATCGTGGTGAAGTCTTGGGAGGCAAAGACCCTGATACAGGACCTGGAAGAAACCTTCGCGAGCCTTCGTGAAGTGGACCTACGACTCAACCCAGAGAAGTGCGTGTTCGGTGTTCCTTCTGGCAAGCTTCTGGGCTTCCTCGTGTCCCACAGAGGGATGGAGGCTAACCCAGAGAAGGTCAAGGCAATCGAAGACATGAGTCCGCCGCAAACCCTCAGAGAAATGCAGAAGCTCGCCGGACGAGTAACTGCATTAGGGCGCTTTATCTCCAAGCTAGGGGAACATGCTCTGTCCTTCTTCAAGGTGATGAAGAAGAAGGGCCCATTAGAATGGACTCAAGAGGCTGACGAAGCGTTCCAAGATCTCAAGAAGTACCTGACCAGCCCTCCGGTGATGGTAGCGCCACGCCCTCAGGAGCCCTTGGTGCTCTACCTCATCGCCACACCATACTCCGCCAGCGCAGCTCTGGTGGCGGTCCGGGTGGAGCGCCGGGTCAAGGCCGCATCGGCCACAACCCCGGCCGCGGCAGCTCAAGGCCAGGAAGGTCTCGCGAGGGTCACGACATCGGCGGATGCGCACCAACCTCAACAGGAAGATGCCTCCGGGGCCAAGGGGACCTCACCAAGCAGTCAGGAGCCGGGGGCTCCAATGCCTCAGGAGGCGCTCGACTCCCCGGAGGGTGCGGGCTCCGTCGGCACGCCCACCCTTGTCGAGCATCCCGTGTATTTCCTCAGCACGGTACTGCAGGATGCAAGGGCGCGGTACCCCATGCCCCAGAAGCTCTTCCTCACGCTATTGGTGGCCTCTCGTAAGCGCGACACTACTTCCAAGGTCACCCCATCAAGGTCGTCTCAACATATCCATTGGAAAGGGTACTCAGAAGTCCCAACTCAGCGGGAAGGGTTGGTGAGGGAGTCCCGGACTAGGGGGTGTCCGGATAGCCGGACTATCATCATTGGCCGGACTCCAAGACTATGAAGATACAAGACTGAAGACTTCGTCCCGTGTCCGGATGGGACTTTCCTTGGCGTGGAAGACAAGCTTGGCGATACGGATATGTAGATGTCCTACCATTGTAACCGACTCTGTGTAACCCTAGCCCTCTCCGGTGTCTATATAAACCGGATGGCTTTAGTCCGTAGGACGACCAACAATCATACCATAGGCTAGCTTCTAGGGTTTAGCCTCCTTGATCTCGTGGTAGATCTACTCTTGTAACACACATCATCAATATTAATCAAGCAGGACGTAGGGTTTTACCTCCATCAAGAGGGCCCGAACCTGGGTAAAACATCGTGTCCCTCGTCTCCTGTTACCATCCGCCTAGACGCACAGTTCGGGACCCCCTACCCGAGATCCGCCGGTTTTGACACCGACATTGGTGCTTTCACTGAGAGTTCCTCTGTGCCGTCGCGATCAGGAAGGATGCCTTTTCCCGTCTTTAAAGACGGCATCATCGTCAAGAGAGCTTTGGCCGCCAGCAAACTATCCGGCTAGGTGGTTTTCTTATGACCGCCTGTTCGGCTACCGCTCCGACGGTGACCTCTCAGGTCATCAAAAGCGATCTTCACGTCAGCTCGGAATTCGCCGAGCAGTTAGATTCGATTGAGCACTCCTCTGTAAATGAGCTCTTGGATCGCATCGCCGCCCTGGGAGTCACTACAGACTACGATTAGATTGGGCTTAAAACCGATCTGAGAGAAATTAACTCTCCCCAGGCTACCCACCGCATTGTTGTGGTAGAGGAACAATGCGGCGACTCTTCTTCTATGTTGAAAACCAACTATGTCCGGATTCCCAATCCCTCCATGCCGGATTCCGCGGAGGGACGGACGCCAATCAAATACTGAACTTAGAGTCAGGCATCGGACTAGATTCGTTGGAAAGCATCCAACAAACCAAGCTTCCAAATACGGAAGCTTCTTGGCCTTTGAGCCTCAGATCGGGCAGGGTCCCGAACATAATACCGCCCGCCCACCCAAACATAAGCGATCTATCTCAAATACGGCAAGAGCCCGATGAAACAGTACATCGTTACTGGGCCAGATTCCTCCTGGTTATGAACAGGATAAAGGACTGCCGTGAAGAAAGCGCGATTTCAATTTTCTGCAACAATTGCACGGACAAGGGAAACATAAAAGCCATCAGTCATCGCGAAGTTACACGCTTCGCCGACCTAGTGACCATTGTACAAAAATACTGTGTGATGGAGAGTGCCTAGAAAACCGACACTAGGTTTTGGGACAATCCGGCCCTAAATACAACCCAAGTCCGAAATAAAAGAGTGCGTCATACTCAAGCACCTGGGTTAAAAACCAAAAAGCAAAAACCCCCTAAAGGGTACGGAACCGTACTGGAGGGATGGCTCAACGGACCCTGCAAAATCCATAGTACGGAGGGCGCCACTCCAACACATAGCCTTCGAGCATGTTGAATACTACGACAGGTGGCCAAAAGTGGCGAAGGCTTTTTAGCCCCGGGCAACCAGCCCAGCAGTACCAGTACGGTATTAACAGTCTTCGAGACTTTTGCATCAAATAACATGCGGAAACGAACAATCCGCAGCCTCGCCGAAGTCCACCAAGTAGCAACAGCAAATCCATGGAGCGACACGGCTATCACCTTCAATGCGAGCGACGAACCTAAATTCTGAACAACTAGAGCACCAGCCGCATTGGTCCTCAGTCCGATAGTGGACGGCTTTCGTCTTACCAAGGTACTCATGGATGGCGGCAGCGGATTAAACCTCATCTATGAAGAAACCCTTCAAAAAATGGAAATTGACTGGAGCCGCATTGAGCGAAGCAGCACAACCTTCAGGGGAATAATCCCTAGTCGAGAAGTACGCTGCACAGGAAAAATCATGCTAGATGTAGTGTTTGGCTTGCCGGACAACTACAGGTCCGAAGAGGTCACATTCCAAGTGGCCCCATTCGGCAGCGGATATCACGCCTTGTTAGGGCGAGAAGCATTGACAATCTTCCAAGCTATACCCCATTACGGGTACATGAAGCTCAAAATGCCCGGACCCAATGGAATAATCACTCTTGCTAGTGATCCAGATACAGCACTCCGCGCTGAAAATAAGACAGCCGCACTGGCCCTAGAGGCATTATACGAAGCCTTAGCGACAGATGAACTAACTGCGCTGCGCTCCATGGTGGATAGGGACGATGTGATACTCGATGAGAGGTCCAAATCCACCTCTTTTAAACCAGCAGACGAAATAGTCAAATTCCAGGTCCATCCAACGGACCCCACAAAGACGGCCTCCATTGGGGCACAATTAAATCCTGATGTAGAAGCCGCACTACAAGAATTCCTTCGGGAAAATTGGGACATTTTCGCCTGGCACCCTTCAGACATGCCAGGAATCCCACGCAGGCTGGCAGAGCACAGCCTAAATATCCTAAAACGATTCAAGCCAGTCAAACAGGCTCTTCGGCGATTTTCCGAACCCAAAAGATAGGCAATGGGAGAGGAGCTAGCCAAACTCTTAGAAGCTGGATTCATCAGAGATATCAAACATCCGAACTGGCTAGCCAACCTAGTAATGGTACCAAAAAGGACAAATCCTGGCACCTTTGTGTCGATTTCAAGGACCTTAACAAGGCCTGTCCAAAGGACCCCTTCCCTCTCCCTCGCATCGACCAAATCATTGATGCTACCGCAGGGCACGATTCATTGTGCTTCCTCGATGCATACTCCAGATACCATCAAATCAAGATGGCAGAAAGAGACCAGGATGCAACGGCATTTATTACTCCATATGGACCATTCTGCTTCAACACAATGCCCTTTGGACTCAAAAACGCCGGCGCAACATATCAGCGCATGATTCAGACAGTCTGGCCACCCAGATAGGCAAAACAGTCGAGGCATACGTAGACGATGTGGTCCTCAAGACAAAACACATCGAAACTCTAGTAGACGACTTGAGGGTGACATTCGACAACCTCTGAGCATATGACATTAAGCTCAACTCAGAAAAATGTGTTTTCAGCGTACCAGCCGGAAAGTTCTTGGGCTTCATTGTATCCGGTAGAGGAATTGAAGCAAACCTAGCCAAGATCCGAGCTCTGTCACAATTGGATATCCCAAAAGTCCTCAAGCAAATACAAAAGCTAACCGGATGCGTGGCGGATCTAAGCCGCTTCATCTCCCGTTTGGGAGAAAAGGCACTGCCCCTCTTGCCTCCTCCGGCGCACCGAACATTTCGAATGGACGGATGCTGCCACGGCCGGACTCGAAGAAATCAAAGTCGTATTGGCAACAAATCCAGTCCTGGCCGCGCCCAACCTAGGCGAACCAATGCTATTATATATCGCAGCAACACATCAAGTTGTTAGCGCGGTACTCGTCGTCGAACGAGAAACAGAAGGGCACAAATTCCCTCTTCAAAAACCAGTGTACTACGTATCCACTGCCTTGACTCCATGCAAGTCCCGGTACCCACATTATCAAAAGATAGCGTATGTGGTGTTCATGGCATCCCGGAAGCTGCGACACTACTTTCAAGAGTGTTCCATAATGGTGGCCTCCGAAGTACCTCTCAACGATATTATAAACAATCGCGACGCGACAGGCAGGATTGTAAAATGGGCCATCGAGCTCTTACCATTTGACATAACCTACAAACCACGGCGAGCTATAAAGTCACAAGTCCTGGCTGACTTCGTCGCCGAATGGACCGAAGCCGAACTCCCTAAAGAGTATGGTGCATACTCCAATTGGATCATGCATTTCGATGGCTCCAAAATGTTGGCGGGCTTGGGGGCTGGCGTCGTCCTGACGTCCCTAACCGAAGACACAGTCTAATACGTACTTCAAATAATGTACATCGACTCCAACAATGCAGCCGAATACGAGGCCCTTCTACATGGCCTCCGGATGGCAATCTCCATGGGTATTCAACGCCTAGAGGTGCGCGGGGATTCAAACCTCGCAATATCCCAAATAAATGGAGACTTCGACGCCAAGGATCCAAAAATGGCAGCCTACCGTAACACTGTGCGGGTTCGAGGGACTCGAATTCCACCACGTTGCCCGGGATAATAACCAGGCAGCAGACGTGCTAGCACGTATCGGCGCAAAACGCGACGCCATCCCTCCAAACATCTTCCAGGAATGGCTCTTTAAGTCATCCGTATTATGGGAAGGGGAGTCCGGAAATAACAACCCGGAACCAATTGCGCCACCCGACACAGAACATTTTGACACAATCGGTGGCTCAGCCAATGATATAACACCTTCAGACCACGAAATAATGGCAGTAATTGCCCAGTGGAACTTCCCGAAGACCAAAATGAGGCCCGCTGCATAGTTCGGCGCTCTAAAGCCTACAAGGTCCATGAGGGAGAACTTTATAAGAAAAGCACAGCCGGAGTCCTTCAAAGGTGTATCTCCGAAGAGGAAGGGCGAAATATCCTGGCTGAAATTCACGCCGGACTCGGCGGGCACCATGCGGCGGCCCGGGCACTTGTAGGCAAGGACTTCCGTACAGGATTTTATTGGCCGACAGCCCGGGCAGATGCTCAGGACTTAGTCCAACGATGCGTTGGTTGCCAGCTCTTTGCTAATCAGAGCCACATGCCACCCACAGCCCTCAAAACTATACCCATCACTTGGCCGTTCGCGGTCTAGGGGCTTGACATGGTTGGACCCCCTAAAGGGGGAACCCACAAGCTCAAATACTTATTGGTCATGGTGGACAAATTCACCAAATGGATAGAGGCCAAGCCGGTTAAAACGGCAGAATCCGGACCTGTGATAGACTTCATATCCGGGGTAGTACACCATTTTGGCGTCCCTCACAGCATCATCACTGATAACGACACGAATTTCACGACCGACGAGGTTAAACTCTGGTGCAAAAACATGGGCATCAAGCTCGACTACGCTTCGGTCTACCACCCTCAAACTAACGGTCAAGTGGAACGAGCAAATGGTCTAATCATGAGCGGCATCAAACCCAGATTAGTGCGGTCCCTCAAGGAATCTAACACGCACTGGGTAGAGGAGCTCGACTCCGTACTCTGGGGGCTACGGACCACGCCAAACCGCACAACCGGATTCACACCATTTTTTATGGTATACGACGCTGAGGCAGTTTTGCCCTGCGACATAATTCATGACTCACCTCACGTGCACATGTACGAGGAAAGAGAAGCCGAGTTAGATCGGCAGGACAGTTTGCACGCTTTAGAGGAGGAGCGCGACGTGGCAAAATCCCGTTCCGCATTCTATCAACAGCAGGCTCGAAGATATCAAAGCAGAGAAGTACGAGCCAAAACTTACAACGTTGGCGAGCTAGTTCTACGCCTGCCGGACAAGAAAAAGGACAAACTTAAGCCCAAATGGGAAGGTCCCTTCATCATCGACCAAGTCCTTACCAGCGGTGCATACCGTCTACGCAACGCAGCTGACAACCGACTCGAGCCAAACCCATGGAACGCAGCCCGTCTCCGAAGATTTTACGCCTAGCGCCGGACTCAGGGTTCGTCTCCTTCCTCCGTCCACCTTTCATATTTTTTCGCTGTCCTTGTTTTCCCTCCTTTCTCCCCCCCTTTCTTTAGCACAAACCTCTTGAGGGCTGATCTGCGCTCTGTTCGCATTCACTCGATGTGCTACTCGCACTCATTATACCTGGGGGCTTCTTTAACAGGAGCTTATTTATATGGGCTTCATGCCCACCACATGTGTCACACTTCCGCATGTACCTTTTGATCACCACTATATGCATCGATATGACTTAAGTTTTGGCCAAGCCGGGTTGCCTGGCTCCTGTGCTTACCCCTACATTCCCGATTGTTCGGCTAGGAGGTAAAGGGAGCACCTCTGTGATTGTTACTGCCGGGTCAGCCGGATGTGTACCTCAGACTGGGTGAAGCCGAAGGCTAGCGTTCTTAAGCGAATATTTGGTCGGTGACCTGAAAGATGATTTATTACTTACTTATTTATCTGCCCCCAGATGCTTTCTCTGCTTTTTTCACAGTCCGGACATGCACTTTAGGGCATGCCTCCCAGGGAAAGGAACCCTTAACGGAACTATTCTCCCTGGAAGATGTTTCTTACTAACCATGTAATATAACATAGCTAGTTGGGCACTTGTCTGATAAAGCAATTATGACCCCTACGCCTTGTCTCCATGCATGCCCCGGTTCTTTTATAACCATCAGGGTATTCGGACACACTCCGGACTGTTGGGTCCCGAGGTTGAAGCGAAAAGGCCCGCAAAGGCAAACGATCTACAATCCGGCTAGAAGGAATTTTACATGTCATTTTTAATTTACATCGTCAAACTGACTGATTGTACTCCTCTTCAATCCCATCTAATAGGCTGTCTAATTTACAGTCCTGTTGGGAATATTTTGCGGCCAACTCTACTTGGCCGTACACTAGGCTCACAGGGATTTCCTTCCCATCGGCCCCCGCAGGTCCGACCTCGGCCATGTGGTTTGGGTTAGCCTTCGGGTACCGCGTCTTCACCATGGCCCAGGCCTCCCTGGCGCCTTAACGGCAGGACGATATCTTCCACAGACGGAGCCGCCGCCATACTCCCTGAAGCTTCTCAGCAAGCCCTCCAAGACCCTCGGGTAGGGAGATGGAAGGCCATAAGGCCTGAACGACGCCGCTCATCGCCTGCCGAACACGTTTGTGTAGTTGCAGCAGCTCGGGAAGAGGGTCTCCCGTGGAACCAGGCATCTCCTCCGCCGGACGACCCGTGAGCACACCTACAGACATATTTCTGTCAATCGACTTCCTCGCCGAACTCTTCTTTTCAAAAGAGTTTGCTTAAGCACTTACTATAAATGCCGCGACGAAGCCGCCGATTCTCCTTTACGGAGTTCGACAGCTGGACCCGAACATCTTTTAGTTCTTCGCCCAGCTGGGTGTTGGCATCTTGGAGTTTTTTCCTCTCCTGCTGCACCCTCATAAGCACCCTCTCGCCGGCCTTCACCTGGCGCAGCAGCTGTTGCTTGTCCGGATCTAGTCCGGCACCCTCTGCAATACTATTGTCAGACTATACACACACGCCGCACTTCATAAACTACTTCTCTTTACAAAATATGAATTACCAGAGGGGGTCTTCGTGGCTCCCCCGGCAGCGGCTAGTGCGGCCTCAAGTTGGGCCTTGCACTCTTGAAGCTCCTGAGACAGGTGGGTATTCTTCTCAGTAAGATCCTGCATAACAAATGATCCTTAAATCAGTTAGTTTAACTATTTCTAGTCTCGGGGGCTACTGGCATATATAGCCATTAAAATTCCTTACCCGTATGTCCTTTACATACTGCTCCGTGGCTTTGGTTAAACCATCTTGAGCAGCACGGAGGTGCGCGTCTCCCGCATTAAAGGCATTTAACGCCTCAGGGGAGAAACACGCGTCATGAAGAACTGTCCGACGGCGCCTATGATTCATGGCGCTCTCCACCTCAGATCTGGTGGCGGACAACCTGTCGGCGTCCTTCGTTGGAGGAGCGTCCGGTCGTGCCTTGCACTTGCTTCCCCTTCCGGACCAAGCGTTGGAGCCTAGCTGGCGGAGGCTTGGTGGGCACCCTCTCCGGACTCAGTCCGGCGAGCGCTTTTTCTCCTGGAAGAATCACGAGCATTAATATGCCTCCTAGGAGTCTTTCCCTTAAAGGACAATGGTGGCCCGTACCTTTGCGGCGACGTTTCGATTCGCGCCGCACTCCTCTTCCGCCTGCTAGGCCGCACTGACCTCGGTTGGTCAGTCGCCGCGGGCTCGGCTTCCTGCCGTGAAGGCACCTCCTACCAAGCACCATTGGTGCACGGTGGTCAGAAATAAGCATTAAAAAAGTAACGGTGTCAGGACTTCGGTCGTACTCACCTGGGAAGCCGGACACAAACCGGGGTAGTCAGCCGTAATGGCGACTAGAGCATTATCTATGCTGAGATGGTGGAACACCCCGTCAATCAAATCCACCTTAATGTCCGGATCCTCTTCGGAGGCCGGATCAAGGGATCTTCCCGGATCCTCGGGTTGTGGAGTCGGGCTCTTTATGCCCTCCACATCCCGGCGCAGTTCCTGCGCCGAAACCATAAGGTAAGACACTTATCTTTGAAAGCACGGATCAGATATTTAAGCGTCCGCTTACCCAGATTCGAGGGTTATTCATGGAGAATCCATTCAATGGACTCGTGCGGAGGAAATCCTCCTCCTCCCCCTTGTACAAGCCGGACAGGATCTTCACCAGATCGGCGGCCGATCCCGGTCCCATGCGGCCATGACGGGTGGCGTCATTCTCCCCGTTAAAATCCCACATGGGGTGGCCCCTATATTGAAGCGGCTGCACCCCTCGCATAATGCATGTGGCCATGACTCCAATCATGGTTAGTCCGGAATGGGCTAGTAGCCGTATCCGACCCATCAGATAGTGGACGCTCCTATCCTCCTCCCGTTGAGGGCTCCGCGGGCGCCAACTCAGGCATTTCTTCAGAGGAGCGTTGCTAAACTCCGGGAGGCCGTTCCGAACTGGATCCGGTAGCGGGGCATCTTCCATGTAGAACCACTACGAAGGCCAGTCTTCGGAGGCCTTCTTCGGAGTTCCGGATAGATATCCGGTCCCGGCGATGCGCCATATTTTGGCTCCGCCCACTTGATATATCGACCCCTTGTGAGAACGGGGTATGAGGCAAAACAACCTCTTCCACAGCGCAAAATGGGGCTCGATGCCCAAGAACAGCTCGCAAAGAGCTACAAAGCCCGCGATGTGCAAAATAGAGGCAGGCGCGAGGTGGTGAAGTTGGAGTCCATAGAACTCCAGGAGCCCCCGGAGAAACGGATGTATAGGAAATCCGAGTCCCCTTATCAAGTAGGGGACGAAGCATACCCGCTCTCCTTTGGAGGGACTGGGGACACTCTCCACCTGCTTCCCGCCCTTGTAGGTGGCCAGTCCGGCTCGAACCGGAACCATAAAGGCCGGGGGAAGATATCCCTCTGTTTGGAGCGCCACTAACTCGCTATGTGGGACTGAGCATCTCCTCCAATCTCCTGGCTTAGGACTGGGAGCGTGAGAAGAGGAGCCGCGTCGACTGTCCATGTTGGAATGGATTTTTTGTCAGGTGCGCCTCGATGAGTACTTGCAGAAGGAGGGTGGTGTGATTTGGATCTGGATCCACGCCTCTCTTATAGGCAGCTTATCCGCGCAGCTAGGGGGAAAAACATAAGAACACCCTGGCTTTTCGCATTCGTACGACACATGGAAGAAGGCCATTATTGAACGTAGAAACCAAGGAGCACAGCATTTATGAAGCAACCGGACACTGTCCGGCAAACACATGGAGCACGAAGGAGAACCCGCCTTGCAAACGCCGAAGACAACATATGCGCCGGACTCGTCGTCATCGAAGCCTGGTTCGGGGGCTACTGAGGGAGTCCCAGACTAGGGGTTGTCCGGATAGCCGGACTATCATCATCGGCCGGACTCCAAGACTATGAAGATACAAGACTGAAGACTTCGTCCCGTGTCTGGATGGGACTTTCCTTGGCGTGGAAGACAAGCTTGGCAATACGGATATGTAGATCTCCTACCATTGTAACCGACTCTGTGTAACCCTAGCCCTCTCCGGTGTCTATATAAACTGGATGGCTTTAGTTCGTAGGACAAAAAACAATCATACCATAGGCTAGCTTCTAGGGTTTAGCCTCCTTGATCTCGTGGTAGATCTACTGTTGTAACACACATCATCAATATTAATCAAGCAGGACGTAGGGTTTTACCTCCATCAAGAGGGCCCGAACCTGGGTAAAACATCGTCTCCCTCGTCTCCTGTTACCATCCGCCTAGACGCACAGTTCGGGACCCCCTACCCGAGATCCGCCGGTTTTGACACTGACAGTTGGCAAATGGAAGATCGGGTTGCAAGCGTTTTAGTTGGACTTCAGCACGACGAGTGTCGTCAAAGGGGCCGCACTTGCAAATTGTGTGTCAGAATGGACAGAGGCACCGGGGCTCGAAGCAGGCGAAGATCGGTCACTTTCCCCAGGAAGTGAGGTGCCGGATGGTTGGGTCATGTACTTCGACGGGGCGTTCTCACGACATGGCGCGGGGGCTGGCGCGGTGCTTTTATCTTCCATTTAGGACAAGCTCTATTACGCTGTACAACTCCATTTCCAGCATGGGGAGAAGGTTTCCAACAACATCGCAAAATACGAGGGCTTGATAGCAGGCTTGAAGGCTGCAGTGGCCTTGGGGGTAAAGCACCTCATCGTCAAAGGTGATTCGCAGCTCCTCGTCAACTTCTCCAACAAGGTGTAGGAGCCAAAGGATGAGCACATGGAAGCGTATCTCGCAGAGGTCCGCAGAATGGAAAGGCAGTTTTGGGGGTTGGAGTTGCAGCATGTGCCACGAGGCACCAATCAAGAGGCTGATGACATCGCCAGGAGGGCATCCAGGCGGCTGCCTCAAGATCCCGGAGCCTTCGAGGAAAGACTCTTCAAATCCTCAGCAGCACCGTCACCATCAAGTATAGTGCAGTCTCAGGAGGAACTCCCTCAACCAGCTACCTCAGGAGCTCCGGCCTGTGTCCCGACCTCAGGAGCACGCTTGCTCCTGGCACGGGAGCCTCAGGAGGGATGTTGGACCATGGAACTCAAGAGTTACTTGATGCAAGGGACTCTGCCAGAGAAGGAGGAGGACGCAGAATTCATGGCGCGGCAGGCGATGGCCTATTGCATCCAAGATGGAGAGCTCTACCAGAAGCGGCCAAATGATGTGTCCCTACGTTGCATCTCCAGGGAGTAGGGGATAGAACTGCTGGCAGACATACACGGTGGAGACTGTGGGCACCACTCATCGTCACGAACCCTCGTTGGCAAGGCGTTTCGCAGCGGGTTCTACTGGCCTACGACACTCAACGACGCCATCGAGCTGGTGAAGGCTTGTGAAGACTGCCAATTCCACGCCAAGCAGATTGATCAGCCGGCTCAGGGCTTGCAGACCATACCCCTCTCATGTCCATTTGCGGTTTGGAGGCTGGACATTTTGGGCCCGTTTCCCTGGGCGCCTGGGGGCTATCGCTACCTCTATGTCGCCATTGACAAATTCACCAAGTGGGCAGAGGTGGAAGCAGTCCACACCATCCCAGCCGGCTCGGCAGTCAATTTCATCAAGGGCCTCGCGAGTCGATTCGGAGTGCCTAATCGCATCATCACCGACAACGGTTCGCAATTCACCAGCAATCTCTTCAAAACATACTATGCTAACCTTGGAACGCAGATATGCTACACTTTGGTGGCGCACCCTCGGAGCAACGGCCAGGCTGAACATGCCAATGCGGAGGTCCTGAAAGGCCTCAAAACTAGGACCTTCAAGAGGAAGCTGGAGGCCTGCGGCAGGGGCTGGCACGATGAGCTCCAGTCCATGCTGTGGTCCATCCGCACAACCGCAACCAAGTCAACTGGCGAGACCCCATTCTTCCTTGTCTATGGAGCAGAGGCGGTCCTCCCTCACGAGGTCAGGCGTCGCTCCGTGCGGGTCCCGGCGTTTGACGAAGCACTGCAGGACGCCATGCGGGGGACGGATCTCGTGCTGGGGGAGGAACAACATTGGGAGGCCGCACTTCAGGCGGCAAGGTATCAGCAGGCGCTGCGGCGGTACCACTGCCGTAACGTCCGCCCCGGGACTCTCGAGGTAGGAGACCTCGTGCTAAGGCGGGTGCTCTCCAGGGAAGGGCTGCACAAGCTCTCGCCAATGTGGGAGGGCCCGTTCAAGGTTGTTCATGCTTCCAGGCCTAGCTCCGCATGCTTGGAGACCTAGGAGGGGGTGACCATCCTGAACGCGTGGAACATTCAGCACCGCCGGAGATTTTACCCTTCAAGTAAGACCCAGTGCCCGTGAGAAAAGGCCCAGTGCCTGTGAAGAAGGCTAATGCCTATGAAGCGTGTCGTCCCAAGGAAAGGCCCGGTGCCTATGAAGAAGGCCAATGCCTGTGAAGCTCGTCGCCCCAAGAAAAGGCCCGGTGCCTGTGAAGAAGGCCAATGCCCGTGAAGCTCACCGCCCGTGACACTCTCACGTAATAATGAGTTGGGGCTGTACATGCCCCGGAGTCTCCGGAGTGCCGCCCCCTGGCCTCGGGGGCTCCCGCCCACGCCCAGTGGCAGCACTTACCTCCGCGCTGGTGAGAAGACGTCAAAGACTAGATTAGGTGCTGGACGCGGCTTTTCATTTGCTTTCTGCAATTGACTTGTTCGCCTTTGTTTGGGACTTAATTGGAGTTGCTTCTGGTGTTGTTTTATGTCCCTGGCCCAAGGTTTCCGGCCTTTGTTGCCCGCCTGACTCATCTTCTCTTTCGCAAACCTAGCGAGGGGGCTGCGCGGGCGCCCTCGCGAGTATCTCCTGATCTAATGTCGTGAGGCTTCCCTACTTAAGTTCACAGCGGGAGCACTCCTCCCGGTCCATGCCCCACGGGCATCGCAGCACAAACGTAGGACCTGAGCTGGTCACCCTCACGACTGGGGTTCGAGAGCTGTCCCTCCGGCTAATTTTTGCAGGCCCCAAGACGCTCGACAAGGCCCTTGGCTGGAGCCTCACGAGGCGAAGACCGCAACGAATCCCCCCGAGCTAAGTTATTCCTATGTATGAGCATGCAATACCATAACACGGCGTGGGCATAAAGGAAATAGCATGATAATTGAAGGCAACAATCCAGCGCGCTCCCGCAGGGCTCCACACTACTCTCTCTCTCTCTATGTAGGAAAGGAAGAAAAAAAATAAACGCGGTGTCGAGGATATACCCCATGGTATGAACCGGCCGAAAATATGACCCGGCCAAACTTGGCGGTTTACTTGAGAGCCGGTTTACACTCGAGGATGCATTGGTGACCCGCCCTGACCAGACGGTTTACAAGCAATCTAACTGAACATTATGATTCACTGGTAACCCGGCAGGTGGGACAGACGGATGACAAGGCCCAAGGCCGAGAAGGCCGGTTTAGTTTAATGGCGGGCCGGTTTAAGAGGAAAGGCGTGAGGAATATTTGCCTTACAAGGAGTTAAGACCCAGACTTGTATCAGGTTTGCGTTAGAAGGTAGACTAGTCCTAATCCTAATAGGACTCCACATGTAACCCGCCCCTTCAACATATATAAGGAGGGGCAGGGCTCCCCAAAGAGGGACAAGGAACAGAAAACAATATGTAGGGCTAGACACAACTAGAGGAGGGCCAGTTTACAGCGACTCCCTCGTGATGATAATGAGACCTAGCCTCAAACAGCATGTAGGGCTATTACCCGATGATGTTTCCCGGGGCCTGAAGCTGTCTAAATCCTTGTCTTGTGTGTTGCGTCTCTCGTCCCGATCAACCCGTCTCAAGCTACCACATAGATGCGTTGGCCTCGCGACTAAGTCCTGACAGTAAGGACATCTGACGTGTTAATTCCACGACAGTTGGCGCCCACCGTGGGGCCTGCGCACGGTGGTGTTGAGTTCTTGGAGGGATTTCTCTTAAGGATTGTGAAGCTCGCAAATTCATCGGATGAAGAAAAGTTCAAGAAATTAGGGTTGCGTCACGCGATGCCAAAAAGTTGTCAGGGTTAACAAAACCGACGGGTGATCCAATTTGAAGCCAGATCAAGTTTTATTTTCAAGCTCTCGCACGTTGGCAAGGCCGATTTAGGTTCTCCGCCGAATGACGATTGTGCTATAGGGTCACTTCCAAATCCCAACGCAGAAGCATTACCTCGTGTTTCGTCAAAGATCAAGATTGTTGGATTATTGCTAAAAGTTTACTACGACCTCGACCCGAAAGCAGATTCAACTACGACCCAGAAGAGGAGACAGTGGTGACCCGGTCTCTCGCGCTGATTTCCTTCGCCGGCGATGCTTCTGGGCCGCCATCGTTGACCTCCCCACCTGCAAGTCGCCGCCTCAGACCGGCCCTATCGCCTCCGAGCTGCGTGCTCGAACCGAGTTGCCGCTTAGGCCGGCTCCGGCGTGCCCCGCCGCGGCCACACTAACCCGGCCTCGGCGTTGTTTTTTGCCTCCGCCATCAAGCCGGATCCGCCTTGAGCCGGCCGGCCTTGGCAGTCGCTGTCTCGGCTTTGCATTAAATCGCCAGGAGGGCCTCGATCCAAACCACCACGCCATTCCACCTGGATCCTCCAAGTCACCGCACGCTGCTATCTGAACCGCGCCGCGCCCAATTCAGCCCGCCTCGCGCCGCCGTGTGCTTCAGTGCTTCTGCAACACTGAACCACCCTTGCCTTCTTAGCTGTGGTCGGTCTATCCTCTCGACTCTGAACCGCCGCGTTGTCAGCCGCCACCCACGCAACCTCCCATGCAGGCGTCTCCCTGCACTCTGCCTCCGCGCCTCCACTGCTGTTGCGGCCACGGCCTGTTTGAGTCGCCGCCAACTGCTGCCTCTAAAAGCGACGACCACGCCTCTAACCTATTCTGCTCCAGCACCCGCCGCTCTTACGCTGCTGTGGCTCTGCCATTGCCGACACATCATTCCGCCATTGCATCCTCAAGCCGGATACTCACCACTGCCCCCGTGCCTCTGCCAAGTCACCGTCTCCGCCCTTGTTGATCCGCGGCTGCCTTGGTTGCTGTAGGTTTTCCTCGAGCCCCCGTGCCTCTGCCAAGTCACTTCAAATGCCTCTACAACTAAGACCCGCAGTCACGCCGCCGGGTTGAGCTGTTGTGACTCTCCGCCGCAGTCCCACTTTACTGCTCCAACTCACCAACGCCGGTCCATCAGCCTTGCCTCGCCTTCAAGTTAAACTGGCTGCTTCTGCCTCGCCGGTCGCCCGCTGCTTTCGTCCGGCTGCTGAGCCGCCCGATTCCTACTGAAAGGAATAAGGGGGACTGGTTTTGAAGAAAAGTCAAAGTGGTCAGCAACTGTGTTGGAAAAATTATTTACGAACGCTTCTTCCTCAACTCTGTTGTGGCCTCTGCGGCAGGCCATCTCGCCCCGCGTGTGACCCATCTACGCCGGTTCTGCCTCCACCTCTGTAAGCTGCTGCACTAATGCATGGAGGGCTAGTTGTGAAAAGGGAGTTTTTCTGTTGACAGTGGATGATCCGAACCATAACCAGGTGATATCCATCTACATCTATTTTTGTAATGGCATATATTGTTTTTGTCAAAAGAACAATTACTTTGGTTTATTTTGACATGCAGGATAATTATCCATTACAAAAAGTGGTTATATCACGGATACAGAGCGTGCCCGTATGATTCTGCACTAGTGTTCATCCGTGTCATGCTGCTCAATGAACATGTGCAAACCGCCATCCTTGCAGTCCAGTCTGCATGAACATATGGTCGACTCACCAGTCCGCACTGGCTTACAACACAGTGGCCGACTCATCTGTCTGTGCCACCTCTGAAGCCTCTATCGCCTTTGTCGTCCGTCTCTCACGGCCGGGTCTAAATCAACATACTGGACCGCACCAGTCTGCATGAGCTGTTTATTGGGTATGAGCAAGTCACAGCTTGGGTAGCCCAGTTTTTCTTTCAACAAAATGGAGGAAAATTATTATATACTATCAACCGCCGTCTGCACTGGGTGGTTCAATGGACAGGCGTACAAGTCTTCGCCACTACAGTTTGGTTAAACTTCGAGGAGCCAGTTGGAAGGAACCATTGGCCGAGTTGCTGACACGGCTCATACGTGATCATTATAACCTGCCGCAGTCACCTCAACCTTCTGTGGATTCACATCGTGCTATCAACACCAATGATATACAACTTATGTCGGTTTATATCATAGTCAAATATGGATAACTCAGCCAACTCCTCGAGTCACCTTGAGACTCGGAGGCTACAACGATATGATTCAGCAAATGTTGTCGGTTTTTAGTGAAGTCAAGAACCCAGGACGTTGGAGGGAAAGATAGCCCGGTCCCGGAGGCTACTGCCTTACTGAAGCTCTCAAATATCCGGTTTACAATCTGGTTCAAGGGAAATCTGTCTCCTACAAAGCTCTGAAGCTCTCAAATTCAGTCTAAGAATTTCTGGTTCAAAAAGAATTAATCTCTCGCAAGTTTGAGTTTAAAGGTCGCCAAAAAAATTTCCAGCTGAAAATGAAGATTCCGGCTTAAGATCCGGTTCAAGGGAAAGATATCTCCCATAAAGCTTTGAAGCTCTCAATATCCGATTTAACATCCGGTTCAAGAAGAAATATCTCTCGCAAAGTTCGAGTTCTCAGAAAACTCAAAAGGGGCCAAAGAGTGTTTGTTGCACAGCACAACTCAAACATAGGCACCCGGCAAGCACAGCTCAGAAATATATCAGTTGGGGGCTATGTTCGAACCATAGTCACACCTCTTGATAGGCATAAGGGCCACCAGGGAAATCATTTGGGGGCTTGATCATATCCGAACCATAGCTACACCTCTTGATAGGCATAAGGCCACCAAGGAAATCATTTGGGGGCTTGGTCGTATCTGAACCATAGCTACACCTCTTGATAGGCATAATGCCACCAGGGAAATCACTTGGGGGCTATGGGTTCGAACCATAGTTACACCTCTTGATAGGCATAAGGGCCACCAGAGAAATCACTTGGGGGCTTGGTCGTATCCGAACCATAGCTACACCTCTTGATAGGCATAAGGCCAACAGGGAAATCACTTGGGGGCTCTGGTCATATCCGAACCATATCTACACCTCTTGATCGGTACAATGCCACAATTATGACTACTTGGGGGCTCTGGTCATATCTGAACCATAGCTTAAACCCTCTTGGTCATACATATACATCATGTGTTGCATTATCATTACATCATCATAGCATATATCATATGTGCATGGATAGACCGGCGTTTATTGACCCGTCTTGGATTTCAACTGCAAGTTGTCAGAGCACATTCAATTATAAACTGGTGATTGTTAACCCGGTCTGGCTTTGACTACAAGTCGCCAGGATGATCATCCGGTGTTTATTACAACCCGGCACGGTTTTATTACAAACCGGCAAAATATGAGGGGAGTTATCAGCACTCCAGATTTGGGTTATCACCCTTACTACAAAAAGTTGGTAAACCAACAATGTGATTCAATGTCACACACATGATATATTTCATATTTGATTATTCTTAAGTGCAGCCTTGGTTATAAACCTGCGTTATATGTTGGGCATTATGACTCGTCCGGCAGTAAACTGCCAGGACACTTTAAACTTGTTGTATGCAGAAACAGGTTGAATAAAGCATAATTATAAATCACCGGAGTTTATTAAACCGGTCTGGCTTTAAGACGATAAGTCGCCAATATATGATGAGAAATTATCCGGTGTTTATCAACCCGGCCTCGCTTTGGACTATAAGTCGCCAATATATATTTGGATTGCGCCATTGGAATCATGCGCTCATAAATCATTGGATTATATTATTCAAATCTTCAAATAGCAAACATGGCTGGATTTTATTATGGTTATCAATAACCAGTATTATGATTAAGGTTTTCAAAGTCGCTTTAGCGCAATGGCTATCATATTATCAATGGATATGATTTATTCTATAATTGAAGGAGTAGTCCCAAGTTGCTGCAGGCTTACGACCCGGCACTTGGGGGCTATATTATTCAAGTTGAGATTACATCAAATATGCAAGTCTCATATCGCTGCAAGCATGCACCATGACACTTGGGGGCTAATGCAAAGTCATTTTTTTGCTCATCTTATTGAAGACCCGACTCATCACATTATAATGAGGCGACCCTTGGGGGCTACCAATTGCTCCTGTCAACAATTCAAGGTACAAAGATTTTTATCCATTATATTGAAGGGTCCATTGCTCAGTTGGTAAAGCACAAGGCTCTTAACCTTGTGGACGTGGATTCAAGCCCCATGATGGGGGTTACATCATATGATGTTATTATAAATGAATTATATAGAAAGTCCCTGCTCATTATTGCATAATGACCCAACCCTTGGGGGCTACACATCACTGCTCAAATCTATATGATTATATTTACAAAGTCCCTGCTGATTATTGCATAATGACCCGGCCCTTGGGGGCTACACTGGTTGAAGTTTTTATGAGCATAAGGCAGTTTCAAGTCCCAGGTTGCTGCAAGCATGACAACCCGACACTTGGGGGCTACATATATGGAGTATTCACTTTTTACTAGTGACTGAGATGAACAACATGGATTTCTTCAAAGTGGCAGTAATTATATGGAAACAAGTCTCAAATCATCACTTTGTTCTGTTCAAGACTTGGGGGCTACAGGTAATATGGATATAAGGGAGAAATATCTTCCGATTTTCAGTTTTGAGCAAACCAGATTGACCCGGCATCACCAATCATTATGACCCGGTGTCTGCAATAATCATGAACCGGCGTTGGCAACAATCATGAATCGGCGTTGGAAACAATCATGACCCGGAATTATCAGTTTTTATAACCTGGCGATTTTGGAAACTATAGATCGGCAAGTTCTACATCTTCAAGCAGGCTGAATATTAGTTGAATATTTGAAGACCAATATTTTTTGTCAAGTCAGAGCGTTGAAGGCCGATTCAAATGGATTCTCTATTTACAATATTTCTTCTACAAGCAAATTGATTATGAAGCTGGTCTATTGACTCGGATTTTCTAGAAGGAAGAAATGACAAGGATTTAAGGATGATCAAGTACTGGTTTATAAGAATCTTTAACCCGGAGCACAAGACGCCAAGTTTGTTCTTGTGTTTGTTTTATAGGATCAGTTTAACATGGATGAATCCAAATTAAACTGGGGCTAATGTCGGGGATATACCCTGCAGTATGAACCGACCGAAAATATGACCCGACCGGACTTGGCGGTTTACTTGAGACCCGGTTCACACTCGGGGATCCATTGGGTGACCCGCCCTGATCAGACGGTTTACAAGCAACCTACCTGAACATTATGATTCACTAGTAACCCGGCGGGCGGGATAGACGGATGACAAGGCCCAAGGCCCAGAAGGCCGATTTATGTTAATGGCGGGCCGGTTTAAGAGGAAAGGCGTGAGGAATATTTACCTTACAAGGAGTTAAGGCCCGGACTTGTATCCGGTTTGTATTAGAAGGTAGACTAGTCCTAATCCTAATAGGACTCCACATGTAACCCGCCCCTTCAACATATATAAGGAGGGGCAGGGCTCCCCAAAGAGGGACAAGGAACAGAAAACAATCTCTAGGGCTAGACACAATTAGGGGAGGGCCGGTTTACGGCGACTCCCTCGTGATGATAATGAGACCTAGCCTCAAACAACATGTAGGGCTATTACCGGATGATGTTTCCCGGGGCCTGAAGCTGTCTAAATCCTTGTCTTGTGTGTTGCGTCTCTCGTCCCGATCAACCCCTCTCAAGCTACCACATAGATGCGTTGGCCTCGTGACTAAGTCCTGACACTAAGGACATCTGACGTGTTAATTCCATGACACGCGGCCTGCCCTGCAACGACCCGCAGAAGAGGGTTCACATCACCCTCCGGAGCTCAATCAGACCCCTCCTCACGCTTCACCGAGGTGCGACGGTGGGATGATCCACCGGCCCCCTCGAAGCAGGCGCGGCAGCATGGTGGTTGATCGCGACCACCGCTGGAGGAGCCGCCGTCATAAGGGGAACCGCATAAGCTTGGCGAGCTGCGGGCACTGCCAGGCACGGGTCTGCCTTCGTCTTCGTCGCGGCCGTCGTCGAGGCCAAGCATCCGGTCGCCATCATCATCCTCAGGGCAGCACCCGACACGACGGCCATCCTCTCTGAACACCCTCACGTAGAGGGTGGCCTTGCCGTCAAACTTGAAATGCAGGGTGCACCGCTGGCCCAGGCCACGAGCATGGGCATACGTTTGCCAGGCGCGGGCCAAGGCCACGTTCCCGGCGATGGGGACCTCCACCGCTACCCAGGAGGCTCTGCTGCAGCAGCCGTCCGCCTGAAGCCAGAGCCCGCTAGTGGCACCGGTCGGTAGTTCGCCGGTGAAGAAGGGGGAAGCTGAAGTCAGTTGCCGGCCGGATCCGCCGACCAAACGACAAACTCCGACAGCACCTCTGCCGAGTGAAAACGCGGGCGGCGAGGCCGCGCAGCCGCGGCGCCTCTTCCCCCATCAATCAAGCGACCTTCATTGCACGAAGGACCCCCGCCGCGACCACGGGCGGCCACTGCGGGAGTCATGGGGTGCTTGTGGGGACGACCTCGGCCATGCTTGGGTGCAGGGGAGCCAAGCCCTTCCCGGCGAGCCTTTCCCTTCTCTGCGGCCGAAAACTTCTTCGTAGGCACCATGGGACACAGCAAGCAGACAGGGGGAGCAAGGAAGAAGAAGCGGAGCAGGAAGAGATGGAATGCGAGGGCTCACGCCACCCCGTAGTTATAGTCTAGAGGAGGCCAACTGTCGGCCTCCATGATCGCAGGTAATCATGACTCATTTTTGCATGCAGGGATTTGTCATGTCGGGCACTTGCCGAGGCAACGTGGGGGAGCGGAGACGCCCACATCCAATCAACCGCCACGCGGCGCCCAAGGCCGCAGGCTGTTGGGGCTCGCGGCGCTCCGCACTTGCCCCTTCGCTTCTTTGCTAAGCCAAGTCCGAGCGCACCTTGGGCCCGGGGGCTACTGTCGGTGTTCTGGGAATGGGGGTCCCCAGACGTGCCTGCCTGCGGCCTGCGGCGTGGCTCAAGTGGTGGCCCAGTACGGCCCATCTTCATCGACTCAAGCTCAAGAACCTCGCGAGGGTCCAGGCCTCGCGGGACAGACGACGGAAGGCTTCCTCAGGAGCGGCCTCACCAGGAAGGCTCGCGAGGAGGCGGAGAGATCAAGGCAGGGGTACCTCGCGAGGTGCTCGTGACGCAAGCCATGACGATTGAGGCTAGGCGGGTGCCAGCCTGTGCAGTGTCCTTGTTTCCTCTTTGGTGCAAAGGGGGCAAGCACAGGCGCGGAGTACCGAGGCATCAAGTAAAGGTTACCATTTAGGAGCAATGAGACCAAGACCAGCAGAGCGGCAGGACGAAGGTCACCATGGAGCCCAAGACGGCGTCATCACCAGTGCCTTTGGCAGCCGAAGACCAACTTTAGTCATGATAAGTTGTACTAGATGTTCCCCTTCAAAATGGCCGTTGTTCCTTCTCGCTCAATATTTGGGAAGATGACCAGGGCCTCTATATACAGGGCTAGCCACCACAGTAGAGGGACATCTTGAATCGGGTCCTTCCCAAGCAGAACACCACCACAAGAACACCCCTCGCGAGGCTGTGCTTCCTCTGTACTGTTCATCATCAGCCCGTGAGGCAATCCACCACACCACAACTAGAGTAGGGTATTACACCGCAATGGTGGCCCGAACTAGTATAAACCCTGCGTCCCTTGTGTTCTTCATCGTGTAGCTTAGATTCTCAGCGAGGCGTTAGGACGTGGATCGATAGGGGAAAGATCTTTGCGCGCACCCCAGAGTTTGAACCTTAAAGGTTTTGCCGGAACCCGATATCCGGCAAAACCCATGTGGCACTTCAATGGAGAAGACGATGCCGCCCGCTGCGGTCGTAAAGGTCCGGACTCCGCCACCGCTCTGGCGAAAATATTATCCGATTTGTACAAAGGATAAGAAGAGGAGTTCCTCCGTATTAAGCCACGGGATGGGTTTTCCATGTACAACCCCCAAGCTGGGTGAGCTGAAATATTTTACTAAACTCCATTCATTCCCGCATTCCTTATCACAAATATTCACTTTGCTATTTCATAACAGGAACTGAAAAAGGTCATGAGAGAGGTTAATAGCCCGTCTCCACAGCCAGAGGACCTTGACCGGGCCCTCGACCCCGGACTTGAAGAAGATCCGGACATATCTGTGGAGCTTGTCGACGAGACCTTTCACCAGGCAAGCTGTGATGGCACCTTGGTGGCCATCATCACCGATTACCTCGGACTGCTCCCTGCATCGAATGTAAGTAAAACCGGAGTCCTAACTTCTGAGAAGGATCCCTTCATTATGCCTTACCCCATGCACATATGTTGTACTTCATAGAAATGGCTACCGGGATGCCGTGCTGAGCCCACAGGGGCTCATCAGCAAGGGGCACCTAAGCCGAGCAGGCTTAAGAGGAAGGCGGTTAGGATTGAGACACCGTCACAGAGGTATAATTCAAACCTGCTCCGTGATTATCGTCTTTGAAATGTAACAGCGTCCATCGTGTCCTGGCAGAAAGTGTAGTCGCCGGACTATGTCCGGAGACCCTACCAGCCATGCCTCCACCAGCCAGATTCCAGAGCTGGCCTCGAGGGTGGAGGCTAACATGGGGACAACACCGAACTATCCCCCTACAGAGGATGCAGATAGAATCTCCGCTATGAACTCCGAACTGGAGAGCGCCATGAATCACCGAAGCCGACGGGCCGTACTCCGCGATGGTACTTTCTCCGAAGAGGCATTCAATGCCTTCAACTCAGGGGACACGTACATCCGAGCTGCTCAAGATGGACTTGCCAGAGCCACGACCCAGTATGTATAGGATATATAGGTAGGAAAATTTGATAAGTATGTATATCAGTAGCCCCTGAGACTTGAAACAGTTGGCACAACTGATTTAAGGATCATTGTATGCATAGGTTCTTGCAGAGAAGAATGCCCAGCTATCGAAAGAGCTGGAGGAGTGCAAAGCCCAGCTGAGTGCCGCAGTGGCCGGAATGGAGGAGTCCAAGAATGCCCCATCTGGTAATACTTGTCTTGGTAAGTACGTATAGAGGTTAGTATTCGACATGGGTGCGAATCTAACAATAGATTCTGCATGCAATCTCGGAGTTAATCCGAAGATCGTACCGGGGTAAGAGCAATATGATGAACGACATCTAAAGGCTGGCGAGCGCGTGCTTACAAAGGTTATACAGGAGAAAAATAATCTCCAGGCCGCGAAGACCCGGTTGGACATTGAATTAAAAGATGTTCGGTCCCAGCTTGCTGACTCCGTTAAGGAGAATAGGCGGCTTCGACGCAACATTTATAGTAAGTGCTTAAACAAAATGGTGCACAGTTTGACGAAGAAGTGAATTAACAGAGTTATGTCTATAGGTATGCTGGCAGGCTGTCCTGAAGAGGAGATGCCCGGATCGGCAGGCGATCTTCTGCCTGAACTTTCACAACTGCCCGAACGAGTTCGGCAGGTGATGCAGGGTATTTCCCAGGCCTTGTGGCCATCCACCTCCCCACCAAGAAGCATGGGAGCGCTTGTAGAGCTGCTCCAGGGAGCGCGGCGGTGCTTCTGATTATGGAAGATATTGGCCTACCGACAGGGTGCGAGGGAAGCCTGGGCCATGGTAAAGACGCGGTACACCAAGGTGGATCCGAATCAAATGGCCCTAGTCGGTCCTGTAGGGACGGATGTGAAGGAAATTCCCGTTAGTCTAGTATATGACCAAGTAGAATTAGCCATAAAGTATTCTCAACAGGACTGTAGGCTAGACAGCCTGTTGGACGGTATAGAAGAAGAATTTAGCCAGTCCAAGTGTCTATGTACTTCAGTGGATGTATGTTGTCCCTAGCCGGATTGTAAATCATTTGTCTTGGCGGACCTTTTCGCTTCAGCCTCTAGACCCAACAGTCCAAAGTGTATATGAATACCCGCTCAGTTATGTAAACCGGGGTATGCGTGGAAACCAGGCGTATGGGTCATAAGTGCTTGAACAGACAAGTACCCAACTAGTTATGTTTTATTACATGGGTAGTAAGAAACATCTTCCAGAGAGAATAGTTCCATTAAGGGTTCCATTCCCTGGGTACGCAAGCATTAATGTGCATGTCTGAACTGCAAATAGAGACGCAGGATACAAAACATCTGGGGATTTATATTGTAATAGGTAAAAAAACATCTTTTGTTCACCGACCGAATATTCACTTCAGAACGCTAGCTTTATGCTTCACCTAGTCTGAGGTACACATCCGGCTGACCCGACAGTAACAATCACATAGGTGCTCCCCTTATGCCCTAGCCGAATTAACGGGAACATAGGGCATAAACACAAGAGCCAGGCAACCCAGCTTGGCCAAAACTTAAGTCATATCGATGCATATAATGGCGAAAAAAGGCACATATGGAGAAGTGATGCATATGTGGTGGGCATAAAGCCTGGAAACTAATTATATTAAGCTTCTGTATAAGAAGCCCCCAGGTATATTGAGCACGCATAGTGCAGCCGGAGTGATCGAAGCACCCGTAAAGCTTTTAAGGCTATATGCATAAAAAGGAAAGAAGAACAGAAAGAAAAAGGAGGACATAAAAAAGGGCGGAGGTAGGGAGACGAACATAGAGTTCGGCACTAGGCGTAGAATCTTCAGAGTCTGGCCGCATTCCATGGGTTCAGCTCGAGTCTGTTATCTGATGCATCACGCAGACGGTACGCTCCTCCGATGAGAACTTTATCAATGATGAAGGGACCCTCCCACTTGGGCTTGAGCTTGTCCTTCTTCTTCTCCGGTAGGCGCAGAAAGAGTTCGCCAACGTTATAAGTTTTGGCCCGTACTTCTCTGCTTTGATACCTTCGAGCCTGCTGCTGATAGAATGCGGAACGGGCTTTTGCAACGTCCCTCTCCTCCTCCAAGGCATCTAAGCTGTCCTGCCGATCTAGCTCGGCTTATCTCTCTTCGTACATGCGCACTCGAGGTGAGTCATGAATTATATCGCAGGGCAGTACTGCCTCTGCGCCATACACCACAAAAAATGGTGTGTATCCGGTGGTGCGATTTGGCGTGGTCCACAGCCCCATAGTACGGAGTCGAGCACCTCTACCCAGTGTGTATCTGACTCCTTCAAGGATTGCACTAGTCTGGGTTTGATGCCGCTCATGATAAGACCATTTGCTCGTTCGACTTGACCATTTGTTTGGGGGTGATAGACAGAGGCGTAATCGAGCTTAATGCCCATGTTGCCGCACCAAGTTTTCACCTCATCGACTTTGAAATTTGAGCCATTGTAAGTGATGATGCTGTGGGGGACACCGTAATGGTGCACAACCCCTGATATGAAGTCTATCACTGGTCCGGATTCGACCGTTTTAATTGGTTTGGCTTCTATCCATTTGGTGAACTTGTCCACCATGACCAATAAGTATTTTTTCTTATGGCTCCCCCCTTTAAGAGGTCCAACCATATACAGCCCCCAGACCGCAAAGGGCCAAGTTATGGGGATTGTTTGGAGAGCGGTAGGGGGCATATGGCTATGATTGGCGAAGAGTTGGCAACCGACGCAATGTTGGACAAGGTCCTGTGCATCTGCCCGAGCTGTCGGCCAGTAAAAACCTATATGGAAGGCCTTGCTTACAAGTGCCCGAGCTGCGGCGTGGTGCCCGCAAGTCCGGCATGGATTTCGGCCAAGAGCTGCCGCCCTTCATCTTCGGAGATGCATCTTTGGAGCACTCCGGTGGCGCTTTTCTTATAGAGCTCTCCCACATGGACTTTATAGGCCTTGGAACGCCACACAATACAACGTGCCTCATTCTGGTCCTCGGGAAGCTCTTGCCTATTTAGGTAGGCTAAGAAGGGCTCGGTCCACAGGGCGATGACAACCATGATTTCATGCGCCGAAGGTGTTATTTCGGTGGCAGAGCCTCCGATTACGTCAGATGGTTCGGAATCTGGTATTGCCGGTCTCCCGTTCCCATACCACGGACGGCTTGAACAACCTTTCTAAGAAGATATTAGGTGGGAAGGGGTCGCATTTAGCGCCGATGCAGGCGAGGATATACGTCGCTTGATTGTTTTCTCGGACCACATGGTGGAATTCGAGCCCCTCGAACCGAGCTGACATTTTGAGGACAGCATTATGGTAGGCCACCATTTTCGGATCCTTGGCATCAAAGTCTCCATTTATTTGTGATATTGCGAGGTTTGAGTCCCCGCGCACTTCCAGGCATTGGATGCCCATGGAGACTGCCATCCGAAGACCATGCTACAGAGCCTCATATTCGGCTGCATTGTTGGAGTCTGTGTATAATATTTGGAGTACGTATTGGACCGTGTCTCCGGTGGGGGATGTCAGGACAACACCCGCTCCCAATCCGGCCAGCATTTTAGAGCCGTCGAAGTGCATGATCCAATTGGAGTATGCACCATACTCTTTAGGGAGTTCGACTTCTGTCCATTCGATGACAAAGTCAGCCAGTACTTCCGATTTAATGACTCACCGTGGTTTGTATGTTATGTCGAATGGAAGGAGCTCGATAGCCCATTTAGCAATCCATCCCGTGGCATCGTGGTTATTTATTATGTCATTGAGTGGTACTTCGGAGGCCACCGTGATCGAACACTCTTGAAAGTAGTGTTGTAGCTTCCGGGAGGCCACTGTTTGCTATCTTTTGATAGTGTGGGTACCGGGATTTTGCATGGAGTGAGGACAGTGGACACGTAATATACCGGCTTTTGGAGCGGGAACTTATGTCCGTCCGCTTCTCGTTCGACAACGAGCACTGCGCTTACAACCTGGTGTGTTGCAGCTATGTATAATAGCATAGGTTCGCCAGTATTTGGCGTGGTCGGGATTGGATTACTAGCCAAGAGGGCCTTTATTTCTTCCAGTCCGACCGTGGACGCATCTGTCCACTCGAAGTGTTCGATGCATCGAAGAAGGCGATAAAGAGGTAGTGCCTTTTCTCCCAATCTGGAGATAAAGTGGGTTAAGGCAGCCACGCATCGAGTTAATTTCTGGATCTGCTTGAGGTCTGTTGGGGTAGCCAACTGTGATAGAGCTCGGATTTTTGCCGGATTTGCTTCAATTCCTCTATTGGAAACGACGAAGCCAAGCAACTTCCCGGAAGGTACGCCGAAGACACATTTTTCTGAGTTGAGCTTGATATCATATGTTCGTAGGTTGTCGAATGTGAGCCTCAAGTCATCTATTAAAGTTTCGACGTGTCTTGTTTTGATGACCACGTCGTCCAAGTATGCCTCCACTGTTTTGCCGATTTGCTTCTCCAGGCATGTCTGAATCATGCGTTGATACGTTGTGCCGGCGTCTTTGAGCCCTGATACGTCTCCAACGTATCTATAATTTATGAAGCATTCATGCTATATTACTATGTGTTTTGAATGATTATGGGCTTTATTATCGACTTTTATATTATTTTTGGGACTAACCTATTAACCGGAGGCCCAACCCAGATTTGCTGTTTTATGCCTATTTCAGTGTTTCGAGGAAAAGGAATATCAGACGGAGTCAAAACGGAACGAAATCAACTGGAGAAGTTATTTTTGGATGGAAAGCCACCCGATGGACTTGGAGTGCACGTCAGGAGATACGGGAGGTGCTCACGAGGGTGGGGGGCACCCCCCCCACCCTGGGCGCGCCCCCTGCCTCGTGGGGCCCCCGTAGCTCCACCAACGTACCCCCTGCACCCATATATACCTACGTATCGTAAAACTTCCAGAACAGAACCTAGATCGGGAGTTCCGCCGCCGCAAGCCTCCAAAGCCATGAAAAACCAATCGGGACCCTGTTCCGGCACCCTGCCGGAGGGGGTTCCATCACCGGTGGCCATCTTCATCATCCCAGCGCTATCCATGACGAGGAGGGAGTAGTTCACCCTCGGGGCTGAGGGTATGTACCAGTAGCTATGTGTTTGATCTCTCTCTCTCTCTCGTGTTCTCTCTCGTGTTCCCTCTATGGCACGATCTTGATATATCTCGAGCTTTGCTATTGTAGTTGGATCTTATGATGTTTCTCCCTCGCTACTCTCTTGTGATGAATTGAGTTTCCCCTTTGAAGTTATCTTATCGGATTGAGTCTTTATGAGAACACTTGACGTATGTCTTGCTGTGATTATCTGTGGTGACAATGGGATATCATGTGCCACTTGATGTATGTTTTGGTGATCAACTTGCGGGTTTCGTGACATTGGGAACCTATGCATAGGGGTTGGCACACGTTCTTGACTCTCCGGTAGTAGCTTTGGGGCACTCTTTGAAGTACTTTTATGTTGGTTGGATGAATCTGAGATTGTGTGACGCATATCGTATAATCATGCCCATGGATACTTGAGGTGACAATGGAGTATCTAGGTTTTGGTTGATTTGTGTCTTAAGGTGTTATTCTAGTACGAACTCTTTTATAGATCGATCCGAAAGAATAACTTTGAGGTGGTTTCGTACCCTACCATAATCTCTACGTTTGTTCTCCTCTATTAGTGGCTTTGGAGTGACTCTTTGTTGCATGTTGAGGGCTTGTTATATGATCTATCTATGTTATTATTGTTGAGAGAACTTTCACTAGTGAAAGTATGAACCCTAGGCCTTGTTTCCTATCATTGCAATACCGTTTACGCTCACTTTTATCGCTCGCTACCTTGCTGTTTTTAATATTTCAGATTACAAAAACCTTTATCTACTATCTATTTTGCACTTGTATCACCATCTCTTCGCCGAACTAGTGCACCTATACAATTTACCATTGTATTGGGTGTGTTGGGGACACAAGAGACTCTTAGTTATTTGGTTGCAGGGTTGCTTGAGAGAGACCATCTTCATCCTATGCCTCCTACGGATTGATAAACCTTAGGTCATCCACTTGATGGAAATTTGCTACTGTCCTACAAACCTGTGCACTTGCAGGCCCAACAACGTCTACAAGAAAAAGGTTGTGTAGTAGACATCAAGCTCTTTTATGGCGCCGTTGCCGGGGAGGCTAGGTAAAGGGTACTCACACTTCGTCACTAAGCTCTTTTCTAGCGAGGTGAGTGCTTGAAGGTACATCTTTAGATCTTGCAATCAAATCTTTTTGTTTCTTGTTTTAGCACTAGTTTATTTTATAAAAGAAAACTACAAAAAAATGGAGTTGAGTTTGTCTCATACGCTTCACCTTTTTAATATCCTTCGTGAGTATGATGGAAAGGATAATTGTGCTCAAGTGCTAGAATAAGAAATCTCTAAAATGTTTGGCACTAAATCTGTGAATAATGAGCATGATCGCAATGTTGTTAGTATGAACTCCTTGAATATCCATAGTACTAATGATGATTGTACTACTTATGATGAAAATGCCTCCTATAAACATGTCAATTTTTGTGGAGTGCATTGGGTTTGCAAGTACACACCAAATAGGGAAGATAGATATTGCAAGAGGCATAAGTACTTAGAAACTAAAGTGTTGCGAGAAAGGCTAGATGTTTGTGCTGAAGATTTAAATTATCTAGGCCGTACTTGTGGACTTTGCAATGAAAGTGGCCATTTAGCTATCCGATGCTATTTGTTTCATGATCAAGTCGTGTCCAAATATTGTGATAATTTAATTACCCTTGAGAATCATAAAGAGCTTAGCCTTCTTTTGGGTTATGAAGAAATGAAACATACAACTGAGGGTATTCCAAAATTTAGTCTTGATAAAATTCTTGATTTTGATCTAGAGAAACTTTATATGTATTGTGCGGAGAATTGCATTCAAAATCCTTATATTGCCAATTACCGAAAGAAAAGAAAGCAAATGGAAGATGATGAGAATACTAATGAAAGGGAAGAGGCTTCCCAATCTCCTCCTATTATTTCTTATGATGAATCAGGTAACGAGGAGGAGCTTTCTATTCAGCCAATCTCATCAATAAGGAGCTCAAAGAGGAAGGTTGAACCTACACATAATGTGAAGAAGAAAATGCAAAGAAGTAGCAACAAAGGTAAAGAGGTATCCCTCCTAAATGATGTTGCTCCTACTACTCATTGTGATGATGATAATTGCTATACTATTGGTGCTATCAATATTTTTAATGATGAGAGTGATTATGCTTATGATATGAAAGGGCCCAAGCTTGGGGAATCTATGTTTGATGAGGATGAAATATCTGAGAATATATTTGCTGGAATTAATGTTTGTCCCAAGCTTGGGGAAGCTATGTTTGATGAATATGATATTTTTAGCATCCCAAGTTTTGATATGCAAAGTTGTTATGATGATAGCATGCCTCCTACCTATTATGATTATATTGATGAAAGTGGGTTTGGAAGAGTGTCAACTTTAGGTAGTATTGATCCCACCATTTTGGAGGATGTTGAATCTTATTGTGATGAATATGAAAGTGGATTTGGAAGAGTGTCAACTTTATTTAGTGATGATTCCACTATTTCGGAAGAGGTTCCAATTGATTATGAGAACAAAGTTGCTATCTATGATGATTATTGTGATGACTTGTATGCTATTAGGAATAATGATAACCATGTAACTTGTCATCATGATTTTAGTTTTCAATTGGATTATGCCTCACATGATAATTATTTTGTTGAGTTTGCTCCCACTACTATTCATGAGAAGAATTTTGCTTATGTGGAGAGTAGTAAATTTTCTATGCTAGTAGATCATGAAAAGAATGCTTTAGGTTCTGGTTATATTGTTGAATTCATTCATGATGCTACTGAAAATTATTATGAGGGAGGAATATATGCTTGTAGGAATTGCAATATTGTCAAGTTTCCTCTCTATGTGCTTAAAATCTTGAAGTTATGCTTGTTTTACCTTCCTTTGCTAGTTGATTATTGTTCCCATAAGTTGTTTGCTCACAAAATCCCTATGCATAGGAAGTGGGTTAGGCTTAAATGTGCTAGTCATATGCTTCATGATGCTCCCGTTATGTTTCAATTCTTATCTTTTATGTGAGCATCATTGTCATCATCATGCCTAGCTAGAAAGGCATTAAAGAAAAGCGCTTGTTGGGAGACAACCCAATATTTATCCTTACAGTTTTTGTGTGTACACATGATTATGCTACTGTAGTAATCATGTTTTATAGATTTTGTTTCAATAAAGTGCCAAGTAGAACCTTTGGGAAGACTTGGGTGAAGTTTATATGATCATGCTGTAGAAAACAGAAACTTTTGCACTCATGAGAATGGATGCAATTTTTTACTGGAGAGTGATTTTAGGTTGATTCTTTTTACAGGTGATTAATAGACAAATCCCTCAGGTCCAGCAATTTTTTTCCGAATTGTTGGGGTTCCAGAAGCATACGTTTGATACAGATTACTACAGACTGTTCTGTTTTTGACAGATTCTGTTTTCATTGTGTTGTTTGCTTATTTTGATGAATCTATGAGTAGTATCGGAGGGTATGAACCATAGATAAGTTATAATACAGTAGATATTACACCCATGTGAATATAGAATGAGTTCATTACAGTACCTAAGTGGTGGTTTTTTTTCTTATACTAACGGAGCTTACGAGGTTTGTGTTAAGTTTTGTGTGGTTGAAGTTTTCAAGTTTTGGGTAAAGATTCGATGGACTATGGAATAAGGAGTGGTAAGAGCCTAAGCTTGCGGATTACCAAGGCACCCCAAGGTAATATTCAAGGACAACCAAGAGCTTAAGCTTGGGGATGCCCCGGAAGGCATCCCCTCTTTCGTCTTCGTCTATCGGTAACTTTACTTGGAGCTATATTTTTATTCACCACATGATATGTGTTTTGCTTGGCGCGTCATTTTATCTTGTTAGTTTTTGCTTGCTGTTAGTTAGAATAATGTTTTGCATCTTTAGTCTCAATAAAAATTTCAAGGATAGCCTTTGCCATGCTTATTTTGCTAGTTTGCATGTTGATGTTTGAAAACAGAATGTTTACCGCTGTTGCAAAAATTTCTCAGAAAAGTCAGAGAATGTTATAACGTTGAATATTTTTGCATATTAATCTCTGATAAATTTATTACAGTTTAAATTTTAGTTCATAATTTTTTGGAGTCAGGGAAGTATTTTTACTCTTGCATTCTTCACAGACTGTACTGTTTTGACAGATTGCTATTATGGTTGCATTGTTTGCATATGTTTGCTTGTTTAACGATTCTATTTGAGGATAGGAGTATTAAATATACAAAGGCATTTAGTATTCAATGTTGAATAATAATTTTAGTGATTTGTTACAGTAGAGTATGATAAGGTTTTGCATTGGCTTATACTAACCTATCTCACGAGTTCTTGTTGAGTTTGTTGTGAATGAAGCTTTTGATAAAAAGAGAAACCATGATATGAGAGGAATTAAGGAGACACAAAAGTTCAAGCCTGGGGATGCCCAAGGCACACCAAAATAATATTTCAAGAAGTCTCAAGCATCTAAGCTTGGGGATGCCCCGGTAGGCATCCCACCTTTCTTATTCGGCAATCATCGGTTAGTATCGGTTGAGCCTAAGTTTTTGCTTCTTCACATGAGTTGTGCTATCCTTGAATGTCATTTTATTTTGTTTTGCTTGCCGATTGAATACAATACCAAGATCTGAAATTCTTAAATGAGAGAGAGTCTTCACATAGTTGCATAGTTATTTAGCTACTCATTGGTCTTCACTTATATCTTTTTGGAGTAGCTTTTCATTTACTCGTGTGCTTCACTTATATCCTATGAGTAAATTGTTGAATGAGTTGATTGTCATAAATCTGAAATTACATATGCCTCATTTGCTTATTCCATGGGGAGTAATGACTGCACATCTAAGAAGTAGAGGTTGTAAATTTATTGACGGTTGGCAAGCATTGTATTAGTCATTTGAACAATTCATGAAAGAATATTGAAGGAATGGACGTTTCACATATAAATATATTATCATAGACATCTTTTATAATTGTGAGCACTCATTAAGTATGACATGCTAAAGAGTTGATGTTGGACAAGGAAGACAACGTAATGGGTTATATTTTCTCGCATCTCAGTTAAAGTATATTGTCATGGATCATTCAAACATGTTGAGCTTGCCTTTCTCCCCTTGCTAGCCTAAATATCTGTACTAAGCGGGAATACTGCTTGTGCATCCAATACCCTTAAACCCAGTTTTTGCCATGAGTGTCCACCATACCTACCTATATGTGGTATTTACCTGCCGTTCCAAGTAAATTTGCATGTGCCAAACTCTAAACCTTCAAATTATAATCTGTTTTGTATGCCCGAATTGCTCATGTAGCAACTAGGGGCTGTCAGTGTCTTCCATGCTAGGTGGGTTATTCTTAAGAGGAGTGGACTCCGCTCCTCATTCACGAGAAAGTGGCGGTAACCGGGATGCCCAGTCCCATGATCCAAAAAGATCAAAGCAAATCAAAATAATTAAACAAAACTCCCCCAGGTTTGATGTTAGTTGGAGGCACTCGTTGTTTCGAGCAAGCCATGGATTGATGCTTGTTGGTGGTTGGGGGAGTATAACCTTTTACCATTCTGTTTGGGAACCGCCTATAATGTATGTAGTATGGAAGATATTGGGAACTCTTGGTTGTTATGTTGACAATGAGATCATACCTCTCAAAATTATTTATCTCTATTTCAAAATCGAGCTCTGGCACCTCTGCAAATCCCTGCTTCCCTCTGCGAAGGGCCTATCTTTTACATTATGCATGAGTCAAGGTGATCTTCACCTTTCCCTTTTTCATTTTATCCTTTGGCAAGAACTTCGTGGTGGGGTGATCCTGATATATATATATATATATCCAATTGGATGTACGTTAGCATGAACTATTATTGTTGACATCACCCAAAGGTGAATAAGTTTGGAGGCAACATTATAAGCCCCAATCTTTCTCTGTGTCTGATTAAAACTTTATAACCACAAGTATTGCGTGAGTGTTAGCAATTGTAGAAGACTATATGATAGTTGAGTATGTGGAGTTTGCTATTCCTGAAAATAAGATGAATTGCAATTGTTTTGGTGACTAAGAATGAAGTTTGCTAGTTTTCAAGAATGTTTACGGTCTATGCTTTGACATGAGAATTGCTTGTTACTAGTTCATGAAAAGTTTTATGAGATGAACTGCTGTTATGACATATAATGATGCTAGAAAAGGTGATTGAAATTATCATTGATCAAACTTGTGCACCTCTAGCATTCACACTTCATACATTCTTTCTTTATCATTTACCTACTCGAGGACGAGTAGGAATTAAGCTTGGGGATGCTGATACGTCTCCAACGTATCTATAATTTATGAAGCATTCATGCTATATTACTATGTGTTTTGAATGATTATGGGCTTTATTATCCACTTTTATATTATTTTTGGGACTAACCTATTAACCGGAGGCCCAGCCCAGATTTGATGTTTTATGCCTATTTCAGTGTTTCGAGGAAAAGGAATATCAGACGTAGTCAAAACGGAACGAAATCAACTAGAGAAGTTATTTTTGGAAGGAAAGCCACCTGATGGACTTGGAGTGCACCTCAGGAGATACGGGAGGTGCTCACGAGGGTGGGGGGCGCGCCCCCCTGGGCGCCCCCCTGCCTCGTGGGGCCCCCGTAGCTCCACCGACGTACCCCCTGCACCCAGATATACCTACGTATCATAAAACTTCCAGAACAGAACCTAGATCAGGAGTTCCGCCGTCGCAAGCCTCCAGAGCCACGAAAAACCAATCGGGACCCTGTTCTGGCACCCTGCCGGAAGGGGGATCCATCACCGGTGGCCATCTTCATCATCCGGGCGCTATCCATGACGAGGAGGGAGTAGTTCACCCTCGGGGCTGAGGGTATGTACCAGTAGCTATGTGTTTGATCTCTCTCTCTCTCTCTCTCTCGTGTTCTCTCTCGTGTTCCCTCTATGGCATGATCTTGATGTATCCCGAACTTTGCTATTGTAGTTGGATCTTATGATGTTTCTCCCCCTCTACTCTCTTGTGATGAATTGAGTTTCCCCTTTGAAGTTATCTTATCGGATTGAGTCTTTATGAGAACACTTGATGTATGTCTTGCTGTGATTATCTGTGGTGACAATGGGATATCATGTGCCACTTGATGTATGTTTTGGTGATCAACTTGCGGGTTTCGTGACATTGGGAACCTATGCATAGGGGTTGGCACACGTTCTTGACTCTCCGATAGTAGCTTTGGGGCACTCTTTGAAGTACTTTTATGTTGGTTGGATGAATCTGAGATTGTGTGACGCATATCGTATAATCATGCCCACGGATACTTGAGGTGACAATGGAGTATCTAGGTGACATTAGGGTTTTGGTTGATTTGTGTCTTAAGGTGTTATTCTAGTACAACCTCTTTTATAGATCGATCCGAAAGAATAACTTTGAGGTGGTTTCGTACCCTACCATAATCTCTACGTTTGTTCTCCGCTATTAGTGGCTTTGGAGTGACTCTTTTTTTCATGTTGAGGGCTTGTTATATGATCTATCTATGTTATTATTGTTGAGAGAACTTGCACTAGTGAAAGTATGAACCCTAGGCCTTGTTTCCTATCATTGCAATACCGTTTATGCTCACTTTTATCGCTCGCTACCTTGCTGTTTTTAATATTTCAGATTACAAAAACCTTTATCTACTATCTATTTTGCACTTGTATCACCATCTCTTCACCGAACTAGTGCACCTATACAATTTACCATTGTATTGGGTGTGTTGGGGACACAAGAGACTCTTAGTTATTTGGTTGCAGGGTTGCTTGAGAGAGACCATCTTCATCCTATGCCTCCTACGGATTGATAAACCTTAGGTCATCCACTTGAGGGAAATTTGCTACTATCCTACAAACCTGTGCACTTGCAGGCCCAACAACGTCTACAAGAAAAAGGTTGTGTAGTAGACATCAAGCCCGAAAGGCATGGTGTTGAAACAGAAGGGGCCGTATGGCGTGATGAAGGTCGTTTTGGCTTGGTCGGACTCCGTGATCTTGATCTGATGGTATCAGAAGTATGCGTCGAGGAAGCACAATGAGTCGTGTCCTGCGGTGGTGTCGATGATTTGATCAATGCGGGGGAGGGGGAAGGGATCCTTAGGGCAAGCCTTATTGAGATCTTTGAAGTCGACTCATAGGCGCCATGATTTGTCCTTCTTTGGTACCATTACCAGGTTTGCTAGCCAATCCGAATGTTTTATTTCTCTGATGAATCTGGTCTCGAGTAGCTTGGCTAGATCTTCTACCATGGCTTGCCGCTTAGGCTCTGAGAAGCTCGTAAGAGTCTGCTTGACTGGCTTGTATCCTTTCAGTATATTTAGGCTGTGTTCGGCCAGCCTACGTGGGATGCCCGACATGTCTGAAGGATGCCAGGCGAAGATATCCCAATTCTCACGCAGGAATCTCGCAGTGCGGTGTCTATTGTGGGGTTCAACTGTGTCCCAATGGAAGCTGTCTTTGTAGGGTCCATTGGGTGGACCTAGAATTTGACAATCTCATCCGCGGGCTTGAAAGAGGTGGACTTGGGTCGCTTGTCGAGTATCACATCGTCTCTGTCCACTGTGGCGCGCAGTGTTGTAAGTTCTTCGACGGCGAGGGCTTCGGATAGTGCCTCCAGGGCCAGTGCGGCAGTTTTATTTTCGGCGTGGAGTGCGACGTCCGGAACACTAGCTAGAGTGATGATTCCATTGGGCCCGGGAATTTTGAGCTTCATGTACCCGTAATTGGGTATAGCTTGAAAGCTCATGAATGCATCCCGCCCTAAGAGGGCGTGCTATCCGCTGCTGAACGGGGCCACTTGGAATGTGATTTCTTCGGACCTGTAATTCTCCGGCGTGCCGAATACCACATCCAGTGTGATTTTTCCCGCACATCATGCCTCCCGACTAGGGATGATTCCCTGTAGGTCGTGCTGCTTTGCTCAATGCGGCTCTTGCCAATTTCCATCTTGTTGAGGGTTTCCTCATAGATGAGGTTTAATCCGCTTCCGCCGTCCATGAGCACTTTAGTGAGCTGGAAGCCGTCCACGATTGGACTAAGGACCAAAGCGGCTGGTGCCCGGACTGTTCGGAATTGAGGTTCGTCACTGGCATTGAAAGTTATAGCCGTGTCGCTACACGGATTTATTGTTGCCACATGGCAAACTTCAGCGCGACTGCGGAGAGCTCGCTTGCGCCTATTATTTGAGGCGAAAGTCTTGAAGACTGTCAGCACCGCATTGTTATTCTCGGCGGGATGTTGCTCTGCTTTATGGTTGATGAGGAGATCCTCGCCGCTCTTCGCTACCTGCCGGAGTATCCAACATGCTCTAAGGCTATGCGTTGGCATGGTACCCGGTGTGCTATGAATTTTGCATGGCCCATTGAGCCATTCCTCCAATACAGTTCCGTGCCTTGCAGCGGGCCTTGGTTTTTTGGTAATTGAATCGGGTGACTTGCGAGAGTTTACCCTTTTAGTTCGGACAAAGGGTTTAGTGAGAGCCGGATTATCCCAGTAGTTTGTATGGGTTTTCCAGGCGCTTTCCATCGCGCAGTACTTCTGTACTATGGCCGCTAAGTCAGCAAAGTGTACTATGTCACGGTGACTTATTGCGTTGAGGATCCCCTTGTCTGTGCAATTTTTGCAAAAGAATGAGACTGCGTCTTCCTTGCGACAGTCCTTGACCTTGTTTATCACAAGGAGGAATCTGGCCCAGTAGTGATGCACTGTCTCTTGGGGCTCTTGTCTGATATGGGAAAGATTGATTAAATCTAGGTGGGCGGGTAGATTTAAGTCCAAACCCTGACCTGATCTGAGACCCAGGGGCAGAGAAGCTTCTGAGCTCGGCAGCTCGGGCTCCGGGATGTTGCCCAATTTTTCTAACCCGCCGCACGATTCTAAGTTCGAGGTTTGGGTCATGTCCTCCCACGAACGGGTATCCGGCTTGGAGAGCTCGGAAATCCGGACATAGTTCATCCTCAGAATAGAGGGAGAATCCATATGTTGCTCTTCCACGACTGCTATCTCATGTGTGACCGGCGGGTTTAAGCCCAATCCGATCATAGTCCGTAGCGACGCCTAGAGAAGCGATGCGATCCAAGAGCTCATTAAGGGAGGAGAGCTCCATTGGATCCATCTGTTCGACAAGTTCTGAATCGACCTGGAGGCTGTTTTTGATGACCTGAGAAGTCATCGTCGGTGCGAGAGCCGATCGAGCGGTCATGACGAAGCCGCCTAGTCGGAGAGTTTGGCCTAGAGCCATGGCTCCCCCAGAGGTGATGTTGTCCTTGACAACGAGACGAGCCATCAAGCCTTATCACGACGACATAGTGGAACTCTCAATGAAAGCACCAATGTCGGTGTCAAAACCGGCGGATCTCGGGAAGGGGGTCTTGAACTGTGCGTCTAAGGCTAATGGTAACAGGAGGATGGGGACACGATGTTTACCCAGGTTCAGGCCCTCTCGATGGAGGTAATACCCTACTTCCTGCTTGATTGATCTTGATGATATGAGTATTACAAGAGTTGATCTACCATGCGATCGTAGAGGCTAGACCCTAGAAGCTAGCCTATGATTATGATTGTTCTCGTCCTACGGACTAAACCCTCCAGTTTATATAGACACCGAAAGGGGCTAGGGTTAGACACAGTCGGTTACAGAGAAGGAGATCTAATATCCGAATTGCCAAGCTTGCCTTCCACAGAAAGGAGAGTCCCATCCGGACATGGGATGAAGTCTTCAATCTTGTATCTTCATAGTCCAATAGTCCAGCCAAAGTATATAGTCTGGCTGTACGGATACCCCCTAATCCAAGACTCCCTTAGCGGGCGACATCAATAAACAGAAATACCATATGGTCGGTTGGCCAGACATCTGCAAGCCTCGGGAGCAAGGGGGCCTTGGGATCATGTGCTCTAAGTGCATGACCATCGCCCTATTGTGCCGATGGCTTTGGCGGATTGCACAATGGCAAGGTGGCCTCTAGTTAGACATTATCCGGAACAAATACCTACGTGGGAAGCCCCTCGCCTTCTGCCAGAGATCTAGCGGCTCCCAGTTCTGGCATTCGGTCATCCAACTGCTCCCGGTGCTTCGCATTGGGACATCTATCTCGGTTGGTTCTGGGGCTGCAACTCTGTTCTGGTTCGACCGTTGGGTGGGAGACTGTCGGTGTTAAAACCGGCGGATCTTGGGTAGGGGGTCCCGAACTGCGCGTCTAAGGCTAATGGTAACAAGAGGCGGGGGACACAATGTTTACCCAGGTTCGGGCCCTCTCTATGGAGGTAATACCCTACTTCCTGCTTGATTGATCTTGATGAATATGAGTATTACAAGAGTTGATCTACCATGAGATCGTAATGGATAAACACTAGAAGCTAGCCTATGATTATGATTGTTGTTGTCCTATAGACTAAACCCTCCGGTTTATATAGACACCGGAGGGGGCTAATGTTACACAGAGTCGGTTACATAGAAAGGAATCTACATATCCGGATCGCCAAGCTTGCCTTCCACGAAAAGGAGAGCCCCATCCGGACACGGGACTAAGTCTTCTATCTTGTATCTTCACAGCCCAACAGTCTGGACCATGTACATAGTCCAGTTGTCCGAGGACCCCTTAATCCAGGACTCCCTTAGTAGCCCGTGAACAAGACTCCGATGACGATGAGTCCAACGCGTAGATTGTCTTTGGCATTGCAAGGCGGGTTCCTTCTCCGAATACTTCAAAGTAGATCTTGAACATAAGAATTGTGTCCGACTCTACAAAACAAATTCCACATACCACTGTAGAGAGTACAGTATCCCATGAGTCCAATCTGCTGACAACTCACAGCCTGACATCATGCGATGGCCCGGTCTTTATTCAAACCGTTTTTATCCTGCCCCTCTATATTTCGAGGTGTGGTTTTATTGGCACGTACTATCAAAACAGAGATCATGTCCCCTTATCACGAGATTCTCATCAATGCGGATATGGGTAACCCAACCATGCCATCAGCACGACACTTGGGGAATAAGTGAGTTTTAGGGCGAGTGGGGAGGTGCATGATTTTTACTGCCTTTATAAAGGGGTAAGGATTCCCCTCTTTCACCCACGCCTTCTCTTCTGCTTCCCCCATTCTTGAGCTCCAGGGCCCAAGCTCTCATCTCTTCCGCCCCAAAAAGCACTCCAACCATGTCCGGATCCGGAGCGCAAGGGAAGTGGATGGCCTCCTCCATCAAGGAGAAGGATATCAAGAAACTCCGGGAGGCCAGGTACCTGGCCATGAAGATCGTGCACCATCTCCCGGTGGCGGGACAGATCGTCCCTACTCCGGAACCTCGCGAGAGGGTTGTATTCCTCCCTCACTTCGTCCGCGGGCTGGGGTTTCCCCTCCACCCATTTGTTCGCGGCCTTATGTATTACTAGGGATAGATTTCCATGATCTATCCCTCAATTCCTTCCTCAACATCTCGACATTTATCGTCGTGTGCGAGGCCTTCCTCCGCATCCCTCCACACTTCGTATTGTGGCTAAAGATCTTCAGCGTGAAGCCGAAGGTGGTAGGTGGCGAACACGCCAAGTGCAGAGGCGCCATGGTAAGCAAGATGCCCAACGTAAAATGGACATCAGGTACATTCAACGAGTCCGTCAAAGGGTGGCAACAACAGTGGTTCTATATCACGGAGCCACGCGGCACCAAATGGGCCGCAGCCCCCGAATTCCGATTCGGAGCCCCATTGCGGCTCACGTCCTGGCCCGAAAAGGGCCTAGACTGGTCTTCGTCAGACGAGCTGACGGTGCTCCAGGAGTGCATCAAGAGCATGTAGGACAAGAATATCAAACTTGTCGATGTGGTCCAAGTGATGCTAGTTCGCCAAATCCTTCCTTGCAACGCTGGACTTGCAATCTATGGGAGTTTGATCTGGCCAAGCACCAAACCTTGCTGGAGTTCTTCGGCACAATGCACGAAGACATCTGGAAGGTGCTATTCAAGTCTGGAAAGTCGTGGCCGGACACCACCGAGGATCGTGGGCACAAGTTGTCCTGTCCCGCAAGTTCGGTAAGTTTTTGTATGTTCGCAAGGTGTATCCTTTATTAGTATACTCTGAGGAAAACACCTAATATTTCCCTGACGATTCTCCCACGGCTGGACGAAGAAGGCAGAGCGGATCTATTGTCCGGCCCCACTGCCCGAAGCACAAGCAGGCCCACTTCTAATGAAGATGCTGGTCCCGGCGCCTTATGAGGCACCGAAGAAGAAGGCCAAGAAGGAGGCCAAGAAGACCAGGGGCGGTCTCCGCCGCAAGGGTACTTCAGACATGGTGTCCAAAGACACCGAGGCCCACTCCTCCGCCAAAGAAGACGAGGAAGAGGAGGAGGAAGAAGAGGAAAGCCAGTCCCCCCTACGAGGGGGAGAAAGAAGAGGACGGCCTCCACACGTTTGGAGGCCGACACGTCTAAGAAGGGGAAAGCTTCCCTTCTAGACGAATCCACCACAGCCACCGATAACAGCCCGGAGTGGGAAGCCAGGGTCAAGCCCCTGGCCAAATCGTGAGTACAAAGAAACCCGGACACATTCATATATCCAGTCTCACTTTTGCATAGTATTAATGTATTGAGTCACGCATTCTGTAGTCCGACCAGGTCCAACATCGAGTGATCTTCATCGGAAGACTCGCTGGATCTGGATGCAATGGATAGCGGGACCCTCCCGACGGCCTCCTCCCCCAAAGGTATGGACAACACTGAGGTGTCGTCCCAAAGGTGCCCGGGCCAGGGTGGAGCTCAGGAGACCGTCGAGGCGGCGCCGGAGGGTCAAACCTCGGCAGCAGGACACATGGGGGAGCAGACCCCCATGGATACTTACAGTGGGGGCCGTCCTGAGTTTGGCCCCCAGCTGGAAACAATTCCGGAGACCAATATAGCTCTGGAATCAGGCCAGCAACCCCCTTTGATAGAAGATGGTGCGCCTACTCCACCGGTGACCTCTGTCCACCCAGAGGCATCGGATACTTTATTGGCTGCGCTTCAGAGCGCTACCATCGTTGAAGAGCACCGTGCCCTTATGGCTGTGGTGATTGAGAAGATTCAGTCGGCCAAAAGCGGGCTAGCCGAAGCCTGCACCAGCCTTCTAACAGGCTTTGAGGTAAGCAGTGAAGTTTAAAAGCATGTCACAATATGGATAGTAGCCCCTTATACACGGTTCGGTGTTCGAAAAGAAAAGCCAGACAGAGGATCAAGTATATTTCGTAGGAGACTAACTATGAAATACTTATGTCAATAAGCAGGCATCGTTATTGACTGCCACCTCTCATACTGCGGAAGTCTTCGGACTGAAGCAGAATCTGGAGCGGGCCAAAAAAGAGCTCGGCCAAGTAAAGAAGCAATTGGAGGATAACCAAGGTATGAAATAACCTTGTTTCTGTTCAATATGAATAAATAATTTATTTTGACTAAAAAATGTCATGATATGTATTAGGAGCAATGACCGAAGTCGAGGCTCTTAAGAAGGCGGTAGCCGAGGCCGAGAAGAAGGCGCCCAAGGAGCAGGCCACTCATGAAAAACACGAGGCCAGGGTTATTGAGGTTCAACAAGAGCTCTAAGAGGCCGTGAAGAAGTGCGAGACCTTGGAGCAGAGTATGGCGGATAAAGAATCCGAACTCACCAAGGCTTGTCAAGCTGCACACGATTCCCGGGTTGAAGCCTAAGGCGCCCTCCAGGAAATCCAGGAGGCCAGAAAGATCGCGGTGGGTAAGGCTTTTACTATGCAGAGCGAATATGTGAAGGAAAGGTTCCTTTTATTGACCCGAATTCAAAGTTCTCCAAGGGTGTTTGCGGATCTGCCGTGCAGTGTGTCTGACGCCGCACAATTCTACCGAGACGAAGAGGGGAGCTCTACGGAGAAGCTATTCTGGTCGAAATATCTTGCGCCAGAACATCCAGTGCCCTTTATCGATCAGCTAAAACAGCTGGTCAAGCTGCATAGGGCGGCCAAACTAGCCATGAAGGATTTGATAATCCGGCTATGGCTTTCCGAAGCTTTTCCCAGCAGCTACTTCAATCTTGTGAAGTGGCTGGTTAGTGCCTACCCTCGGCTTGATGCCATCAAGCGGTCGGTGTCGGTGTCAAAATCGGTGGATCTCGGGTAGGGGGTCCCGAACTGTGCGTCTAAGGCTAATGGTAACAGGAGGCTGGGGACACGATGTTTAGCCAGGTCCGGGCCCTCTCGATGGAGGTAATACCCTACTTCCTACTTGATTGATCTTGATGATATGAGTATTACAAGAGTTGATCTACCACAAGATCGTAGAGGCTAAACCCTAGAAGCTAGCCCATGATTATGATTGTTCTCGTCCTACGGACTAAACCCTCCGGTTTATATAGACACGGAGGCGGCTAGGGTTACACAGAGTCGGTTATAGAGAAGGAGATCTAACATCCGAATCGCCAAGCTTACCTTCCACGCAAAGGAGAGTCCCATCCAGACACGGGACGGGGTCTTCAATCTTGTATCTTCAAAGTCCAACAGTCCAGCCAAAGTATATAGTTCGGCTGTCCGGATACCCCCTAATCCAGGACACCCTCAGTAGCCCCTAAACCAAGCTTCAATGACGATGAGTCCGGCGCGCAGATTATCTCTGGTATTGAAAGGCGGGTTCCATCTCCGAATACTCCAAACTGGATTTCAAACACTTAAATCGTGTCCGGCTCTGCAAGACAAATTTCACATACCACCATAGAGAAAACAATATTCCACAAATCTAATCTGCTGACAACTTCTGCAGAGCGATATCATGCCGTGGTCCGGTCATTATTCGAACCTTTTTTTATCAACCATCCAGCGCACATATTGCGAGGCGGTTTCCTTGGCATGTCTTGTCGAAGCAGAGATCGTGTCCCCTTATCACGGGATTCTCATCAATACGGGTATGGGTAACCCAACCATGACATCAATCGTGGCGCCTGGAAAATGAGTGATTTTGACAGGCAAGCGGGGAGGCGCACTGTTTTAACCGCCTTTATAAAGGGATAAGGATCCCCCATTTCTACCCGCACCTTCTTCCTTCTTTGCTCATCCATTCTCGCATTCTCGAGCCCCAACACCCAAGTTGTCGCCTTCTCCGTAGGACCATTCGCAGAATGTCTGGAGCGGGAGGCAAGTGGATGGCCTCCTCCGTCACGGAGGAGGACATTACCAACCTTCAAGCGGCCAGATACCTGGCCGCAAACATCACGCACATGCTTCCAGCGGAATGACAGATCACCCCCACCCCAAGTCTCGGGAGAGAGTAGTATTCCTCTCTCATTTCGTCTGTGGACTGGGATTTCCGCTTCACCCATTCGTCCGCGGGCTCATGTTTTACTATGGGCTAGATTTTCATGATCTAGGTCCAAATTTCATCCTCAACATCTCGGCGTTTATCGTCGGTTGCGAGGCCTTCCTCAACATCAAGCCCCATTTCGGCCTATGGCTACAAATCTTCTGCATGAAGCCAAAGATCGTGAGCGGCCGACAAGCGGAGTGCGGAGGCGCCATGGTGGGCAGAATGCCCAACGTCACATGGCTTGATGGCTCCTTCGTGGAGACCGTGAAAGGGTGGCAATTGAGGTGGTTCTACATCACCGAGCCGCGCAAAGCCAACTGGACGACGGCCCCCAAATTCCGATCCGTCATCCCCATGCGGCTCACTTCTTGGGAAAAGAAGGGCCTGGCCTGGGGCGAACCTGCGAAGATGACCGAACTCTAGACCTGCATCAAAATTATGAGGGACAAGAAGATCAAGCTTGTCAACATAGTCCAGGTCATGCTCGTCTGCCGGATCCTCCCGTGGCAAAGACGGGCATTCAATATGTGGGAGTTCGATCCGGCCGAACACCAGATGCTGCGAGAGCTCTTAACACGATCCATAAAGACGTCTGGAAGGTGCTGTTCAAGGCCGGTGAAGTTCCTCCTCCCACTTCTGACGATCGCGGACTTAGCGCAAAGCGCCTCGCCAATTCGGTATGTCCTCTGAATATCACAAGATGTACCTTTCCCAACATATTCGTGGGAGAATTTTAAGTCACCATGCTTATCAAACAGGAGTACACAGAGATGGCGGAGCGGATTGATTGTCTGGCTCCGCTACCGGAAGACCCAGCAACCGCACTCCTGACAGAGATGCTGGTTCCGGCGCCTTACAAGGTGCCGGAGAAGAAGGCTGAAAAGAAGGTCACGAGGACCAGAAAGGGTCTCTAGCGCGAGGTTGCACTGGAAGCCTCGTCCGAAGACGGCAAGGCGCACTCCTCCCACGAAGGGGAGGAGAAGAAGAGGAAGGCCTCCCCATCCGGGGAGGCCGAAGGGTCCAAGAAAGCGGCCGTGGGGACCAGGAAAGGTCTCCGGCGCAGGGCCATAATAGACTCGTTGTCCGAGGAGGGCGAGGCAGATTCCTCCCCCGAAGACGGGGGGAAACATGTAGAAATTCCCCCTCCCCGCATTGGGGAGGAGAAGAAAAGAAAGGCCGCCCCATCGGGGGAGGCTAGGACGCCAAAGAAGGGAAAGGCATCCCTTCTGGATCTCACCACGGCCGCCTACAGTGAGGAGGAGTGGCTGCCCAGGGGCAAGCCCCTGGCGAGATCGTAAGTATTCGCACTCCGTAATACTTTTCTTGCGCCTTAACTTCATAGTTTGTAATAACGCCAAACACGCATATGCAGTCCGGCCGGGTCCCATCTCGTGGTTTCTTCTTCGGATGGGTCCTTGAGTGAATCGAAGATGAACAACGATTCACTCCCGACAGCCACCTCCCCATGACCTGCGGACGACACTGAGGTGTTGTCCCAAAGGATACCGGAGCAGGGGGCGACGGTTCTGGAGACGCCCCAAGGCGCAATCCCAGACGCCGGGCACACGGGGGGTAAGATCCCCATGGATTATGCGGACGGGAGCCACAACAAGTCTGGTTCCCAACCGGTTACTGCGTCGGAGCCTCCAAAGGTTCCAGATTTGAGTAGGCAGCCCCTCACTAAGGAGGGCGAGACGGCCGTGCCGATGACCTCCGTCTAGCCGAAGGCATCGGATAATTTGCTGGAAGTGCTTCGCGGCGCTTCCATTGACGAAGAGCATCGTGCTCTTATGAGTACAGTGATTGAGAAGGTTCGGTCCGCCAAAAGCGGATTGACCGAAGCCTGCACCAGCCTTCTAATAGGCTTTGAGGTAAGTAATGAAAAGTGGGAGAAAATATCACCCGATAGACAGTATCCATGATACTCTGTTTGGTGTTCGGAAAGAAAAACCAAACAGAGGGTCAATTTTTAATCCGCAGGATTCTAACAATGAATGTCTATGTGAATAATCAGGCGTTGCTGCTGGCAGCTACCGCCCGCACAGTGGAGGTCGCCGGACTCAAACGAGACATGAAGCAGGCCGAAGAAGAGCTCAGCCTTACGAAGAGGCAGCTCGAAGAGAACAAAGGTAAGTTATACCCCGTCTGTATGTCATATAGAGGAAGAAAAATTGGTGACGCTAACAAAAAGCATCATGATTTTTAATAGGGGCCACGACCGAAGTGGCGGCCTTGAAGAAAGTGCTATCCGAAGCCGAAGACAAAGCGGCCGTGGAGCGCACTAAGCACGAAAAGCAAGATGCGCGAGTGAGCGAGGTACGACAAGAGCTCCCGGAGTTCGGCAAGAAGTTCGAGTCCTTGGAGCATGACTTCAAGACCCAAGAGTCCGAGCATGCTAAGGCCCTCCAGCGCGTGAAAGACGCCAAGGCCGAAGCCCAAAAGGCCCTCCAGGAAATCCAGGCGGCCAAGAAGATAGCGGCGGGTAAGGCCTTCATTATGCAAAGCAAGCATGTGGAGGAGATATTTCTTGTACTTACCCGAATTCAGAGCTCTCCAGGGGCATTCGTAGATCTACCACGCAGCATATCGGATGCCACAGAGTTCTATCGTGCTGAAGAGGGGAGCTCAACGGAGAAGCTGTTCTAGTCCCAATATACTGGAGCCGAACACCCAATGCCCCTAAGTGACCAACTGAAGAAATTGGTAGAACTCCACAAGGCGGCCGAGCTGGCCATGAAGGACCTCCTAGTCCGGATGTGGCCTGGCGAGCCCCTACCCGTCAGCTACTTTGACCTTATAAAGCGGATGGTAAATGCCTGTCCGCGACTTGAGGTTATCAAGCAATCCGTCTATATTGAGGGTGCCCGTTGGGCCTTTGCTCGTGCGAAGATGCATTGGGCCAAACAGGATGCAGAGAAGCCGGTGAAGGTTGGACCCCCGAAGGGTAAGGAGCATCGCTACCCCGAGAAATATTATGATGGTGTTATGAAAGGCGCTAGCCTTGTGGCCGATGAATGTACCAAGGACATAATCTTTGAGTGAATGTACTCATGTCGTCTTTGTAATATGAACACGAGTTTGTTTGCGCTATATGATGCTCTGTTGATTTAAAATATTACCTTTTGTGCGGCCATTTATAAAATTCTAAAACTAGGCCAGCCGTCGGCTTCCGCCCCGCGTAACTAGTACTGGGGTGTTCGTGGAAAACCCAAACACTCTTTATCCAAATTTTTGGTCCTTTAAGGAGGTGTTTAGCGCAGTGAGCCAGGCAATCAGACTATGCAGCTTTATAAGTCTCACTTAGCTATAGAAGTTTACAATTTTAAATTTTGGCGAAGCCCCTAGTATTCGGAAAGCCGAATTGGGGCGCTATACACGCCTAAATCGGACAAGGCCGATTCCTCGCCTGAAGCGGAAAAAATCTTTAAGGATTTAATACCTATCGAACAGCGAGCAGCTCTCGCCGCATCATGACAATCAGTTTTCGGCTTTCTCTACTGAGGTGCTCGTCCGGAAGAACTGGGACACAATCGCAGTAATTCTCCCTGCGCTACCTTAGCCGATATAACGGAACGTAAGGTACCAAAACAAGGGAGCTGGGCTAACCCCGCTATTAACCCAAGACATGATTCAGAGCTAATGCATATAATGCTATGAGTTCGGGGTGCCGCACTATCAAAAGTGTTCAGATTTTTCTTGCCATGTTATGGGGCACAATAAAAAGCCCCTGGCAAACTGAACGTACCAAAGTGTACGGGTGCAATAAATATTCAAGGGAAAATATGAAGATAGTAATAATAAGTTGATGCTGTATATTGTTTCCCATTGTTATTTGAATAATATGTCAAGGCGTATGTGTACAATTAATGCATTAAGCAGAAACAAATAGGACTATTTGACATGTCCTATCCAAGGGCAGGTTGCATGCGGATGCGGGTATGTAAAACAGGTATGACGATCATTAACAGAGACCAACTGGGTATTCCCTTGTACACAAAGCCTCTTGCCTCCTTGGTTTTTCCTCCTGTGATGAGTCCGATGATTAGGTTCTCTGAATTGGCTGCCCAAAAGTTGGGTCCTGAAAGAGAAAGAAGGTTAAAAAAGGGTATGCGGGCCTCGTGGCGGTTGAACCGCACTGTGGACCGCATCGTCATTGCGCCTCCGCCTATGCCGATGGTATTTTGAGTGCGTAATTGTGTACGCGTGGCACAAATGCCGCCTGAACAGGGCTAGGATGGAGGATGGATTGCTAGTCCAGCTCGTGACGTGCCTGGCGACCCTGTTGCAGAGTACTCTGGACTCGCTTGACGGTGTTCGGGGTTGTCATCGCTGAATTGGCGGTCTGCCGAAGAAGGCTGCTTTGTACTTCCGCCACGAGGGCCGCAGTGTGTTCTTCCGTACGGAGAGAGCAGTCCGTGTTTCCATTGACTGTTATGACCCTGCGAGGTCCTGGCATCTTCATCTTGAGGTATGCATAGTGTGGTACCGCATTGAATCGAGCGAATGCGGTTTGTCCAAGCAGTGCATGATAGCCACTATGGAAAAGGACGATATCAAAGATTAACTCCTCGCTTCAGAAGTTATCCGGAGATCCAAAGAGCACTTCCAGTGTTATTGAGCATATACAACAGGCCTCTACCCCTGGAATTACACCTTTGAAGGTGGTTTTGGTGGGTTTGATCCTTGAGGGATCGATGCCCATTTTGCCACTGTGATTTTGGTGGTCCCTGCGATTGAAAGTGATCGGGCAGGATGACCATGGGTTGATCTTTGGGGCGACTTGCTCCATCGCATAGACATCCCTTAGTGCACGCTTTCGTTCCCGTTTGGGAATGTGTGTGGCATAGATCATGTTTACCGTTTTCACCTGGGGAGGAAATTTCTTCTGTCCCCCAGTGTCCAGACGCCAGGGCTCCTCATCATCATCGCTGTGCTGCCCCTTGTCCTTGTTTTTAGCATTCAACTTGCCGGCCTGCTTGAACACCCAGCAATCTCGGTTAGTGTGGTTAGCTGGCTTATCAGGGGTGCCGTCAATTTGCCACGAGCGGTCAAGTATGCGGTCCAGACTGGACGATCCCGGATTTTTCTTTTGAACAGCTTTTTTCGCTGATCGGATTTCGAGCCGCTGCATCCGGCATTGACTGCCGAGTCTTCAGCATTGTCGCCATTGTTCTGAGGCTTACGTCTATTGCACCGTGGATTGCCGTTGCTGTCACAGACATCTGAGGTGCCGGAGCTTCTTGGCGTGGTGCTACTGCGAGCCAGCCAGCTGTCCTCGCCCGCGCAAAAGCAGGTCATGAGGGTCGTGAGGGCCGCCATGGACTTCGGTTTTTCTTGGCCGAGGTGTCAGGGGAGCCATTCGTCGCGGATATTATGCTTAAAGGCCGCTAGGGCTTCAGCATCCGGACAGTCGACGATTTGGTTCTTTTTCATTAGGAACCGAGTCCAGAATTTCCTGGCTGACTCTCTGGGCTATTGGGTAATGTGACTTAAGTCATCAGCATCCGGTGGGTGCACGTAAGTGCCTTGGAAATTTTCGAGGAACATGTCCTCGAGATTTTCCCAACTGCCGATGGAGTTTGCCGGCAGGCTATTCAACCATTGTCGGGCTGGTCCTTTAAGCTTAAGGGGAAGATACTTGATGGCATGTAGATCATCACCACGGGCCATGTAAATGTGGAGAAGGAAATCTTCGATCCATACCACGGGGTATGTTGTGCCATCGTATGATTCGATGTTTACGGGTTTAAACCCTTCTGGGAATTCATGGTCCGGCGCCTCTATGTCGGGCTATGTCAGGACGCAGTCCGACTAAGTCTGGTCGGTTTTGTTCGGCCCGGCCGGACTTATTATTAGTGTATCCGGCATGACGGTCATTGTCATGTGCTGTGGCGCGCCCCCGCGATCCATAGATCGATCTTGGCTGTCCTGCTTTGTTTTCTAATATGTCTCGCAGGTCCTGCATATTGCCCTAGGCCATAGTATATGGATGTTGGGGTGCGGGCTGGTATTCGGGCTGATATGTCGTTTTATCTTGGCCACGACGTGGCCGGCCAGCCTCATCCTGTGCTGGTAGTGTAGGCTCTATGGCCTCCTCCTCGAGTTGAGGTAGCAACTTGTGCTTTGGGTAACCTTTGGTGGGGCGCTCGAGTCCGTATTCCTCGGCTGCCAGGACCTCGATCCATCTGTCTGTGAGCAGATCTTGATCAGCTTGGAGCTACTACTGCTTCTTTTTCAGGCTTCTTGCAGTGGCTATAAGCCGACGCTTGAAGCACTCCTGCTCTATGGGATCCTCATGCACAGAGAATTTGTCGTCGCCTAGGCTCACCTCGTCTTCGGAGAGAGGCATAATTGTCATCCTTCAAGTCTCTGTCCGTCGCCTGTTCATCTGGGCTAGCTTGCCCATCTTCCTGTTCGGCCCGCTCGAAGGTAGGCTGATCGGGATTGTATTCGTCTTCGCTTCCATCCGGATTGTTTTTGTCTCCAGTGCTGCTGTTGCTATGGCGGGGCTTAGAGCAGCGTCTGTGACGCCCATGTTTTGATTGCTTCCCTAAGTGGTTATCTCCTGTTGCCTCATCACCATTGTTTTCTTTGTTGGTGTCCACCATATATATATCATATGAAGAGGTGGCTGTCCAGCGTCCTGTGGGTGGTAGTTCCTATTCTTCTCCTGCATCGTCGTCCATACTGTCGATGTCTTCGGAGTCGAAGTTGAGCATGTCAGTTAAATCATCGACAATGGCAATGAAGTGGGTGGTGGGTGGGTAACGAATTTCTTCGTCATCTACTTCCCACTCGAGCTAGGCATAGTTTGGCCAAGAGTCTCTTGATAAAGAGAGAGACCTTAATGAATTCAGCACGTCACCGAAGGGTGAGTGCTGAAAGATATCTGCAGTGGTGAACTCCATTACCGGAGCCCAATCAGATTCGATGGGCCCGGATGCATGCGTCCGGAACCTACGGCCGGAGACGAGTCCGGGGGTCCAGTGACACAGATTTTCTTAGGAGTGGAGTCTGTGTTCGGCTCCAACGCCGATGAGTGTGTGGCCCCCGTGCCGGGGTCCATCCACCCGTCCTCGGACGACGCGATCTGCCCCGGATTTAGGTCTGGAGCCGCTGTAGGTGCGTTATCCCGAATACTGTCCGACAACCGATCTATGTCGTGCCTATCGTGACCGTCTGGCGCCCCTGGAGTAGGCCCGAATCTGTCGAAGATCAAGTCTCTGCGGATGTCAGCTGTGTAATTCAAGTTCCCAACCTGACCTGATGGCCAGTGGCGTAGCTGTCGATCTGCTCCAGATGGCCAAGCGAATTGGCCCGCAGTACGAATCCGCCAAATATGAAGATCTGTCTGGGGTGAAAAGTCTCACCCTGGACCGCGTCGTGTTGATGATTGAAGGAGCCATCGGGCCTTACAGCGACGACACAGAGGAACTCTCAATGAAAGCACCAATGTCGTTGTCAAAATCGGCGGAACTCGGGTAGGGGGTCCCAAACTGTGCGTTTAAGGCCAATGGTAATAGGAGGCTGGGGGCATGATGTTTACCTAGGTTCGGGCCCTCTTGATGGAGGTAATAGCCTACTTCCTGCTTGATTGATCTTGATGATATGAGTATTACAAGAGTTGATCTACCACGAGATCGTAGAGGCTAAACCCTAGAAGCTAGCCTATGATTATGATTGTTCTCGTCCTACGGACTAAACCCTCCGATTTATATAGACACCGGAGGGGGCTAGGGTTACACAGAGTCGGTTACAGAGAAGGAGATCTAACATTCGAATCACCAAGCTTTCCTTCCACACAAAGGAGAGTTCCATCCGGACACATGACCGGGTCTTCAATCTTGTATCTTCATAGTCCAACAGTCCGGCCAAAGTATATAGTCCGGCTGTCCGGATACCCCCTAATCCAGGACTCCCTCAATCGGTCTGCATCGAAGGTGCTTGGATGGCCTTCGCCCGTGCCAAGGTGCACTGGGCGAAGATGGATGCCGCGAAGCTGATGACCGAATGACTGCCCGTAGGGAAGGAGCACCGAAAGCCCGAGTTGTATTATGACAGTGTCCTGGGGGGATCCCGACTTGTAGCGGAGCAATGTGCCAAGGATATTATATTCCCATGAATGTATTCATGTTATCCTGTGATGTAATATGAAACAAGGTCATTATGTAATATAATGCTTGTGTTGGGGAAAGTAGTAATTTCAAAAAAATTCCTACGCACACGCAAGATGATGGTGATGCATAGTAACGAGAGGGGAGAGTGTGTCCATGTACCCTTGTATACCAAAAGCGGAAGCTTTAGCACAACGCGGTTGATGTAGTCGTACGTCTTCATGGCCCGACCGATCAAGCACCGAAAGTACGACACCTTTGAGTTCTTGCACACGTACAGCTCGATGACGTCCCTCGAACTCCGATCCAGCCGAGTATCGAGGGAGAGTTTCGTTAGCACGATGGCGTGTTGATGATGATGATGTTCTACCGACACAGGGCTTCGCCTAAGCACCACTACAATATTATCGAGGTGGATTATGGTGGAGGGAGGCACCACACACGGCTAAGAGATCAATGATCAATTCTTGTGCCTAGAGGTGCCCCCCTGCCCTCGTATATAAAGGTTCAAGGGGGAGGGGGCGGCTGGCTAGGAGGAGGGCGCGCCAAGGGGAGTCCTACTCCCACCGGGAGTAGGACTCCCTCCTTTCCTTATCCAAGTAGGAGGGGGAAAGAAAGGGAGAGATGGGAGGAAGGAAAGGGGGGCGCCCCCCTCCTTGTCCAATTCGGACTAGAGGGGGAGGGGCGCGCGGCCTGCCCTGGCCGCCCCTCCTCTTCTCCACTTTGGGCCCAAGTGGCCCATTAACCCCCCGGGGGGGTTCCGGTAACCCCTCGGTACTCCGGTACATATCCGATAACCCCCAAAACTATTCCGGTGTCCGAATATAGTCGTCCAATATACCAACCTTCATGTCTCAACCATTTCGAGACTCCTCTTTATGTCCGTTATCATATCCGGGACTCTGAACTACCTTCGGTACATTAAAACATATTAACTCATAATGTAATTGTCATCTAACATTAAGCGTGTGGACCCTACGGGTTCGAGAACAATGTAGGCATGACCAAAACACGTTTCCGGTCAATAACCAATAGCGGAACCTGGATGCTCATATTGGCTCCCACATATTCTACGAAGATCTTTATCGGTCAAACCGCATAACAACATAAGTTGTTCCCTTTGTCATCGGTATGTTACTTGCCCGAGATTTGATCTTCGGTATCTCAATACCTAGTTCAATCTCGTTACCGGCAAGTCTCTTTACTCGTTATGCAATGCATCATCTCGTAACTAACTCATTAGTCACATTGCTTGCAAGGCTTATAGTAATGTGCATTACCGAGAGGGCCCAGAGATACCTCTCCGACAACCGAAGTGACAAATACTAATCTCGAAATACGGCAACCCAACAAGTACCTTCGGAGACACCTGTAGAGCACCTTTATAATCACCCTGTTACATTGTGACGTTTGGTAGCACACAAAGTGTTCCTCCGGTAAATGGGAGTTGCATAATCTCATAGTCACAGGAACATGTATAAGTCATGAAGAAAGCAGTAGCAACATACTAAACGATCAAGTGCTAAGCTAACGGAATGGGTCAAGTCAAGCACATCATTCTCTCAATGATGTGATCCCATTAATCAAATGACAACTCTTTTGCCCATGGCTAGGAAACATAACCATCTTTGATAAACGAGCTAGTCAAGTAGAGGCATACTAGTGACACTCAGTTTGTCTATGTATTCACACATGTATCATGTTTCCGGTTAATACAATTCTAGAATGAATAATAAACATTTATCATGATATAAGAAAATAAATAAATAACTTTATTATTGCCTCTAGGGCATATTTCCTTCTGTCTCCCACTTGCACTAGAGTCAATAATCTAGATTACACAGTAATGATTCTAACACCCATGGAGCCTTGGTGCTGATCATGTTTTGCTCATGGAAGAGGCTTAGTCAACGGGTCTGCAACATTCAGATCCGTTTGTATCTTGCAAATCTCTATGTCTCCCACCTGGACTTGGTCCCGGATGGAATTGAACTATCTCTTGATGTGCTTGGTCTTCTTGTGATATCTGGATTCCTTTGCCAAGGCAATTGCACCAGTATTGTCACAGAAGATTTTCATTGGACCTGATGCACTTGGTATAACACCTAGATCGGATATGAACTCCTTCATCCAGACTCCTTCATTTGCTGCTTTTGAAACAGCTATGTACTCCACTTCACATGTAGATCCCGCCACGACGCTTTGTTTAGAACTACACCAACTGACAGCTCCACCATTCAATATAAACACGTATCCGGTTTGCGATTTAGAATCGTCCGGATCAGTGTCAAAGCTTGCATCGACGTAACCATTTAAGACTAGCTCCTTGTCACCTCCATAAACGAGAAACATATCCTAAGTCCTTTTCAGGTATTTCAGGATATTCTTGACCGCTGTCCAATGATCCACTTCTGGATTACTTTGGTACCTCCCTGCTAAACTTATTTCTAAGCATACATCAGGTCTGGTACACAACATTGCATACATGATAGAGCCTATGGCTGAAGCATAGCAAACTTCTTTCATTTTCTCTCTATCTTCTGCAGTGGTCGGGCATTGTGTCTGACTCAATTTCACACCTTGTATTACAGGCAAGAACCCTTTCTTTGCTTGATCCATTTTGAACTTTTTCAAAACTTTATCAAGGTATGTACTCTGTGAAAGTGCAATTAAGCGTCTTGATCTATCTCTATAGATCTTGATGCCCAATATGTAAGCAACTTCATCGAGGTCTTTCATTGAAAAACTTTTATTCAAGTATCCTTTTATGCTATCCAGAAATTCTATATCATTTCCAATTAATAATATGTCGTCCACATATAATATTAGAAATGCTAATGAGCTCCCACTCACTTTCTTGTAAATACAGGCTTCTCCAAAAGTCTGTATAAACCATATGCTTTGATTACACTATCAAAGCGTTTATTCCAACTCCGAGAGGCTTGCACCAGTCCATAAATGGATCGCTGGAGCTTGCACACTTTGTTAGCATCCTTTGGATCGACAAAACCTTCTGGTTGCATCATATACAACTCTTCTTCCAGAAATCCATTCAGGAATGCAGTTTTGACATTCATTTGCAAAATTTCATAATCATAAAAAGCAGCAATTGCTAACATGATTCGGACAGACTTAAGCATCGCTACGGGTGAGAAAGTCTCATCGTAGTCAACCCCTTGAACTTGTCGAAAACCTTTCGCAACAAGTCGAGCTTTGTAGACAGTAACATTACCATCAGCGTCAGTCTTCTTCTTGAAGATCCATTTATTCTCGATGGCCTGCTGATCATCGGGCAAGTCAACCAAAGTCCACACTTTGTTCTCATACATGGATCCCATCTCAGATTTCATGGCCTCAAGCCATTTTGCGGAATCCGGGCTCATCATCGCTTCCTCACAGTTCGTAGGCTCGCCATGGTCAAGTAACATGACCTCCAGAATAGGATTGCCATACCACTCTGGTGTGGATCTTACTCTGGTTGACCTACGAGGTTTGGTAGTAACTTGATCTGAAGTTTCATGATCAAAATCATTAGCTTCCTCACTATCGGTGTAGTCATCATAGGAACTGGTTTCTATGATGAACTATTTTCCAATAAGGGAGCAGGTACAGTTACCTCATCAAGTTATACTTTCCTCCCACTCACTTCTTTTGAGAGAAACTCCTTCTCTAGAAAGAATCCATTGTTAGCAAAGAATGTCTTGCCTTCGGATCTGCAATAGAAGGTGTACCCAACAGTCTCCTTTGGGTATCCTATGAAGACACATTTCTCCGATTTGGGTTCGAGCTTATCAGGTTGAAGCTTTTTCACATAAGCATCGCAGCCCCAAACTTTAAGAAATGACAACTTTGGTTTCTCGCCAAACCATAGTTCATAAGGCGTCGTCTCAACGGATTTTGCTGGTGCCCTATTTAACGTGAATGCGGCCATCTCTAAAGCATAACCCAAAAACGATAGCGGTCAATCAGTAAGATACATCATAAATCACATCATATCTAGTAAAGTGCGATTACGACGTTTGGACACACCATTACGTTGTGGTGTTCCGGGTGGCGTGAGTTGCGAAACTATTCCGCATTGTTTCAAATGTAAACCAAACTCGTAAATCAAATATTCTCCTCCACGATCAGATCATAGAAACTTTATTTTCTTGCTACGATGATTTTCAACTTCACTCTAAAATTCTTTGAACTTTTCAAATGTTTCAGACTTATCTTTCATTAAGTAGATATACCCATATCTTCTTAAATCATCTGTGAAGGTGAGAAAATAACGATACCCTCCGCGAGCTTCAATATTCATTGGACCACATACATCAGTATGTATGATTTCCAACAAATCAGTTGCTCGCTCCATAGTTCCGGAGAACAGCGTTTTAGTCATCTTGCCCATGAGGCATGCTTCGCAAGTACCAAGTGATTCATAATCAAGTGATTCCAAAAGTCCATCAGTATGGAGTTTCTTCATGTGCTTTACACCAATATGACCTCAACGGCAGTGCCACAAATAAGTTGCACTATCATTATCAACTCTGCATCTTTTGGTTTCAACATTATGAATATGTGTATCACTACTATCGAGATTCATCAAAAATAGACCACTCTTTAAGGGTGCATGACCATAAAAGATATTACTCATATAAATAGAACAACCATTATTCTCAGATTTAAATGAATAACTGTCTCGCATCAAAGAAGATCCAGATATAATATTCATGCTCAACGTTGGCACCAAATAACAATTATTTAGGTCTAAAACTAATCCCGAAGGTAGCTGTAGAGGTAGCGTGCCGACGGCGATCACATCGACTTTGGAACCATTTCCCACATGCATCGTCACCTCATCCTTAGCCAATGTCTGCTTAATCCGTAGTCCCTGTTTTGAGTTGCAAATATTAGCAACAGAACCAGTATCAAACATCCAGGTGCTACTGCAAGCTCTGGTAAGGTACACATCAATAACATGTATATCACATATACATTTGTTCAATTTGCCATCCTTCTTATCCGCAAAATACTTGGGGCAGTTCCGCTTCCAGTGACCAGTCTGTTTGCAGTAGAAGCACTCAGTCTCAGGATTAGGTCCAGACTTGGGTTTCTTCTCTTGAGCAGCAACTTGTTTGCCGTTCTTCTTCAAGTTCCCCTTCTTCTTCCCTTTACATTTTTTCTTAAAACTGGTGGTCTTGTTGACCATCAACACTTGATGCTCCTTTTTGATTTCTACCTCCGCAGCCTTTAGCATTGCGAAGAGCTCGGGAATAGTCTTGTTCATCCCTTGCATATTATAGTTCATCCCAAAGCTCTTGTAGCTTGGTGGCAGTGATTGGAGAATTCTGTCAATGACGCAATCATCCGGAAGATTAAATCCCAGTAGAATCAAGTGATTGTTATACCCAGACATTCTGAGTATATGCTCACTGACAGAACTATTCTCCTCCATCTTGAAGCTGTTGAACTTATTGGAGACTTCATATCTCTCAATCCATGCATTTTCTTGAAATATTAACTTCAACTCCTGGAACATCTCATATGCTTCATGACGTTCAAAACGTCATTGAAGTCCCGGTTCTAAGTCATAAAGCATGGCACACTGAAGTATCAAGTAGTCATCAGCTTTGCTGTGCCAAATGTTCACAACGTCTATAGTTGCATCTGCAACAGGCCTGGCACCCAGTTGTGCTTCCAGGACGTAATTCTTCTGTGCAACAATGAGGATAATCCTCAAGTTACGGACCCAGACCGTGTAATTGCTACCATCATCTTTCAACTTTGCTTTCTCTAGGAACGCATTAAAATTCAACGGAACAACAACATGATCCATCTATCTACAATCAACATAGACATACAAAATACTATCAGGTACTAAGTTCATGATAAATTTAAGTTCAATTAATCATATTACTTAAGAACTCCCACTTAGATAGACATCCCTCTAATCATCTAAGTGATCATGTGATCCAAATCAACTAAACCATAACCGATCATCACGTGAAATGGAGTAGTTTTCAATGGTGAACATCATTATGTTGATCATAACTACTATATGATTCATGCTCGACCTTTCGGTCTCAGTGTTCCGAGGCCATATCTGCATATGCTAGGCTCATCAAGTTTAACCTGAGTATTCTGCGTGTGCAAAACTGGCTTGCGCCCTTTGTAGATGGACGTAGAGCTTATCACACCCGATCATCCCATGTTGTCTGGGCACGACGAACTTTGGCAATGGTCCATACTCAGGGAGAACACTTTTATCTTGAAATTTAGTGAGAGATCATCTTATAATGCTACCGTCAATCAAAGCAAGATAAGATGCATAAAGGATAAACATCACATGCAATCAATATAAGTGATATGATATGGCCATCATCATCTTGTGCTTGTGATCTCCATCTTCGAAGCACCGTCATGATCACCATCGTCACCGGCGTGACACCTTGATCTCCATCACAGCATCGTTGTCGTTTCGCCACCTATTGCTTCTACGATTATCGCTACCGCTTAGTGATAAAGTAAAGCAATTACAGGGCAATTGCATTGCATACAATAAAGGGACAACCATATGGCTCCGACCAGTTGCCGATAACTCGGTTACAAAACATGATCATCTCATACAATAAAATATAGCATCACGTCTTGACCATATCACATCACAACATGCCCTGCAAAAACAAGTTAGACGTCCTCTACTTTGTTGTTGCAAGTTTTACGTGGCTGCTATGGGCTGAGCAAGAACCATTCTTACCTACGCATCAAAACCACAACGATAGTTCGTCAAGTTAGTGTTGTTTTAACCTTTTCAAGGACCGGGCGTAGCCACACTCAGTTCAACTAAAGTTGGAGAAACTGACACCCACCAGCCACCTATGTGCAAAGCACGTTGGTAGAACCATTGTCGCGTAAGCGTAATGTCGGTCCAGGCCGCTTCATCCAACAATACCGCCGAACCAAAGTATGACATGTTGGTAAGCAATATGACTTGTATCGCCCACAACTCACTTGTGTTCTACTCGTGCATATAACATCAACGCATAAAACCTAGGCTCGGATGCCACTGTTGGGGAACATAGTAATTTCAAAAAAATTCCTACGCACACGCAAGATCATGGTGATGCATAGCAACAAGAGGGGAGAGTGTGTCCACGTACCCTCATTGACCGAAAGTGGAATCGTTAGCACAACGCGGTTGATGTAGTCATACGTCTTCACGGCATGACCAATCAAGCATCGAAAGCACGGCACCTCCGAGTTCTTGCACACGTACAGCTCGATGACGTCCCTCGAACTCCAATCCAGCCGAGTGTCGAGGGAGAGTTCCATCAGCACGACGGCATGGTGACGACGATGATGTTCTACCGATGCAGAGCTTCACCTAAGCACCGCTACGATATTATCGAGCTGGATTATGGTGGAGGGGGGCACCACACACGGCTAAGAGATCAATGATCAATTGTTGTGCCTAGAGGTGCCCCCTGCCCCTGTATATAAAGGTTCAAGGGGAAGGGGGCAGCCGGCCAGGAGGAGGGCGCGCCAAGGGGGGTCCTACTCCCACCGGGAGTAGGACTCCCTCCTCTCCTTGTCCAAGTAGGAGAGGGGGAAGGAAGGGAGAGAGGGGAGGAAAGAAAGGGGGGCGCCCCCCCCCCCCTCCTTGTCCAATTCGGACTAGAGGGGGAGGGGCGCGCGGCCTGCCCTAGCCGCCCCTCCTCTTCTCCACTTTGGGCCCAAGTGGCCTATTAACCCCCCCGGGGGGTTCCGGTAAGCCCCCGGTACTCTGGTACATATCCGATAACCCCCGAAACTCTTCTTGTGTCCGAATATAGTCGTCCAATATACCAACCTTCATGTCTCGACCATTTTGAGACTCCTCTTTATGTCCGTGATCACATCCGGGACTCCGAACTACCTTCGATACATCAAAACATATAAACTCATAATATAACTATCATCTAACTTTAAGCGTGCGGACCCTACAGGTTTGAGAACAATGTAGACATGACCAAAACACGTTTCCGGTCAATAACCAATAGCGGAACCTGGATGCTCATATTGGCTCCCACATATTCTATGAAGATCTTTATCGGTCAAATCGCACAACAACATAAGTTGTTCCCTTTGTCATCGGTATGTTACTTGCCCGAGATTCGATCGTCGGTATCTCAATACCTAGTTCAATCTCATTACCGGCAAGTCTCTTTACTCGTTATGCAATGCATCATCTCGTAACTAACTCATTAGTCACGTTGCTTGCAAGGCTTATAGTAATGTGCATTACCGAGAGGGCCCAGAGATACCTCTCCAACAATCGGAGTGACAAATCCTAATCTTGAAATACACCAACCCAACAAGTACCTTCGGAGACACCTGTAGAGCACCTTTATAATCACCCAGTTACGTTGTGACGTTTGGTAGCACACAAAGTGTTCCTCCAGTAAATGGGAGTTGCATAATCTCATAGTCACAGGAACATGTATAAGTCATGAAGAAAGCAGTAGCAACATTGTCGGGGGGATGAACCCCAGGAAGGCAACAGAACCCGGATCTATTTCAGAAACAGCAGGGCCCGCATCACCTGCAAACCGGCGTGAGCCGGGCCGGGTCGCTCGACCCGGCAAGGCGCGCAACCCGGCCAACGCCCTCGACTCGGCAAGGTACGTCGACCCGGCCGCAGTGGCTGGCGCAAGGCAACTTAGCCTGGCGCAACCTTGGCTTCCCCAGCAAGCCAACCCACCCATGTCGTCCACGGCAATGCACCCACGGGTCAGCTCCCATCCCATCCAGGCCGTACGATGGGACGATACCTCAATCACCGATGACCAAGTCTATAGTGCCCCCGCCCATGCCCGTGTTCAGCCAAAGCATGGCAACAGTGCCCCTTACCTACCCGCTGACCAGGGCTGGCACGACAACAGTGTTCCCACCCTCACCGCTGACGACAACAAGCGGCGGCCTGACGGAGAACACTGTGCGCGGCTCGACTCGGCCACGCCATGATGATCAACAAGATGGTGCACAGTCCCCCTAGGCACGCGGGGCCCGTGCCTAGGGGAACCCGGCGAACCACAAGCCCCCGAGCGGGACCCAGCCCGGAACCCCAGACACCGACAATACAGACCCACCGACTTGGCATATTACCATTGTACCCCTGGGTGGGTTGATCTATAAAACCCCCCAGGAGTTCATGCCCACAGGGGCATGAGAGATATGACATGTAAGATCCCCGGCATGCAAAAGAAAGCAAGATAGGACTAGCCACTATATAGCAACGCCAGGGACAAGGAGCAGCCCAAGCCTTGGCCAGCCTCCTTCCTCCTCCATACAACTCCAGGAGCAACATTGTACTATCCACCATCCAACTAAACTCGGCAGGACTAGGGGTGTTATCTCTCCGGAGAGCCCCGAACCTGGGTATGTCTGGCGTCCCGCGCCCGCGCATATCAACCTCGCCTCCAAAGCCCACCAGCGCCCTCGAGCCTCCTCCTCTCTTTAGCCATCCCTTGGCATCTGCCATGCGCCCACCATGACAGTTGGCGCCCACCGTGGGGACCCTCGAGGAGCTGGCCGCAAGCATGCTTCGGACGGGGCCCTTCTCCTACTCTGACGAGTACGTCGCTCTGGCGGACGACATCATCGGCGCGCTCGCCGCCTCCTTCACCGTGCTGCGCATCTCCGACGCGCTCACGGCCGACGAGTACCCTAGCGAGGTGCTGAGCTACTCCGACTCCCCGCTCCCTCTCAGCGGCGGACTCACTACCGGGGCGATGGACGCCCACGTGGAGGTCTTTGTCACCGGCGATGGCGCCTCTTCCTCGTCGAGCAAGGCGAGAAGAGTCGCCGAAGCCGCAGCCGACATGGCACGGACGGAGCCATCCGACATGCTGCACGCTGCGATGCAGAGCCTCCGCATCCCCATCGGCACTGACGTCGACGCCAACAACATTGCTGAAGCCCAAACCCAGCTCAAGGACAGGCGCCAGCTGATGCTTGACCTGTCCGAGACGTTGGCCACCACCAGGCGCCGCCTGGAAGCTGCTCAGATGGAGCACGACGCCGCCCACGGATTCACGCCTGCCGCGGCCGAGCCAAGCCGGGTCGATACTCGCGCCCGGGGTGGAGCGATCGGCCGGGCCTTCGGCGCCGTCCGGACCGTCTACGACACCCCATTCAAGAACATGCACGCTACGGAGGCAGCCGCGGTCGGCCTCGACCAACTCACGGGCGAGGAGCTCAAGGAGCGCATCGGGCGGATGCGCGAGCTCCTCCATGCCGCCAACCCCAAGTAGGACCGCCTCAACCAGCTCGCCAAGCCGGCGGGGTCCGGCTCCGCCCGCCTTGGCGGACCCGGCGAACTCCTGCACACGGCCTCCTCGCTGCCCGGCGAGGCGCACTCTGGCCAAGCCCGGACCCGGCGCAACCCAGCCGGCACCGTCGCCGACGCTCTGGGCAACGAGCCCGCCCCAGAGACCCAACGCGGACCCGGCCAGCCTGGCCGGTGTCAGTGTTCTGGGAATGGGGGTACCCAGACTTGCCTGCCTGCGGCCTGTGGCATGGCTCAAGGAGTGGCCCAGTACGGCCCATCTTCGTCAGCACAAGCTCAAGACCCTCGCGAGGGGCCGAGACTCGCGGGACGGACGACAGGAAGCTTCCTCAGGTGCAGCCTCGTCAGGCTAGCTCGCGAGGAGGCGAAGAGTCAAGGCGGGGCACCTCACGAGGTGCCCATGACGCAAACCATGACGACCGAAGCCAGGGGCCGCCAGGCGGGCGTCGTCCTGCGCAGAGTCCTTGTTTCCTCTTTGGTGCAAAGGGGGCAAGCATAGGCAGGGGTATCAAGCAAAGGCAACCATTTCAGTGCAACAAGACCAAGACCAGCAGAACTGCAAGATTTAGGTCATCGTGGAGCCCAAGCCGGCGTCATCATCAGAGCCTTTGGCAGGCGAGGACCAACTTTAGTCACGATAAGTGTACTAGATGTTCCCCTTCAAAATGGCCAAGTGTTGGCGCCCTTCCCGCTCAATATTTGGGAAGAGGACCAGGGCCTCGCTCTATAAATAGGGCTAGCCACCATAGTAGAAAGGGATCCGAACTCAATCCTTCCCAAGAGGCATCACCTCCACAAGAACTCCTCCCCTCGTGAGGCAGTTCCTCCTTTGTATTGTTCATCATTAGCCTCTGAGGCAATCCACCACACCACAAACTAGAGTAGGGTATTACACCACAATGGTGGCCTGAACTAGTATAAACCCCGTGTCCCTTGTGTTGTTCTTCGTGTAGTTTAGATCCTTTGCGAGGCGACGAGACGTGAGTTGGTAGAGGGAGTGATCTCCGCACACACCCCAGAGTTCGAACCTTAAGGGTCTGCCGGAACCCGAAATCCGACATCTGGCGCGCCAGGTTGGGGTGCGCTGGAATCTTTCTTCCACCGCCTCGCATTCCGTCGCATCGTCATCATCATGTCCGGCGACCCAACGGGCAACCCCGACCCCTGGGCGCCTGGCCTACCCGCACCGAGCCGGCCGTGTAGAGACCTTGTGCCCCAGGCAGCCCGCAGTCCGCAGGCCGCTGCGGGCCGCGGGCGACGCAGCCAGGCGTCACCAGCTCTCACGCCGCGGCAGGTGCGGTCAGCAGCAAGGGCTTCAAGCTACACCGCAACCACGGTGCCGTACACCCGGCGGGAGCAGGCGAACTCAAGGGTCGCGCTCACGGTGGCCCGAGAACTACTACGATGCAGGCTCCTGGAGGGCGGCCACGACGTGCTACTAGAGCTGGTGGCAGAGCTCCAGGGCTCCGCCGCCTCGGGGGCTCACCCCTTCTGTGCCCAGCTGCCACCTCAGGTCCAGGGCGGACCGCATGGAGGCCCCATACGCGCCCGCGCAGCTCCGAGCGGATTCCAAGGCCTCCCCAATGCCAACCTGTCCATCAGCACCGGGCTGCCAACAGTGCCGGCTCCGGCTCCGACCAGCGAGGGGGCATTCACTGCAGCCCACGGTCCCGGCGGGCCGCCACGCTACCACCCCCAAGTTGGCCCCTCGACCAGGACTGCATGGCACGCGGGGCACTACAACGAGGCATTCGGGGCGGTGGCCCCAGAAGCGTATGTGCCCCACATGGTGGATCAAGGGCGCGCGCTGGAAGAAGACCACGGCTCGTTCCTCAGACCAGGCTGGGGGGAAGAGACTCTGGAAGCTGAGCTCTTCCAGGAGCCCCAGGAGAGCCTCGTCGACCATGCTAGAGGCAGCGACTATCGGGTGCCGCTAATTCCTCAGGAGAAAGCTTACACTAACCATGGGTCGCAGGAGGTACAGGTCGCCGTGGCATATGGCTGCCCCAATCCAGCAGCTTCCTACCCCTCAGGAGGAGGGCACCGGGGGCTACAGGAGAGGGGCCGAGATCCGGCCTCACCCCCGCGGTGCTCGGAGCAAGGCGTCCTCAGGAGGTAGGCCCTCTGCCGGGGAGGTGCCTCAGGGCCTGCCCCCGGTAGAGGACCCGTGGTCGTCGGGGGAAACGCTGGCGACCGCTCTATCCCATTGGCGGCGTCCTCAGTCTCCGGCCGTCATTGATGGCAATAGAGTGCGGCGCAAGGCGGGGCCCTCGTCTGGCGATATGAAGCAAGGCCGGTACTTGTGAAGAAGGCCCACTGCCTGTGAAGCTCGCCACCCCGTGACACTCCCACGTAATAATGAGTGGGGCTGTACATGCCCCGGAGTCTCCGGAGAGCCTCCCTCGGGCCTCAGGGGCTCCCGCCCACGCCCAGTGGCAGCACTTAGCTCCACGCTGGTGAGAAGACCTCGAAGACTAGACTAGGTGCCGGACGCGGCCTTTTTGCTTTTATGCCTTTCTCTTGGTTGTCAATTTCCCTGGTTTGAATTTAAGTTGGATTTGAGCTTGAAACTTGCGTATGTTCGGGGAAGGGGTATTTAGTCTCGTTCGAGCAATTTCTCGTGTTCTGGTTTCGGCTTTGCATCCAAAGCTAGCGTCAGCTGCCTCCCCTTGCGAGCCCCTCGCGAGTCGGGCCGGGCCAGGTATGTGCGCAGCCCGGACTGCTGTCACTACTTCCTCTCAGGAGGTTCTCATCACAGGATCAGTGGGTTCACTCAGGAGGCACTCGGGACACTACAGCCCCCGCAGGCTCGCTCAAGACCCACGCGGGTCGAAGGTAAACAAGTCAGCTAACTCATCACGAGGCCAATCGCTCGACATAAGCGTGCATGCGACATCATGTCTACAAATACACTAACTACAAGTTTCTACACAAGGGGCTCCCCCTCCCAAAATGCTCTTACGACCTTCAGGGCCAAGCCCGAACTCTCTCTGCGCAGGATAAACAGCAGGGATAACGTGCGATCAATCAGATAAATCTCCCAATGCATCTTCAGGGGCACCTCCGGAATCATCACCGGCATCGCTGGCCTCGCCATCGCCCTCTACGTCACCGTCATCAGCATCCGGGCAATTCACCACACCGCCCTCATCGGCAGCCACGACCATGCCGTCGTCATTAACGGTGAAGGCCCTAACAAGGGCGTCCACAGTGTCTTCCACCCAATGCGCCAGGTCGCCCCGGATGGCCACGGGTACCGATGCGATGGCGGTGTTGAAGTCAAAGTGGGGATCCATGTTCTGAAGATGACTGAAGACGCGAGAAAAAGCACGTCCAGGCAGGGCACGGCTCCTCTCCTCCACCAACCTGTCGGCCCTGCCCGACCGAGTCTCCAGCTGCGTCACCACATCAGTGAAGAACCGAAGGTTACCGGCATAGTTAACCACATGGGGCTCCTCAACGGCTGCCTCGCAGATGTTGCCTCTCGGTGTCAAAACCGGCGGATCTCGGGTAGGGGGTCCCGAACTGTGCATCTAGGCGGATGGTAACAGGAGACAAGGGACACGATGTTTTACCCAGGTTCGGGCCCTCTTGATGGAGGTAAAACCCTACGTCCTGCTTGATTGATATTGATATTGTGGATGTTTACAAGAGTGGATCTACCACGAGATCAAGGAGGCTAAACCCTAGAAGCTAGCCTATGGTATGATTGTAATGGTTGTTGTTGTGTCCTACGGACTAGAGCCATCCGGTTTATATAGACATCGGAGACGGCTAGGGTTACATAAAGTCGGTTACAATCGTAGGAGATCTACGTATCCGTATCGCCAAGCTTGCCTTCCACGCCAAGGAAAGTCCCATCCGGACACGGGACGAAGTCTTCAATCTTGTATCTTCATAGTCTTGGAGTCCGGTCGATGATGATAGTCCGGCCGATGATAGTTCGACCGACGATGGTAGTCCGGCTATCCGGACACCCCCTAATCCGGGACTCCCTCAGTAGCCCCCGAACCAGGCTTCAATGATGATAAGTCCAGCATGTGTGTAGTCTTCGGTGTTGCAAGGCGGGTTCTCCTTCAAGTTCTACGTACCTGCCGAACAGTGTCCGGCTTCCTCATCAATGTTGCGCGTCTTGGCTTCCACGCCCAATAATGGCCTTCTTCCACGCGTCGCGCGAATGTGAAAAGCCAGGGTGTCTTTTATGTTTTACCCCTAGTTGTGCGAATAATCTGCCTATAAGGGAGGCAAGAATCCAGATCCAAATCACCATCTTCCTCCCGCAAATACTCATCGGAGCGCTTTCGACCAAGAATCCATTCCATCATGGACCGTCAACGTGGCTCCTCTTCTCGCGCTCCCAGCCCTTTGCCAGGAGATTGGAGGAGATGCTCTGTTCCGCACAACGAGCTGGTGAAGCTCCAAGCGGGGGGATATCTCCCTCCGGCCTTTATGGTTCCGGTTCGAGCCGGGCAGGCCACCTACAAAGGTGGGAAGCAAGCGGAGGTTACCCCAAGTCCCAACAAAGGGGAGCGGGTATGCTTCGTCCCCTATCTGATAAGGGGGCTCGGATTTCCTGTACATCCATTCCTCCGCGGGCTCCTGGAGTTCTACGGACTCCAGCTTCATCACCTCACGCCCGCCTCAATCCTGCATATTGCGGGTTACGTAGCTCTTTGCGAGCTATTCCTGGGCGTTGAGCCCCATTTCGCACTGTGGAAGAGGTTGTTCTGGCTTGTACCCAGCTCTCACGAGGGGTCCATATATCAAGTGGGCGGCGCCGAAATATGGCACATTGCCGGGACCGGATATCCATCTGGAACCCCTAAGAAGGCGTCCGAAGACTGGCCTTCGGGATGGTTTTATATAGAAGACTCTCCGCTGCCAGACCCTGTTCGGATCGGCCTCCCGGAGTTCAGCAATCCTCCTCTGAAGAAACGCCTTAGTTGGCGTCCGCGGAGCCCCCAACTGGAGGAAGACAAGAGCGACCATTATTTGATGGGCCGAATAAGGTTACTGGCCCATTCTGGGTTGACCATGATTGGAGTCATGGCAACATGCATTATGCGGGGGGTGCAGCCACTACAATACAGGGGCCACCCCATGTGGGATTTCAACGGGGAGGACGATGCCACCCGTCATGGCCGCAAAGGGCCGGATTCGGTCGAAGACCTGGTGACGATCCTGTCCGGCCTGTATAAGGGGGAGAAGGAGGATTTCCTTCGGACGAACCCGTTAAATGGGTTCTCCATGAATAATCCCCGGCCTTGGGTAGGCGAACACTCTGCGTGCCCGACCCATGCTTTTTGAAACTTAAGTTTCTTATATTGTGTTCTTCTTTCGACGCAGGAACTGCGCCGGATCGTGGAGGACATGCTAAATCCAGCTCTGCAACCCGAGGATCCAGAGAGATCCCGGGATCCGGCCTCCGAAGAGGATCCGGACATAAAGGTGGAGCTAATCGACGGGGTGTTCCACCAGCTCAGCATGGACAATGCTTTAGTCGCCATCACGGCCGACTATCCCGAACTATATCCGGCTTCCCAGGTGATTGCGACCGAAGTCCTGACACCGTCATTCCTTCCTTGCTTATTTCTGACCACCGTATATGATGGCGATGTGCAGGAGGCGCCCCTAGGGCGAGAAGCCGAGCCCGCGGTGGCTGACCAACAAAGGCCAGTCTGGACCAGTAGGCGGAAGAGGAGCGCGGCACGGACTGAAACGTCGCCGCAAAGGTGTATCTCACAATTCATTATTTAGAGCAACGTTCCTAGGAAGCGTTTGAGTGCTCATGACTTTTGTAGGGAAAAAAGAGCCCACCGGACTGCGCGCGTGGAGGTTGCCAATCCAACCTCTACCAGCCAGGCTCCAGCACCTGGTCTGGAGGGGGAGGCGAGCGCAAGGCGCGAGCCGGACGTTCCTCCGACGGAGGACGCCGACAGACTGTCCACCACCAAGCCTGAGGTGGAGAGTGCCATGAATCACAGGCGCCGCCGGACAGTATTTCCTGACGCGTGCTTCTCCCCCGAGGCGTTGAATGCCTTTAACGCGGGGGATGCGCACCTTCGTGCTGCTCAGGATGGTTTTACCAGAGCCACGGAGCAGTATGTAAAAGACATACGGGTAAGAGAATTTAATAGTTATATATGCCAGTAGCCCCCGAGACTTAAAGTAGTTATATTAACTGATTTAAGGATCATATGAAACGTAGGATCTTACCGAGAAGAATACCCAATTGTCTCAGGAGCTGCAAGAGTGCAAGGCCCAACTTGAGGCCGCACTCTATGGCGCAGGAGGAAACACAGGGACCTCTCCTGGTAACGCATTATTTTAGAAAGATAAGTAGTGTTTGGCCTTTGCGCAAGTCTAAAAAATGACGTTGCAGGTGCTGCCGGACAAGATCCGGACAGGCAAGAACTTCTGCGCCAACTAAAGGCCGGCGAGAGGGTGCTGCATAAGGTGCAGCATGAAAGGAACAAGCTCCAGGATGCCCATGCCCAGCTTGGAGAAGAGCTGAAAGGCGTTCGGGCCGAGCTGTCGGGCTCCGTTAAGGAGAATCAGCGGCTTCGTCGCGGCATCTATAGTAAGTGCTTGAGCGAACTCCTTTGAAAAGAAGAGTTCGGCGAGGAAGTCAATTTGACAGAATATGTCTGCAGGTATGCTCACAGGTCGCCCTGCGGAGGAGATGCCCGTATCAACGGGCGATCAACTTCTCGAATTGTTGCAACTGATCGAACGAGTTCGGCAGGCAATGAGCGGCGTCATCCAGGCTTTATGGCCAGCCTTCTCCTTACCCGAGGGTCTTGGGGAGCTTGCGGAGAAGCTTCAGGGCGTGCGGCAGCGCTTCCATTTATGGAAGATTTCGGCCTGCCGCCAAGGTGCCAGGGAGGCCTGGGCCATGGTAAAGACGTGGTACAAGAAGGCGGATCCCAACCACATGGCCGAAGTCGGACCTGTGGGGCCCGATGGGAAGGAGATCCCTGTGAGTTTAGTATACGGCCAAGTAGAGTTGGCCGCTAAATTTTCCCAACAGGACTGTAAATTAGACAACCTGGTAGATGGGATTGAGGAAAAATACAATCAGTCGATTTGACAATGTATTATAAGATGACATGTAAAATGCCTTCTAGCCGGATTGTAGATCGTTTGTCTTTGCCGACCTTTTCGCTTTGACCTCGGGACCCTAGAGTCCGGAGTGTGTCCGAATACCTTCTCGGTTATGAAACAACCGGGGTATGCATGGAGACCAGGCGTAGGGGTCATTAGTGCTTTATCAGACAAGTGCCCAACTAGTTATGTTATATTACATGGGTAGTAAGAAACATCTTCCAGGGAGAATAGTTCTGTTAAGGGTTCCTTTCCTCTGGGGGTGGCATGCCCTAAAGTGCATGTCTGGACTGCGAAAAAAGCAGAAAAACATCTGGGGGTAGATAAATAAGTGGATAAAAAATCATCTTTTAAGTCACCGACCGAATATTCCCTCAAGAACGCTAGCTTTCGGCTTCACCCAGTCTGAGGTACACATCCGGCTGACCCGGCAGTAACAATCGCAGAGGTGCTCCCTTTACCTCCTAGCCGAACAATCAGGAACGTAGGGGTAAGCACAGGAGCCAGGCAACCCAGCTTGGCCAAAACTTAAGTCATATCTATGCATATAACGGTGAATAAAAGGTACATGTGGAGGCTTGACACATGTGCTGGGCATGAAGCCCTTATAATTAAGCTTTTGGTAAAGAAGCCCCCAGGTATAATGAGTGCGGATAGCACATCAATTGCGTGCGATCGATGCACAAGTAGGCCTTTTAAGGCTTTAATGAATAGGGTTGAGAAGAAAAAGATAAACAAAAGGCAGCTGAAGTAAAAAAAAATTTGGACGGGGGGAAAGGGACGAACTCTTAGTCCGGCGCTAGGCATAGAATCTTCGGATGCGGGCTGCGTTCCATGGGTTTGGCTCGAGTCAGTTATCTGACCCATTTCGTAGACGGTATGCTCCGCCGGTCAAGACTTTATCGATGATGAAGGGGCCTTCCCACTCGGGCTTGAGCTTGTCCTTTTTCTTGTCCGGCAGGCGTAGAACTAGTTCGCCAACGTTGTAAGTCTTGGCCCGTACTTCTCTGCTTTGGTATCTTCGAGCCTGCTGCTGATAGAATGCGGAACGAGCCTTGGCGACGTCGCGTTCTTCCTCCAATGCGTCCAAGCTGTCCTGCCGATCCAACTCGGCTTCTCTTTCTTCGTACATGCGCACTCGAGGTGAGTCATGAATTATGTCGCAGGGCAAAACTGCTTCTGCGCCGTATACCATAAAAAATGGTGTGAATCCGGTAGTACGGTTAGGCGTTGTCCGCAGCCCCCAGAGTACGGAGTCGAGCTCCTCTACCCAGTGCGTGTCAGATTTCGTAAGGGACCGCACTAGTCTGGGTTTGATGCCGCTCATTATTAGACCATTTGCTCGTTCCACTTGACCGTTGGTTTGAGGATGATAGACTGAAGCGTAATCGAGCTTGATGCCCAAATTTTTGCACCATGATTTAACCTCATCGGCCGTGAAGTTCGTGCCGTTATCGGTGATGATGCTGTGGGGGACACCATAACGGTGTACTACCCCGGATATAAAGTCTATCACTGGTCCGGACTCTGCCGTTTTAACTGGCTTGGCCTCTATCCATTTGGTGAATTTATCCACCATGACCAATAGGTACCTTTGCTTGTGGGTTCCCCCTTTAAGTGGTCCAACCATGTCAAGCCCCCAGACCGTGAACGGCCAGGTAATGGGTATAGTTTTGAGGGCGGTGGGTGGCATGTGGCTCTGATTAGCAAAGAGCTGACAACCGACGCATCTTGTACGGAATGCCTTTCCTACAAGGGCTCGGGCTGCGGCGTGGTGTCCGCCTAGTCAGGCGTGAATTTCAGCCAGAAGGTCTCACCCTTCCTCTTTGGAGATACACCTTTGAAGGACTCCGGTTGTGCTTTTCTTATAGAGTTCTCCCTCATGGACCTTGTAGGCTTTAGATCGCCGGACTACGCAGCGGGCCTCATTATGGTCTTCGGGGAGTTCCTGCCTAAGTAAGTAGGCTAGGAACGGCTCTATCCATGGGGCGATTACTGCCATTATGTCGTGAGCTGAGGGTGTTGTTTCGTCGGCTGGATCGCCGGTTATGTCAGATTGTTCTGCAGCTGCCTCCGGTTTGTTATTTCCAGACTCCTCTTCCCATAGTACGGATGGCTTGAACAGCCATTCCAGGAAGATATTTGGAGGGACAGCGTCACGTTTTGCGCCGATGCGTGCCAATACGTCGGCCGCTTGGTTATTATCTCTGGCTACATGGTGGAATTCAAGTCCTTCGAACCGAGCTGACATTTTAAGGACGGTGTTGCGATAGGCTGCCATTTTTGGATCCTTGGCGACAAAGTCTCCATTTACTTGGGATATTGCGAGGTTTGAGTCCCCGCGCACCTCTAGGCGTTGGATGCCCATGGAGATTGCCATCCGGAGGCCATGTAAGAGGGCCTCGTATTCGCCTGCGTTGTTGGAGTCCGTGTACATTATTTGAAGTACGTATTGGACTCTGTCCCCGGTTGGGGACGTTAGTACGATGCCAGCCCCCAATCCGGCCAGCATTTTGGAGCCGTCGAAATGCACAATCCAATTGGAGTATGCGCCGTACTCTTTAGGGAGTTTGGCTTCAGTCCACTCAGCGACAAAGTCAGCCAAAACTTGTGACTTTATAGCTCGCCGGGGTTTGTAAGTTATGTCGAATGGTAAGAGCTCAATGGCCCATTTTGCAATCCTGCCCGTTGCGTCGCGGTTATTTATAATGTCATTTAGGGGTATTTCGGAGGCCACTGTTATCGAACACTCTTGAAAGTAGTGTCGGAGCTTCTGGGATGCCATGAACACCGCATACGCTATATTTTGATAGTGCGGGTAACGGGACTTGCAGGGGGTTAAAACAGTGGATACGTAGTATACTAGTTTTTGAAGAGGGAATTTATGCCCTTCTGTCTCTCGTTCTACGACGAGCATCACGCTTACTACTTGATGTGTTGCCGCGATGTATAACAACATAGGTTCGCCCAGGTTGGGCGCAGCCAGGACCGGATTCGTTGGCAATACGGCCTTTCTTTCTTCGAGTCCGGCAGTGGTAGCATCCGTCCACTCGAAGTGTTCGGTGTGCCTGAGGAGGCGATAGAGGGGCAATGCCTTTTCTCCTAGGCGGGAGATAAAGCGGCTGAGAGCCGCCACGCATCCAGTCAATTTCTGGATCTGTTTGAGGTTTTTTGGAATATCCAACTGTGATAGGGCTCGGATTTTCGCCGGATTTGCTTCAATTCCTCTACCGGATACAATGAAGCCCAAGAGCTTTCCGGCTGGTACGCCGAAAACGCATTTTCCCGGATTCAGCTTGATGTCATATGCTTGGAGGTTGTCGAATGTGACCCTCAAGTCGTCTACTAGAGTTTTGACGTGTTTGGTTTTGATGACTACATCGTCTACATATGCCTCTACTGTTTTGCCGATCTGGGTAGCCAGACATGTCTGAATCATGCGCTGATATGTTGCGCCGGCGTTTTTAAGTCCGAAGGGCGTCGTGTTGAAGCAGAATGGTCCATATGGAGAAATGAACGCCGTTGCGGCTTGATCCGCTTCTGCCATCTTGATTTGATGATAGCCGGAGTATGCGTCCAGAAAGCACAATGAATCGTGCCCTGCAGTGGCATCGATGATTTGGTCGATGCGGGGGAGGGGGAAGGGATCCTTTGGGTAGGCTTTATTTAGGTCTTTGAAATCGACACATAGGCGCCAGGATCTGTCCTTCTTTGGTACCATTACCAGGTTTGCTAGCCAATCCGGATGTTTGATGTCTCTGATGAATCCGGCTTCCAATAGTTTGGCTAGTTCTTCTCCCATTGCCTGTCTTTTGGGTTCGGAAAATCGTCGAAGAGCCTGTTTGACTGGCTTGAACCCTTTTAGGATGTTTAGGCTATGCTCTGCCAGCCTGCGATGGATTCTTGGCATATCTGAAGGATGCCAGGCGAAAATGTCCCAATTTTCCCGAAGGAATTCTCGCAGCGCGGCGTCTATATCAGGGTTCAACTGTGCCCCGATGGAGGCCGTCTTTGTCGGGTCCGTTGGGTGGACCTGGAATTTTATAATTTTGTCCGCTGGTTTAAAGGAGGTGGACTTGGATCTCTTGGCGAGTATCACGTCGTCTTTGTGCACCGTAGCGTGCAGCGCGGTGAGCTCCTCTGCCGCTAGGGCTTCGGATAGTGCCTCCAGGGCTAATGCGGCTGTTTTGTTTTCGGCGCGGAGTGCTATGTCCGGTTCACTAACGAGAGTGATTATCCCGCCGGGCCCAGGCATTTTGAGCTTCATGTACCCGTAATGGGGTACGGCTTGGAAAATTGTGAACGCCTCTCGTCCTAATATAGCGTGGTATCCGCTGCTGAGCGGGGCCACTTGGAACGTGATTTCTTCGGACCTGTAATTGTCCGGCGAGCCGAACACCACATCGAGTGTGATTTTTCCGGTGCAGCGTGCTTCCCGGCTAGGGATTATTCTTCTGAAGGTTGCGCTGCTTTGCTCAATGCGGCTCCAGTCTATTTCCATTTTTTGAAGAGTTTCCTCGTAAATGAGGTTCAATCCGCTGCCGCCATCCATGAGTACCTTGGTAAGTCGAAAGCCGTCCACTATTGGACTGAGGACCAATGCGGCTGGTGATCGGGCTGTTCGGAATTTAGGTTCGTCGCTGGCGTTGAAGGTGATGGCCGCGTCGCTCCAAGGATTTGTTGTTGCTACGTGGTAGACTTCGGCAAGGCTGTGGATCGTTCGTTTCCGCATATTGTTTGATGCGAAAGTCCCGAAGACTATTGATACCGTACCGGTATTGTTGGTGTGGTTTCGCGGGGCTAGAAGCTCCTCGCCACTTTTGGCCACCTGCCGTAATATCCAACATGCACGAAGGCTATGTGTTGGGATGGCGCCCTTGGTACTGTGAATTGTACAGGGTTTGCTGAGCCATCCCTCCAGTACGGTTCCGTTCCCTTTAAGGGGCTTCTGTTTTTTGGTTCTTGTACTTGGTGCCTGAGTGTAATGCACCCTTTTGTTGCGGACTGGGGCTATGTTCGTGGCCGGATTATCCCAAAACCTATCTTCGGTTTTCCGGAAACTTTCTATGGCATAGTACTTTCGCACTATGGATGCCAAGTCGGCGAAACGTGTGATTTCACGATGGCTGACGGCGTTCAAGATTCCCCTGTCCGTGCAATTGTTGCAAAAGATCGAGATTGCGTTTTCCTCTCGGCAGTCCTTTATCCGGTCCATGACCAGGAGGAATCTGGCCCAGTAATGATGTACTGTTTCGGCTGGCTCTTGCCGGATTAGAGATAGATCTCATATATCTGGACAGGCGGGCCCAATTGAGTCCGGGACCCTGCCCATCTCAAGGCTCAAGGGACGAGAAGTTTCCGAATTTGGAAGCTTGGAAAGTGGAACGTTGTCCAACGAGTCCGGTCTGATGCCTGACTTTATGTTCAGTGCTTGATTGGGATCCGCTCCTCCGCGGGAATCCGGCATGGAGGGTTCGGTAGCCCGGACACGACTAGTTTTCAATATGGGAGAAGGATCGTCGCGATGTTCCTCTACCACCGTGATGTGGTGGGTAACCTGGGGAGAGTTAATCTCTCTTAGATCGGTTTTAAGCCCGATCCGATTGTAGTCTGTAGCGACTCCCAGGGCGGCGATCCGATCCAAGAGTTCGTTTACAGACGAGAGCTCTGCTGGATCTAACGGCTCGGCGAATTCCGAGTTGACGTGAAGATTTCTCTCGATGACACGAGAGGTCATCATTGAAGCGGTGGCCGGACAGGCGGTCATAAGAAAACCTCCTAGCCGGATAGTTTGGCCGGCGGCCAAGGCTCCATCGGCGAAGATGCCGTCCTTGAAGACGGGAAGAGGCATCCTTCCTATCGTTGATGGCACAGAGGAACTCTCAATGAAAGCACCAATGTCGGTGTCAAAACCGGCGGATCTCGGGTAGGGGGTCCCGAACTGTGCGTCTAGGCGGATGGTAACAGGAGACAAGGGACACGATGTTTTACCCAGGTTCGGGCCCTCTTGATGGAGGTAAAACCCTACGTCCTGCTTGATTGATATTGATATTGTGGATGTTTACAAGAGTGGATCTACCATGAGATCAAGAAGGCTAAACCCTAGAAGCTAGCCTATGGTATGATTGTAATGGTTGTTGTTGTGTCCTACGGACTAGAGCCATCCGGTTTATATAGATACCAGAGAGGGCTAGGGTTACATAGAGTCGGTTACAATAGTAGGAGATCTACGTATCCGTATCGCCAAGCTTGCCTTCCACGCCAAGGAAAGTCCCATCCGGACACGGGACGAAGTCTTCAATCTTGTATCTTCATAGTCTTGGAGTCCGGTCGATGATGATAGTCCGGCCGATGATAGTTCGGCCGATGATGGTAGTCCGGCTATCCGGACACCCCCTAATCTGGGACTCCCTCATTGCCCAAGGCCGCGTTAGCTCTTTCCCGGAGCGCGCGGAGCATAGGTCCATACATGTGCTCCAAGGTCTGCCGCTGACGTATCCCGTCCTTGTTCCGCCGCGCGACGGCCTCAGCCTCATCAACCCTCTGATGAAGGAGCACCTAGGTGCGGGAGGAAGCCAGCTCCACCTGCGCTACGCCAAGGGCGGCCCCGAAAGCGTCCGCACGCCGCATCACTTCATCTAGCTTGGCCTTAAGGGCGGCGGTCCTGCCCTCTGCTTCGACCTTGATCTGCCCCGTACTCGCGCTCAAGGTCCAAGCGAGCCTCCGCCACCCGACGGTCAACCTCTTCTTGGGCTCGGGCTTCCCGCGCGGCAACATCATCCTCCACCTGTGCCACCAGGCGCTCTCTCGTCTCCAACCGCTCGAGGTCAAGGGTGCGCTTAGTGGCCTCCAGCGCCAGTGCCTCCTCACATCTCTGGAGCTCCACCTGGTCAATAGAAGCCCCCTTCAGCGACACAAGGGCCGCCTAACGCAGCTCCACTTGCTGCTTCAGGGAGTTGCTCCAGGCCTGGAGCTCCCACGCACGTTCCTCTACAGCCTTGCATCGTCGGTCTGCCTCCCGTGCCTCCTCGACGGCTTGGGAGCAGGCCTCCCGCGAAGCCGCCAGCGACGCCTCAGCCTTCGCATTGTCAAGGTCGCGCTGATAACGTGCAAGGGCGACGGCGACCTTCAACTTGTGCCTCTCCTCAGCAAGGCGTAGGCCTTCGGCCTCAAGGCGCGCATCCTCGCCGGCAAGCTCCGCGCCGAGCTGGCTCACTGCATCAGCCTCCCTCTGGAGAAACTCTTGGCGAAGGGCGCGGCGCTCCCGAACGCGCCCGAGCACGTATTCCGCGTCATCCTCTGCCCCTGGCGCATGCGGAGGGCCGCGGACCGGCACGCCCCCTCTGGGCAGGGGGCTGGGGGCTGGCACCCTCGCGAAGGCCGGGCACGCCCCACCAGAAGCTTGGCCAAGAGCTGGTTCATCCCCCAAGGAAGAATGCAAGATCGACCTTAGCCAGGTGCCATCCACGACCAAAGGAGGATCTCGGGGCAGGCTGGTTGTGCCCCAGGAGAGCTCGTGAAGAAGGGGCACGAGGCGTGAAGAATCAGGATGCTCCGCGGGACGGCTTACCTCTCTGACCGGCCTCGCGGCAAGGGCGGTGCCCGAGCTCGGGCCGCTCGGAATTGGCGGAGAGGGCAAAGCCTGAGGGGATGGCTCGTCAGCCGCCTGTGTGAACTCGGCAAGAAGGGTCGTGCACGGCAATGGTCAGCTGAAGCAGTGGGAAAGTAATGGACTAAGAAAGGAGAAGACTTACTCATCAATGGCAAAGTACTTCCTGTGCTTCAATAGGCGGCAGGGATAATCATCTCCACCCAAGGATTCCTTCCTCTTTCGGAGGGCCTTGAAGTCTACGCGGAAGCGACCTAGGAGCTCAGCGCAAGGGTCAGCCTGCGGTGAAGAAGAAGCATCGAGGTGATCAGCGTCGGAGGCATCTCCCTGAAGCACACCGCCAGGCGCCGCTTCATGAAGGATCGGGGCCTCGGGAGCCTCGGCCACAGAAGCCGCAGGCCGCAGCTCGACGCCTGCGGATGCCGCAGGGCGGGCTTCAGGAGGTGCCACCTCAGGAGTTCCGCGCGGCGTCATCATCTCGGCAGCAGCCCCCTTGGCCCCAAGTGGCCCTCGCCTCCCGCCTGAGGAAGGACCGCCACGGGCAAACGGGAGGGCAACCACAGCAACTGGGTTCTCACGAGGCCCCGTGAGGCCTACCAAGCGCAGCCCCCATTCATCAAAACTGGGCATCTGCTTCACAAAGTTGGCCCTGCCTGAGCAAAGGTACAATAGAGTGGCCCCTTGCCGAAGGCTGCCTGGGGAAGGATCGCCAGTCAGAATCATAAGAACCTTCCTCAGCACCTCGGGCGCCAGTCTTCCTTCTGGAGCCTCATACGATCGTCATGCCCCCCCAAAGGCCCACATTTTGCGGGAGTGACGCTGGAGAGGGGTGATGCTGCTCTGAAGAAACTCCTTCACCACTTTGGGTGCCGTCACGTCGAGCGCCCTCAAGTTCTCGAAGTGACACCAGACAAAGGCGAGCCGGGGGCTCGTGAGCATCTCATGGCCCCAGCCCGAGTTGGGGATAGTGGGCAAGGTTGGCTCCGAGAGCATGGGTCTGGGCACTCCAACATCCAGGTACAGCCACCACTCTCTGAACCCAGCAGCAGGCGGAGGAAGCCTGAAATCAATCCCCAAGGCAGCCGCCTCTGGCGCGGCAAGGAAGCTCACGCACCCCAAGCATTGAGTGGGGTCGCTAAGGCGCAAAGAGAAGAAATGGAGCAGCAGGGCAACTGAAGGAGGAATGCCCACCATCGCCTCGCCAACAAAGGCCAAAACAGCAAGGAGAGTAATGGATTCGGGACCCAAGTGCATCATGTGGATCTGATAATGGGAAAGTACAACATTGAAGAAATCAAAAAGGGGGGAACCAATCCCACCCACAGGGCATCGGCGAAGAACCAGACCTCGGTGACTACTCTGTCAATGGAGAAGTGAGATGCGGGCCAAACCGTCGTCCTCCCGCACTCGTTAAAGATGGTGGCAAGGGCGGAGCTGACCTTGTCCAGAGCTTCAAGATTGAGTATGATCGACTGGTCGACGGCATGAGCCACCGACGGCAGCGAGCGTGGCGAAGGCGCGGGCATCTTCCCCTTGCCCTTCTTCCTTGGCTCCATGGTGACAGGAAGGGGGAGAGGTTGAGATTGGATTGGAAGCATAGGTTGGAGCTCAAGGGGAGGAAGAGTAGGAGATGCGCAAACGGCGAAAAGAGGGACGACTGTGCGCAACCACGGGTCCGCCTAGCCGGGCGCAAAATAAGGGGTGTGGGGAAACAGGGACGCCCACGTCCAATGAACCACCATGCGGCGCCCAAGGCTGCACGCTGTTGGGGCCCATGGTGCTTCGCACTTGCCCCTTCGCTTCTCTGCTAAGCCAAGTCCAGGCGCGCCTTGGGCCCGGGGGCTACTATCGGCATTCTGGGAACGGGGGTACCCACACTTGCCTGCCTGCGGCCTGTGGCGTGGCTCAAGGAGTGGCCCAGTACGGCCCATGTTCGTCAGCACAAGCTCAAGACCCTCGCGAGGGGCCGAGCCTCGCGGGGCGGACGACAGGAAGCTTCCTCAGGTGCAGCCTCGTCAGGCTAGCTCGCGAGGAGGCGGAGAGATCAAGCCGGGGCACCTCACGAGGTGCCCATGATGCAAGCCATGTTGACCAAAGCCAGGCGGGCGCCGGCCTGCGTAGAGTCCTTGTTTCCTCTTTGGTGCAAAGGGGGCAAGCGTAGGCAGGGGTATCAAGCAAAGGCAACCATTTCGGTGCAACAAGACCAAGACCAGCAGAACGGTAGGATGGAGGTCATCGTGGAGCCCAAGCCGGCGTCATCATCAGAGCCTTTGGCAGGCGAGGACCAACTTTAGTCAGGATAAGTGTACTAGATGTTCCCCTTCAAAATGGCCAATTGTTGGCGCCCTTCCCACTCAATATTTGGGAAGAGGACCAGGGCCTCGCTCTATAAATAGGGCTAGCCACCACAGTAGAAAGGGATCCGAACTCAATCCTTCCCAAGAGGCATTACCTCCACAAGAACTCCTCCCCTCGCGAGGCAGTTCCTCCTTTGTATTGTTCATCATCAGCCCATGAGGCAATCCACCACACCACAAACTAGAGTAGGGTATTACAACACAATGGTGGCCCGAACTAGTATAAACCTCGTGTCCCTTGTGATGTTCTTCGTGTAGTTTAGATCCTCTGCGAGGCGACGAGACGTGAGTTGGTAGTGGGAGTGATCTCCGCGCGCACCCCAGAGTTTGAACCTTAAGGGTCTGCCGGAATCCAAAATCCGACAGCCGGCGTCCGGCTCCAGCCGACCCGGCCCCTTGTGGCCTGGCCGCTAGTCGACTCGGCCCGCGCACCATCGACGACGCCGACGCGCGCCACCGCATCGATCAGCTCGCTCGCTCCCTGGAGGTGGAGGAGAGCGGCTCTATCGGGCCGGCGTGTTTCGGCCCACGCATCCGGGAGTAGCCCTTCCCCAAGGGGTTTGTGCTTCCCTGCGACACCCACAAGTATGGGACTGTGAAGCCAGAAAACTGGCTCACCGACTACACCACGACAATTGGCATCACCGGTGCCAATCCTCGTCTCGCCGTGCGCTACGCACCGCTCATGCTCCAAGGGTCGGCTCGCGCATGGTTGAACAGCCTGCCAATGGGCAGCATCATCGCATGGGTCAACTTCACGGGGACGTACAAACGGCCCGGTCGCCCCAGCCAGCTCGCCATCTGCGTGCAGGGGCCGACGGAGACCGGCCGCGAGTACCTCGCATGCTGGACCGAGCTCTGGAACAACTGTGAGGGCATCCATGAAGTCCAGGCGATCCAATACTTCGTCAGCGAGTGCCGAGACGGCACCCTCCTCAAGCACAAGCTTCTACGCTCCGAGCCGGCCACCATGGCCGCGCTCATGGTGACGGCGGACAAGTACGCCAACGCCGACTCCGCCATGAAGATCTAGGTGGCGCTGGATGAGGACGGCAAGGCGAAGCCGGTCCCTCCGCAGAAGCCGGCCGGCGAGAGCAGCCAGCAGCAGCACCATCAGAACAACAAGCGCAAGGCCGAGCAGCCGGCGCAACATCACGACAACCAGCTCGTCGCGGTCGCCGAGCCCGCGGCCGACCCGGCAGCGAAGCGCCGGCAGACCGGCAAGATGGCGTGGCAACCCTCCATGAGCTTTGAAGAGATGCTCGACGCCCCATGCAAGCACCACAGCGGTGCAAGACCCTCCACGCAGACGCTTCGATAGTGCGCCATCACCAAGCGCATCATGAGGGGCGACGTTCCGCCTCCTCCGGCTCCGGCTCTGGCTCCGGGCGCGGAGCAGCCGCCTCCGCCTCCACCGCCGCCTCCCGCCGGCAGTGCGATGCGGAACGACGCCTACCTGGACCAGAACGCGGCCTACGTCATCTTCAACAGCCTCGGCAACGACAAGCGCAATGAGCGCCTCCTCCGGCAGGAGGTGAACACCGTCGTCCCGGCCAAGACGGATTTGATGCATTGGTCGGATCGCCCGATCACCTGGACCCGGGAGGATCACCCGACAGTCATGCCGAGTCCGGGTGGTTACGCCCTCGTCCTCAACCCTACCATCATCGCGCGGCGCACCTGCAAGTTCTCTCGAGTCCTCATCGACGGCGGTAGCAGCATCAACATCCTCTACCACGACACGATGACCAAGCTCGGCCTCAAGGCCGAGGACCTGGAGCCAACCCGGACCGTCTTCCACGGCATCATACTCGGCCTCTCCTGTTCACCCATTGGCCGGGTCCAGCTCGTCGTCCTGTTCGGCGACAGCAGCCACTTCGACGCGAACCAGTCTGGTTCAAGGTGGTGGACCTGTCCAGCGCGTATCATGCGTTATTGGGCCGGCCCGCGCTCGCCAAGTTCATGGCGGTCCCCCACTACGCATACCTGAAGATGAAGATCCCGGGTCCCAAGGGCCTCATTACCGTCACCGGCGACTACCGCAAGTCTCTGGAGTGCGCCCAAGATGGTGCCAAGCTGGCCGAGTCGCTGGTCATTGCCGAGGAGCGGTGCCAGCTCGACCGGATCGTCGCCCTGGCCGGCGAGGCTTCCGACGCGTCGATCCCAACTTTGGACCCGGTAGATGAGGCCGCCTTCAAGCCCTCCAAGGAAACCAAGAAAGCGAAGCTGAACCCGGAAGACCCCAGCTGCAGCAAGTACGTTGTCGTAGGCACCCGCCTCGACAGCAAATAGGAAGGCGAGCTCGTCGACCTCCTCCGTGAGAATCGGGATATCTTCACATGGACCCCCAAAGACATGCCGGGTATCCCGAGGAAGTACGCCGAGCACAAACTCCACCTCGGCAAGGACGCCAAGCCTGTCCACCAACCGCTCCGTCGATTTTTTGAAGAGAAGAGAAGAACCATATGTGAAGAGGTCGCCAAGCTCTTGGCTGCCGACTTCATAATGGAAGTGTTTCACCCCGAGTGGCTGGCCAACCCAGTCCTCGTCCTAAAGAAGAACATGACCTAGCACATGTGTATCGACTACACCAGCCTCAACAAGGCCTGTCCCAAGGATCCGTTCGCCCTCCCGCGGATCGAGCAAGTCATCGACTCGACCACCGGGTGCGAGGTGCTGTCCTTCCTGGACGCCTACTCCGGCTATCACCATATCAAGCTGGACTCGGCCGATGCCATGAAGACGTCCTTCATCACGCCCTTCGGGGCGTACTGCTACATCACCATGTCATTCGGGTTGAAGAACACCGGCGCCACCTTCCAACGCTGCATGCAGAAATGCCCGCTACCGCAACTCGGCAAGAACATCCACGTATACGTGAACGATATCGTGGTGAAGACCAAGCGGCACCTCACGCTCCTCGATGATCTAAAGGAAACATTCGCCAACCTCCGCGAATACAAGGTCAAGCTCAACCCGGAAAAGTGTGTCTTCGGCGTCCCAGCTGGAAAGCTGCTCGGCTTCCTCGTCTCGGAACGCGGCATCAAGGCGAACCCGGAAAAGATCAAGGACATCGAGCGCATGTGCAAGCCAACCCAGCTGCACGATGTCTAGAAGTTCACAAGCTGTCTGGCCTCGGTCAGCCGGTTTCTGAGTCGGCTGGGCGAGAAGGCACTGCCCCTGTACCAGCTAATGAAGAAAACAAGCCCGTTCGAGTGGAACGGCAAGGCGGACGAAGCCTTCCAAGACCTCAAGCGCATGCTCTCCACCGCACCCGTCCTGGCCTTGCCGACCGACAAGGAGTCGCTGTTGCTCTACATAGCCGCGACCTCGCGGGCGGTCAGCACGGTGCTGGTGGTCGAGCGACCGTAGAAGGGCAAGATCCAGGCCGTCTAGCGCCCGGTCTATTACCTGAGCGAAGTGCTCTCCACCTCCAAGCAGAACTACCCGCACTACCAGAAGATGTGTTACGGCGTGTACCTCACCGCCAAGAAGCTAAAGCAGTACTTTCAAGAGCACGTCGTCACCGTCGTCAGCACGACGCCGATCGGAGAAATCATCGGGTGCCGGGACGCCTCTGGCCTGGTCGCCAAGTGGGCGATCCAGCTAGCCGGCCACACCATCCTCTACGAGCCCCGCACCACGATCAGGTCTCAGGCCCTGGCCGATTTCCTCGTCGACTGGACCGAGACCCAGTACCTACCGCCACCTCCTGACTCGACGCATTGGTGCATGCACTTCGACGGGTCCAAGATGCGACTCGGCTTAGGGGCCGGCATCGTACTGTCATCTCTGAAGGGTGACCGACTCCACTACGCACTCCAGATCCACTTCGCCGCCTCCAACAACGTCGCCGAATATGAAGCCCTTGTGCGCGGCGTCCGGCTCGCCAAGGAACTCAACATCCGACGCATCCTGTGCTACAGCGACTCGGACTTGGTGGTGCAGCAGTGCTCCGGCGAGTGGGACGCCCGCGACTCCAACATGGCGACCTACCGCTTCCTCATCCAGAAGCTGTCTGGATCCTTCGATGGCTGCGAGTTCCTCCATGTCCCGCGTGCGGAGAACGAGGCAGCCAACACGCTCACCAAGATTGCCTCGTCACGTCAAGCCATCCCGTCCGGCGTCTCCCTCGAGCACCTGCGCAAGCCGTCCGTCAAGCCGTCGCCAGACTCCGAGTCCATCCACGTCCCAAAAGACCCGGCCGCGCCGCAACCCGGCCCGGGGACTACTGAACCCGGCCCGAGGACTGCCGAACCTGGCCCAGGGGCTGCTCAGCTCAACCCGGCCACCATCACCCCAGACCCGGCAGTCGCCGTCACCAACCCGGAGGCTGCTCAACCCGGCCCAGGAGCCGTCGACTCGGAACCCACCCAGGCGGTCGGCTTCACTGCCGTCACGGCCTCATCTTGGGCCCTGCTGATATGAGAATGGCTGGAGAACGGGGTTCTCCCCATGGACGAAACCGAGGCTCGGCAAGTTCAGCGTCGGGCGTCGGCCTACATCATCATCAACAATGAGCTCGTCAATCGCAGCTCTACCGGTGTGTTCCAGCGTTGCATCGAGCAGGACCGCGGCATCAACATCCTCCTCGACATTAACCAGGGCGAGTGCGGGCACCATGCCGCATCTCGATCACTTGTGGCCAAGGCGTTCCGCCATGGCTTCTACTGGCCAACGGCCATCAACGACGCCGAGTCGCTCGTCCTGAAGTGCGAAGGATGCTAGCGCTTCAGCAAATGCAGCCACCAGCCGGCGTCAGCACTCCGCACCATACCGATCGCCTGGCCCTTCGCGGTCTGGGGACTCGACGTGGTGGGACCCTTCAAAACCGATCGAGGCGGCATGACGCACTTGCTGGTGGCAGTGGACAAGTTCACCAAATGGATCGAGGCAAGACAAATCAAGAAATTGGACGGGCCAACATCCGTCCGATTCATCAAGGACATAGCGGTGCGCTACGGCATGCCGAACAGCATCATGACCGACAACGACACCAACTTTGCCAAGGGAGCGCTCGAGCAATAATGCTCCGTCTCTGGCATCCGCCTTGACCTGGCCTCTGTGGCACATCCGCAGTCCAACGGGTAGGTCGAGCGGGCCAACGGACTCATCCCGTCCGGCATCAAGCCGCGACTCGTCGAGCCACTCGTCCGCTCACCTGGCAGTTGGCTCGACGAGTTGCCCGCCGTTCTCTGGAGTCTGCGCACAACACCAAACCGGTTGACCGGGTTCACCCCGTTCTTCCTCGTCTACGGATCCGAAGCCGTCATCCCGACCGACGTCGAGTTCGACTCGCCGCGTGTCACGATGTACCTGCTCGAAGAGGCGCGCCTTCTGGCACTTAGCCGCTCGGCTATCTATCAGCAAGGCCTGATGCACTACCACAGCAAGAAGATCAAGCCTCTCGCATTCCGCGAAGGCGACCTCGTCCTCCGACTCGTCCAAGAGCAGGCAGGCCAACACAAGCTGTCCTCTCCATAGGAAGGCCCGTTCATCGTGAGCAGGACTTTGCGCGACCGCAACGCCTACTACCTCATCGACGCGCGCAAATCGAAGAAGCACAAGAGGGACACCACCGGCGAAGAAACGAACCGGCCTTGGAACGCGGAACTCCTCCGTCCGTTCTACAGTTAGCCGCATGAATGTATGTATCAACGCCTTTTGTAAGCATATAAAACTATGGAGTCCCCGAACGAGACTCGGGGGATGCCTTCTGCCGACCAATTTAATGCGTCCATATTTTACAACACTTTACTACCGAACCCGGCCGCCGGCTCGACTAGCTCGACCCGGGGGCTCGGGGGCTGGCCATCTTGATCATCACCCCGACACTTTACTTGGTGATTCCTGATAAAGTTAGGATGCAACGGTCCCCCACTTCGCCCTAAAACCGTAGATCCAGCTCTGGCTGACGGCGGGCAAGCACAACGGGCTAAAGCTCCCCTACGATTCATACACTAAGTCAAAGTCACCGGGTTGACCAACCTGGCCCGACGCTCGTCAACTAAGTTAGCCGCGCGACCGGCTGCTCACCAACTAGCCAAACCGGATTATCGCCAGCCGGCCCAGTGGGTATTTTGCTCGCGCTCAATGCTTCTAAGAACCCAACTCCTGTGGCCGCCTCTCAAAGAGTCGAACTCCTTGTCACGGACCAGAGCCTCGGCCGTCTGACTCGCGGGGGGGGGGGGAAGTTTCAGAGAGGTGCAACACAAGAAATAAGTTCGAAAAAAGCAGAAGGCAAAAGGCAAATAAACATTCAATACATTTACACATAAATGTTTCAAGCAAAGGCCCACGGCCCGAGTTCATTACACCCTGAAAACCCCCAGTGGGTGGGTGGACCTGCTACTTAACAGAATTTGCTACAAAGATTCTCAGGCATTCCCAGCGCCACGTCGCGATGTCGACGCCCCCCCCCCCCGGCCGGCCTCCGGGTCCAGCGAAGCACCGGAGTCCTCTTCGGCTTCCGCATCGCCGTAGACGCCCGTCTGCTCCGAGCTGCCCTCCGGGTCACGAAGAAGCAAGCTGCAGTCGTCGTCATCCACGACCGCGCCGTCTTCCGACCGTTCTGGATGGAACTCGTCTTGGAAGGCGAACTCGGCGATATAGCTGGCCCGGGAGGCAATCCGGCCAGCCTGCTCCCGTAGCAACTGCTCCGAGCCAGCGCGCTGACCCATCAGCGCGTCCAACTGAAGATCCGGATGCCAAGATAGAGCGATCCGGAGCGCCATCTCAGCACCGGCCCGGGCGGTGGAAACGCGCCAGTCCCTAAGGCGATTCGGGCCCATCTCCAACCAGCGCGCCAGGAGCGAGAAGCTGCGTGTATGGACGGAGTCCGGCCACAAGGCCGCCGTCATCATGGTGCCGTCTCGGGACAGCCGCTCCATCTGCGTCCCCAATACCCGCAGCCGGGCTTTAGCAGCGGCAATGATCTCCGAGAAGGTCCAGGCCGTCAGCGGATCCGTCCCGGACCCAACAACGCCGGTCGGGTCACGCTGATAGCGGACGACTTCTTCCGCCAGCCGCTACATCTCCGGAAAGGCCCCTGCAGCCAAAAAAGAAGCAAGTGAGAAGAGCAACAAAGAAGAAAGAGTCGGGTTCCGACCCGACAAACAATGAAGAAGCAACACTTACTGGAGAAAGACTCTTCCAGGTGCTGCGCCTCGAGCAACGTACCACGTCGCTCCCGCTCGAAGACACGATCCCGCTCTCCGAGCTCCTTCTCCAGGTCGGCCGCCTTAGCAAGGGCCACCTTCAGCTCGGTGTCCTTGTCTTCGGCCGCCTTCTCGGCTGCCTCATGGCAGCGAGCCTCGGCCTGGCGGGCCTCCTCAGCCGTGGTGGCCTGCTCCCGCAAACGCTCCACCTCGGCCTGGAGCCGCCCTTGTCGTCGACCAGCTGGCCGCGCTGCTGGTCCGCCTCGACCAGGGCCTGCTGCATCTCCACCACCTTGGCAGCCTCCGCTTTAGGAAGCTCCTCCTCTGCCTCGATGCGGCCCTTGTGACCCGCCAGCTGCTCGTGCAGCCGGCTGGCCTCGTCAAGAGACTGCCGGGCCGCGGCCGCCTCCGCCTTCGTCTGCGCCGCTCGATGCCGAGACGGCCGGAGTCAGCAACAAGCCGGTCATAGTGATGACCAGCCCGGAACAGCCGGGTCCACCAGGACAGCACCTCGACTGCGAAGAAGAAGAATTTAGCAGAAAGAAAGGAAAAGACAAGACCTAAGATTTGGCCCAACTGTTACACAGTTTGCCCGAATCTCGAGGGCTACACCCAGTGGGTGCGCTAGCGCGCCCCCACTAGAAGAAAAGAGCACAACAAAGTACCTGCAGCGACACAAAGCTCCTCCTCCTTGGCGGCAAGCTGCTCCTTGAGCTCCCGGTGCTTGCCCAGGATCCGGTTGAAGGCGGCAACCCGGAAGGCGTCAAGGTGCTGAAGAGAAGACCAAAGTCAACACAAGGCCAACGCTCCTAACGTTCGACCCAACTACTACATAGTTGGCCTGAACCTCGGGGGCTACACCCAGTGGGTGCGCTGGCGCGCCCCCACAAAGTTGAAGTTACAAGAAAGCAAGAATGAAAGAAGAACTTACCAAGACGTCGTGCTCCAAGTCGCGCGTCCGCTCCACCTCGGCCTGGGCACAGGCCTCAAGCCGCTCCGTCCAACCTCGAAGGCGGCGGCTAACGGCGTCCAGCGCGCCTCCTCCTAGGTCTGGGGCCCAAAGACGTCCGCGCCCCCGCTTCGCGCGGGCGGCGGCACAACGACTCGGTGCCCTCCCGGACGGAGCACCAAGGCACGCCCACTACTGGCCGCTTGCGACGCGGCCAGCACCTCCTCGAACGCCCCTCCCGGCGTCGTCACCTCCTCAGACGCCGGGACACCATGCGTCGCCACCTCAGGCACCGCCTCCTGTGGTGCCGCCTCCAAAGCGACGCCGCCTCCACCACCATATGTCCCCGCGCGCTCGACCACGTCGGCCCGTGGCGGGGTTCCGTCCCCCACCTCCACGACCACCCGGTCGACGACCACCACCTTAGCCCAGCCTCCGCGACCGCGCTCCCTCAGCGTCGACGGCTCAAAAAAGCGTCGCCGCCACCACCGTGCCCTCCGGCATCTCGCGCTAGGCCGGCTCCGCGCCGCCTTGCGCCCATGCCGCCGCCGCCTCGGTCCAAGCCCGGACCGATGTCGCCTCCAACTCCGCCTCGGCCCGGTTCCTGTCCCGCCAGGCCAAGGCCTCGGCATCATCCGGGTCTAGGCAGAGGTCCGAGTCGCCCCGTCCCTCCTCCCCGGCCAGGACGGCGAGGTCGAACCGGCTCCTGCGAAACGCGGCCCCCTCGGTGACCTGAAGAAAAAAGAAGAATGAGCAAACGCAAGACGAGGCTGGCCCAAGAAATCAGGGTGCAAGCAAGAAAAAAGACTTACCCTGACAAGACCGGGACCGGGGTCGGCTTCCCGCACCTCTTCTTGGCCGGCCTCCTAGGCTCGGCCGGATCCGCCATGCGCTTCGGGGCCCGGGGTCATGGCGCGACGCTGTCCTTCCCATGCGGGCAGCTCGGTGCCGCCCCATGCGAAGACCCGGCTCCTCCCGCCTCGCCGCCTTCCCCGCCCAACGCCGCTACATCGACAACTGGCATCAGCGTCGCCAATGCCCCAACACTCCCAAACAATCCAAGACAAATGAAGAAGAGAAAGACTCGAAGCTTACCCGTGCGGCGCCCAGCGCCGGCGTCGGACTCGGCCACCTCCTCGCCGCCGTGAGCCGCGGGATCCTCTGGTGCCACCGACGCCACCTGCAATGGAGCCCGGGCGTAAGGGTGCCGGCTTGCGTTCAGAAGAATCACCCGCTACACGTCGGGACGAATGAGAAGATGCACGGCGGAAACATAGCCAGACCAGATGCTCACCTGCGGCGCCGGGTTCGCCTGGCTGTACGGCGCCTTGCCGAATCGCCAGTCCTCTCCAAGGTTGGCCTTGGAGAAGTTGTTCACGCCTCGCGCGACCTGCTCCCCAGACAGCCGCGTGGATCCCATCCAGTTGGGATCCTGAAGCCCGATCATCTCGTTGATGAGGCAGGAGCGCCTCTTGAAAGTGCAACTATCCCTAGGTGGTTTTGGTAATTCATAACAACATATAGCTCATTGAGCTAATACTATTCCAAGAGAAATATTTCAGGAAAGCTCGATGAATGGCATGGCACGGATGATGAAAGTGGATACCTCAAAATATTAAGGATAAAAGGATTGGCTCAAGCTCAAAACCTCAAGACTCTACATTTTATATTTTAGTGATCCAAGATCACATTGAGTCTATAGGAAAATCCAATACTATCAAGGAGGGATGAGGTGTTACTTAATGAGTTTCTTGCTTCAAGTGCTTAGTGATATGCTCCAGAAACCCTCAACTACTTTCTCATATCCACATATGACCTAAACCTAAAAGTCAAACTCGGCCCCACCGATTCTTTCTATCTGGCGCCACCGAGTTCAGATGTCATAGCCACTGCCACAAACCCTAGGAAAATCGGCTCACCAATAGGGATCTCGGTCTCACCGAGATGGGATTGTAATATCTCTGTTTCCCTTCGTAACATTTCGGTCTAACCGAAGTGAGCGATCGGTCCCACTAAGATTGCAATGTAAACTCTCTGTTTCCCTTTCGTAACATTTTGGCTCTCACCGAAAAGAGCGAATCGGTCCCACCGAGTTTACCTGACCAACTCTCTGGTTAGCTTATTACCAAAATCTGTCTCACTGAGTTTGTGTAATCGGTCTCACCGAGATTACATTATGCCCTAACCCTAACCATATCGGTCCCACCGAGTTGCATGTCGGTCCCACCGAAATCACTAACGGTCACTAGGTTTACTGAATCGGTCTGACCGAGTTTGTTGATTTGGTCCCACCGAGATTGGTAAATTGTGTGTAACGGTTAGATTTTGTGTGGAGGATATATATACCCCTCCACCTCCTCTTCATTCGTGGAGAGAGCCATTAGAACAAACCTACACTTCCAACTTACCATTTCTAAGAGAGAACTACCTACTCATGTGTTGAGGCCAAGATATTCCATTCCTACCATATGAATCTTGATCTCTAGCCTTCCCCAAGTTGCTTTCCACTCAAATCTTCTTTCCACCAGATCCAAATCCTATGAGAGAGAGTTGAGTGTTGGGGAGACTATCATTTGAAGCACAAGAGCAAGGAGTTCATCATCAACACACCATTTGTTACTTTTTGGAGAGTGGTGTCTCCTAGAATGGCTAGGTGTCACTTGGGAGCCTCCGACAAGATTGTGGAGTTGAACCAAGGAGTTTGTAAGGGCAAGGAGATCGCCTACTTCGTGAAGATCTACCGCTAGTGAGGCAAGTACTTCATGGGCGACGGCCATGGTGGGATAGACAAGGTTGCTTCTTCGTGGACCCTTCTTGGGTGGAGCCCTCCGTGGACTCGCGCAACCGTTACCCTTCGTGGGTTGAAGTCTCCATCAACGTGGATGTACGATAGCACCATCTATCGGAACCACGGCTCAAAAATCACCGTGTCTCCAAATTGCGTTTGAAATCTCCAAACCCTTCCCTTTACATTCTTGCAAGTTGCATGCTTTAATTTCCGCTGCTCATATACTCTTTGCATGCTTGCTTGAATTGTGTGAAGATTGCTTTAATTGTGCTAAGATAGATATAATCTGCCAAAGACTAAGATTGGGAAAAGGTTAAGTTTTTAATTGGTCAAGTAGTCTAATCACCCCCCCTCTAGACATACTTCAAGGTCCTACACCTTTGAAGCGGGAGAACCCGGTGGGTGATGAACGCGGCAAGGAGGTCGGTGCCAGTGAGCCCCTCCTGCGTCCTCATCACCGTGACCCGCTCGCAGAGGTTGACAATCTTCTGCGACGGGCGCCGGAGCGAGTAGCCCCAGTTCATTTTCGCCCGCAGCGGCGCGACGGCAAAGGGGGGAAGGTTGATGTGGTCCACGCCATGGTTGCAGACGTAGAAGAAGGAGTTCTGCCACTTCTAGGTAGAATCCTCGAGCGGGATCTTGGGGAAGTCCGCTCCCGACCGCTTCGAGATGATGGCGGGCCCACAGTCGGCGAACTCTCCGGCCGACGGGCCCTGCTGCTTCAAGGAGAAGAAGCACGCCCAGAGATCAATGGTGGGCTCGACCCCCAGGTATCCTTCGCACAGGGTCACGAAGCCGACGCCGAGATGGTGCTGCTGGAGCCCGAAGAACTCCAAGAATCCGCGGAAGAAAGTGCTCACCGGCAACCCGTAGCCGCACTCAAAGTGCGTGAGGAAGACGACGCGCTCCTGCCCCTCGGGCCGGGGCCTCTGCTCGCCATGCGGCAGATGGACGCCGATGTCCGTCTCCCGCGGCAGGCGCCGCGAGGACCGAAGGTAGGTGATGTCGTCGGTGGTGACAGTCGGGCCCATCCAGGAGCCCGATGGCAGCGACATCATCAGAAGAAGAAGAGGAAGAAGGACGACGGAGAAGGTCTCTGCTCAAGGCCGCAGGTGCAGCTGTGCGTCAGTGGCAAGAAGCAGAGCAAGAGCACGGGGACAAGAGGGCGCGAGCGAGAATAATGTCCGCCGCCCCCTTGCTCCCCTCAATATATAACCCCCGGTTCAAACATGGGGGAGTGGGATTGTCTGCACGCGCTCGTTCCACTACCCCGCGATAAGTGCGCACGTACACACGCACTAACTGTGCGGGGAAGTGCAACTGGCCCCCAGATGCCACAATAAATCCGCACGTGTGGCCATGGACGCGCGGCGACGGGCCCCGGCCCGTCGCCCAGTCCCGTCACGCGCGTGGCCTGTCAGGCCCCTCCTACTTCCAGGCACCACGTGGCGCCTGCACGAAGCCCGAGGGATCGCCTCAAGATTCGATGAACTCTTCGGTTCCCGCCACAGCCGGGATACCGCGATCCAGTTTCCAAGAAAACCGGCACACAGTGGGTGTTGCCGGACCCGGCGTTCGCAGATTCTTCCTTGCTCAAGGGGGAAACTGCGAAGGCCCACTCATCCGAAGACAATGGACCTTCACAGCTTCGGGGACTACTATCGGGGGGATGAACCCCTGGCAGGCAATGGAACCTGGATCTATTTCAAAAACAGCAGGGCCCGCATCACCCCGCAAACCGGCGTGCGTCAAGCCGGGTTGCTCGACCCGGCAAGGCGCGCAACCCAGCCAAGACCCTCGACTCAGTAAGGTACATCGACCCGGCCGCAGCGGCTGGCGCAAGGCAACTCAGCCCGGCGCAACCTTGGCTTCCCCAGCAAGCCAACCCACCCGTGGCATCCACGGCAACCCAACCACGGGTCAGCTCCCGTCCCATCCAGGCCGTACGATGGGACGAGACCTCAATCACCGATGACCAAGACTACAGTGCCCCCGCCCATGCCCGTGGTCAGCCAAAGCGTGGCAACAGTGCCCCTTACCTACCCGCTCACCAGGGCTGGCACGGCAACAGTGTTCCCGCCCTCACCGCTGACAACAGCAAGCGGCGGCCTGATGGAGAACACTGTGCGCGGCTCGACTCGGCCTCGCCATGACGATCGACAAGACGACGCACAGTTTCCCTAGGCACGCGGGGCCCGCGCCTAGGGGAACCCGGCGAACCACAATCCCCCAAGCGGGACCTGTCGTGGATTTGTCACGGCAGATGTCCTTGTGAAAGGACTTAGTCGTGGAGCCATCACTACGGGTTAACTTGAAGGGGTTAAAGCGGACACAAAGACACAAGGGTTTATACTAGTTCGGCCCCTTAGATGAAGGTAAAAGCCTATGTCTAGTTGTGATGGAATTGATGTGGTTTCAATGGCTAGGGAGCAAACAAGCTTCGCCTAGGCTCGAGTTGTTGTTGTCTGTCCTTGAACCGCCGCCGGGTCATCCCCTTATATACACGGGTGACGCCCGTCGGTCTACAAAGTCCCACACCGGTTCATACTCGTATCCGGGTTGGTCTCTCTCTATTCCTAACTTACAATGCAAGTTTACATATCAAGCCGGTTTACGGCTACAGGTTCTAAACCGACTATAGGCCTTGGGCCTTCATCTACTTAATCACCTTTTAACTACTAATGAAGCTAACCCGGCCCAGGTAGGCCGGTTCACGCCTAGTGGTAATATCCCCAACATTAGGCCCCAGATTGATTTGAACTAGTTCATGTCAATCCTTCACAAAAATCTTTGTCTTCAACATCTTCTGGTAATTGGTAAACCGCCATGTCGTCATCATCTCAGGTTGCTGTAAACCGGCATGACGTCATCATGAAGTTAACATTTATGACGCCTTCTTTTATTAATAGATCTGCGATACCCAAGGCAGCAGCTCCACTTCCGAATCTTGTGGCTCCTGGATTCGCGCGCCTGACACACGTCCCCTGCCTTATAAATAGGACCGAAGGGTCATTCCTTTTCTCCCCTTCATCTCTTTCTCTTCGTCTTCCTCGCGTCGCCAGCCTCGGAGCTCCGCCGCTGCCGTTGACCTCCGCACCGTCTTGGGCCGCTGCATCAACCTGAACGCACCAGAGCACCGCGGTAGCCTTCCGCGTCTTCCTCGACTCTGGTAAGCCTTCTGTTCTTCTTAACATAGATCTATTCTAGGGTTTCGTGTTCTTGCCGTGTTCATCACTTGTTCATACTCGTACCTAGACTCCTGGACATATCTGTGAAACCCTGCTCTGACCAGCAGTAGCTTTTTAGCATCCGCCTGTAGTTTTACGCTCAAGTCTATAGATCTCATCCACATTCCTACCCATTGATTTACTTCTGTTCTACTTTAACCTTTTGAATATTTTCTGTTTTTCTGAACTTGCTTCAGATCCATTGCTGCAATAAGACCTTGTGAAACCTGTTTCTACATACTTAGCCATCCGCAACCTCAATTGATTTCAATGTTTAGATCAGGCGGTTTAACTTAATATAGAAAAAGTTAATAAACCGGTATATACCATTAGTCCCCTTGTTGAACCGCCAGAACTCTTTAACCATATGATGCCACTTCATAAAAATCTGGTTTAAATATACTGCCTCCGGTTTAGCATTGTTCATACCAGCGCCTTCTTTTATCCAACATGTTCTTGAACCGGAATCACCTATTTCTTGTAGATCTCACCATGGCCAAACAAGTATATGAATGCAACTGGGTTCCTTCTCGTGTCACAGAAACTCAGTTGGATGATTTAGTCTCGATCGGCGCTTTAGACAGCAAAGAGACTATCCACTGGAGGGTTCCTGGTGATGAATGTCCTCCCACACCTCAAGAGGGAGAGGTTGTGATCTTTGCGGATCACTTAGCCCGGGGCTTCAAACTGCCCGGCTCTAAATTTTACCGGGATGTGTTAGCCAATTTTCAACTCTGCCCGCAAGATACTGGCCCCAATTCTGTTACCAACTTATGTCACTTCCAAGTGCTCTGTGAGGTATACCTTCAAGAGAAACCCACAGTTGAATTGTTCAGATACTGCTTCCACTTAAACTGCCGCACAGAATTCACTGATGGTCCCAATACCGAATTGGGTGGTATGGCAATTCAGAAAAGGAAAGAAATCACTTATCCCCATGCCAGACGACACAGTCACCCCAAGGAGTGGAATGCAACATGGTTTTACTGCAAAGATACTTCCCCTGATGATGAAAATCCTTTGCCCGGCTTTCGTCCGGAGCGGCTCCGCAATACACACCCCTTCCCACAAAGGTTAAGTGCCAAGGAGAGGAGTAAATACGCTCCGCAATTATCCAAGCTCCGAGCCTTCATGGCCAACGGTTTAACAGGAGTAGATCTCGCACGCTGTTTGATATCATGGAGCATACTGCCTCTCAGCCGGCGCTCCGGTTTAATGTGCAAGTATACTGGTAGTGTTGATGACCCACTCCGACACACCAACATCCAGCTCTCCAATGATGAAGTCACAGAGGCTGTGAAGAAAATGCTGAACGAACCGGAGCACCTCTGCGCTCAAACCGGCCTGCTCCCTTTCTGTGCTACCAACAAACCGCCAGCTGTAAGATTTTGATTGTACTTTTTACTAAACCTGTTATTGCTATCTCTGTCTGACATCAATTGCTGCTTAACTAAGGTGATAATCCGTTTTGGAGCAAGAAGCTTCCACAAGACAAACCGGAGAAAGCAGAACGGTCAACCCGGGTAAAGACCAAGGTCATCAAGAAGCCTGCTAAAAAGAGGAAAACCACTGCTTCATCTGATCCGGCTGTTGATGATGATGTGGGTAACTCGGACCTTGAGGTAGAACTCGATTCACTAGGCTTACTTTTTACATGCCTTATTGATGATGATACTTGTCAGGACGACGCTGAAGCCAGTAATGCTGATGTCGCTGAGGTAACTATTCTCTCTTCCGATTCAGATCCTTTGCCTTTGCCAAATTTTCGCCAGGCAATCCGGAAAGTTAAATTTTCTCATCCTCTTGCTTACTTGGATCCCAAATTTCTTATGAAGACTTAGCAATATAAAGCTCGCCGCACAACCCGGCACAGCGGCCAGGTTGTTACCTCCGCCGGTTTACCAAATAGTCCGGTTCGAAAACGCCGCTCTGAGTTCTCCGACCTTTTTATTAATTTATATCCTAAAGCGGGTTTCATCCGTCAACCTCTTAATCCGTCCGACTCCGATTATCAGATTACTTCCCATTCTTCCTCTGGTGAATCGTCGGCCACTCGGCTGCCACCACTGAAAACGGTTCTTGGGTAAGCTAGACTGAACATATGCTTCTAGTATACCACGTTATAACTTATGTTGTTCCTTGACTCTTTGTTTCTCTTTCAGGGCTAAACCTAAACCGAGCAAGAAAGCCCGCCTGGATAAAGCGGCCGAGGAAGATGTCGCCCCTGAACAGGATAAAACACCAGATCTTGAAACATTCATTTATGAGGATATTCCCAATGATCCTCCCTTGCAAGATGATGCAATTCCTGAGAAAAGGCCTATCAATACCTCAGTCCCTGTTGACCAGCCTGCCAGCTCCGTCCGGACTGATAGATCCCGCAGTCCTTCAAAGCCTGCCGATAAACCGACCGCGCCAACGCAAACCGGCGAGTCCAAGGATGATGACGTTGTAATTACCGGCGTAGGTCGCTTTGAACCAGGGAATCCTGTCGCTTTGGCCAAGCATACTGTGAAAGAAGATTTTTCTGCCATGAACAAAGGCAAATGGGATGTTGATCTGGAAACATATGCTGCTCTAAGTGCCCAAGATCTTCATTCTGGTTACTTGAACCGGCTATATACTAGTCGTGACTGTGAAGCTGGCCTGGTAAAGATGATGAGAGATAAATTTGAGGTAACTTCCTTGTGCTTCTTCTTTCTTTAATTACTGCCACTGTATTAATCCTCCTAGCCCCCAAGGGCCGGTTTGTAACCTTCTTCAAGCCAGGACTTGAATATAGTCCTCAATACTTTGAAATCCATCAATGTAGCCCCCAAGGGCCGGTTCAACTTAGTATAGTTAAACCGGGACTCCAATAAAGATTCTAACATCAGAACATAACTGAGCAAATAGCCATTAGCCCCCAAGTGCCAAGTTGAATACCTGTATTGAGCTTGGGACTTTGCGGTTTAGTAATAGATGAAAATGGAAGGTGCATTAGCCCCCAAGTATCAAGCGTATAACTTGTTATGTGGTTGGTACTTCAAATTCTTGTACCGTTTGTTGAAAGCCAAGCACTGTCTTTATGCAGGCTGAAGTGAGGATCAAAGAGGACCGGATTACTGATCTGCAGGAAACTTTGAAAACCCAACAAGCTGAAACTGACAAGGCAAGGGAAGAAATAACCAGCTCTTTGAGCATCACAGAACAGCTGAAGGAGGGCTTCAAGAAGGAGCAGACTGATTGGGCCACTGAAAAGGCCGATTTAATAAAAAGAGCTGAAAATGCTGAAGCTGCCCTTAAACCGGTGGTAGATGAGCTGACCGCCGTAAGGCGGCAAGTACATTCCATGACCGCTGCTATCTTTGGTAAGCTCCTTTTGGTTTCCTGGACAACTCTGGCCTGCTTATAATAGATCCGGTTTGTGATCTTTCCTATATTGTTGCAGGTACACGCATTGGTCACTTAGGGTCAGATGTTTAGAAGAAGTTGAAGGCTGCCTACACTTTAATTGAACAGCTGTATACCGGAGCGCGGTGGATCATCACCACTGCATCTCATAACAATCCGGTACCCACTTTAATCCAAGACACTCTTAATAGGTTGTCAATGCTTCCTGCTCGGATTGAAGAACTGAAAAAATCTGCTGCTCGAACCGGAGCCATTAATGCCTTGATCCGGAAAAAAGCATGGGTGCCGGATTTCGATCCTGTTGAGGCAGCTCAAGGCTATCCCAGCTTGAAGGAAGACGGCTCGGAGTTCAATGAAGATGATTTGAGGGCGATAAATCGTGCAGTACGCCCTCTGGCTTGTCAATTGGCTGAAGAGGCAGACTTGTCGCATTATCAAGCTCAGTACAATGATCAGAACAAACGAGTGCCTGCACCAACTCCTAAAGCGGAGAATCTGATTCCTCTAGTCCGTAAGCATACTTACGCTCCTGATATTGAACTGTCTTCTCTGATCCATGAAGAGGCTGTCTTTCAAACTTTAATGGGAATCGACTGGACCACTGTTGATTTCCAGCCAATGGATAGAGATGAGGAAGCTGAAACGGCGCGGGCCGACCCACAATCATCAGACCGGGGCGATGAACAGGCTTGAACCGGAAGCCAGTTTAAATAGCTGCTTTATTATGATCCGCCGGAACAACAATGATCTTATTTGGGCACCGCGTTGCCTTGTAATAGGATAGTCAATACTTCTGCCTTGAATATGCCTTCGTGCATAAGTACTGATGCTTTTGCTTGAAATCCTCAATTTATATTTCCTGCAATCAGAAAATCTTGAACTTCGGTGGCGGTTATACCGCCAACCGGTTTATGACCTTTATATATATATATCATCAATGTATTTAAGACGTATAATCAAATATGTGATACAAAATACCTGTCATCGCTGGGCATGAAGTTGGCTTAGCCAGGCTTGAAACGGAGTATTTATAAACCGTTACCATCAAAGGGGAGAAAACAACTCCCATGTAAACCGTGTTGGGTCGTTATGAGCCCCCCTGCTACTTCATGATGTTAACAGGAAAGTTAAACCGGTCATATTTCTCCGGAGTACAAATGAACCGATTTCCGTCAAATGAACCGATAAAAAAGTGTTGTTGGTTTAAAGGAAACACAACAAAAATTGAAGAATAGTCATAAAAGATATATGGAAGCAAAGGCAATGATAAAAACCGTTTGCAAAAACATGCTTTACTGAGCTGATCAGATGGTGTTACCACGGTCGGACAGGACCAAGCCCCCAATAGGAGTGACAATGGTTCAAGTCAGCCAGGTCCCCAAATGAAACCGTGGCATTTATGCCGATCAAAAGGCGTGGCAATGGTTCGGGTTCGACCAAGCCCCCAAGTGATTCTGTGGCCTTAGGCCGATCAAGAGGCGTGACTGGTTCAGACTTGACCATGTCCCCAAGTGATCTGGTGGCTTTCGCCTATCAAAAGGTGTCGCTTTGGTTCGGACGCGACCAAGGCCCCAAGTGATATCACAAAGCTTTTTTGAAAAGCAAATTTCAAGGGGTAAACCGGAGGCCGCTTTAAAACAGAACCACTCCATGTAACCACACATGATATGAAAGGACAGAGACCCTGCTTTAGCTTAGGCTCCGGTTTTATTGTATCAATGATAATATATACATTGCCATAATATGTATATAGATAGAGTCGATGGCTCAAGTGTAGTAAGGCCGAAGATGAGCTATATTCCACGGCCTGTTAGTCTCCTCCTCTGATGTGCGTGAGTGTTTATGCTCTCGAATATCAATCAGATAGTACGACCCGTTGTGCAGATTCTTGCTGACCTCGAAAGGTCCCTCCCAAGGTGGGGATAACTTGTGCATATCTGTCTGATCTTGGATGAGCCGAAGCACCAAATCTCCTTCTTGAAAAGTTCTGGTTCTAACCCGGCGACTGTGATAGCAACGAAGATCTTGTTGATAAATCGCCGAGCGGGCAGCCGCTATGTCACGCTCCTCATCTAATAGGTCCAAAGCATCTTGCCGTGCTGTCTCATTGTCCGCTTCAACATAAGCCGCCACACGAGGCGAATCGTGCCGGATATCACTAGGGAGAACCGCCTCTGCTCTGTAGACCATAAAAAACGGTGTGTATCCTGTAGATCGGTTGGGCGTAGTGTTGATACTCCATAGCACAGATGGTAGCTCTTCAACCCAACATCCCGGTGTTCTTTGCAATGGAACCATAAGCCGGGGTTTGATGCCTCGCAAGATCTCTTGATTAGCTCGTTCTGCCTGCCCATTGGACTGGGGGTGAACCACTGATGATACGTCAAGTCTGATGTGCTCACGTTCACAGAATTCCTTCATAGCACCCTTGGATAAATTGGTACCATTGTCAGTAATGATACTGTGTGGAAAGCCAAACCGGAAAATCACCTTTTTAATGAACTGCATCGCTGTAGCTGCATCACACTTGCAGACAGGCTCCGCTTCAACCCACTTGGTAAACTTGTCAACTGCCACCAAAAGCTGGGTTTTCTTATCCTTGGATCTTTTAAAAGGTCCGACCATATCCAGCCCCCATGTTGCAAACGGCCAAGTAATTGGAATCATCCTCAATTCTTGAGCTGGCACATGAGCACGCCTTGAAAATTTCTGACAGCCATCACACCGTTTAACCAAGTCCTCCGCATCAGCATGAGCTGTCAACCAGTAAAACCCGTGACGAAACGCCTTAGCCACCAGAGACTTTGAACCGGCATGGTGACCACAATCCCCTTCATGGATTTCGCGTAAAATTTCACAACCTTCCTCAGGAGAGACGCAGCGTTGAAACGCCCCTAATACACTGCAATGATGCAATTCGCCATTGATAATTGTCATAGATTTGGATCGCCGGACTATCTGCCTGGCTAGAGTCTCATCCTCTGGCAACTCTCCCCGGTTCATGTATGCAAGATAAGGAACTGTCCAATCCGGTATAATATGCAGGGCTGCCACCAATTGATCCTCCGGATCAGGAATAGCCAAATCCGCTTCACCCGGGAGCTTGACTGACGGGTTGTGCAACACATCGAGAAAGACATTAGGCGGGACCGGTTTACGCTGAGAGCCCAACCGGCTTAAAGCGTCCGCCGCTTCATTTTTTCGACGATCCACGTGCTCCACCTGATAACCCTTGAAGTGACCCACAACAATATCCACCTCACGACGATATGCAGCCATAAGCGGGTCCTTAGAATCCCAAGTGCCAGATACCTGTTGAGCCACGAGGTCCGAGTCATCGAAGCACTTAACCCGACTTAGATTCATCTCTTTATCCATCCGGAGACCATGGAGTAAAGCTTCATACTCAGCTGCATTATTAGTACAAGGGAACATTAAGCGGAGAACATAACAAAACTTATCACTCCGTGGGGAAGTTAATACGACTCCAGCCCCCGAGCCTTCCAATTGCCTGGATCCATCAAAATGGATAGTCCAATATGTGTGATCCAGTTTTTCCTCTGGTGCTTGCAACTCCGTCCAATCATTGATGAAATCAACAAGTGCTTGAGACTTCACCGCCATCCGAGGCACGTACTTCAATCCGTGCGGCCCAAGTTCTAAGGCCCATTTGGCAATCCGGCCAGTCGCCTCCCGGTTCTGTATGATATCGCCCAAGGGAGCTGAACTGACCACTGTGATGGGGTGCCCTTGGAAATACTGCTTCAACTTCCGGCTTGCCATGAAAACTCCATATACCAGCTTCTGCCAATGCGGATACCTTTGCTTGGATTCAATAAGCACCTCGCTGATATAGTAAACCGGCTGCTGAACCGGATACTCCTTGCCTGCCTCCTTGCGTTCTACCACAATAGCCACGCTAACTGCACGAGCATTGGCCGCTACGTATAACAATAACGGCTCTTTGTCGACCGGAGTTGCAAGAACGGGAGGATTGGCTAATTGCCGCTTCAAGTCCTCCAACGCTTCATTAGCAGCTGGACTCCAGATGAATTGATCTGTCTTTCTCAACATCTGGTATAAAGGGATGGCCTTCTCTCCGAGGCGGCTGATAAACCGGCTCAGTGCGGCGATCCGACCCGCCAAACACTGAACATCGTTGATACACTTCGGTTTAGCCAAGGAGGTGATAGCCATAATCTTCTCCGGATTAGCCTCAATTCCTCTGTTGGACACAAGAAAGCCCAGTAACTTGCCTGCCGGAACACCAAAGACACATTTGGCAGGGTTAAGCATCATCTTATAAACCCGCAAGTTGTCAAAGGTTTCCTTCAAATCATCAACCAGCGTCTCCTTCTGCCTTGACTTGACTACAATATCATCCACATAGGCGTGCACATTGCGGCCGATCTGTTTATGCAGGCAATTCTGTACACACCGTTGATAAGTGGCTTGGGCGCTCTTGAGCCCAAAAGGCATAGATACATAGCAGAAGGCTCCAAAGGGAGTAATAAACGTCGTCTTCTCCTGGTCCTTAACCGCCATTTTGAGCTGATGATACCCAGAATACGCATCCAAAAAACTCAAACGCTCACAACCCGCCATGGCGTCAATAATCTGGTCAATGCGAGGGAGGGAAAAAGGATCCGCTGGACAAGCCTTGTTAAGATCCGTGTAATCCACACACATACGCCAAGTGCCATTTTTCTTAAGTACCAGCACCGGATTAGCGAGCCATTCTGGATGGAACACTTCAATGATAAAACCAGCTGCTAAGAGCCTGGCCACTTCTTCTCCAATAGCTTTGCGCCTTTCTTCGTTAAACCGGCGGAGAAACTGTTTTACCGGTTTATACTTGGGATCAACATTAGGAGTGTGCTCAGCGAGTTCCCTTGGTACACCTGGCATGTCAGAAGGCTTCCATGCAAAAATGTCCCAATTCTCACGGATGAACTCGATGAGCACGCTTTCCTATTTAGGGTCCAAGTTGGCACTGACAGTGAACTGCTTGGACGAATCGCCGGGCACGAAGTCAACAAGCTTGGTCTCAGCCGCCGATTTGAACTTCAGATCTGAATCATGCTCCGTAGTCGGCCTCTTCAAAGGGGTCATGTCCGCCGGATCAACATTGTCCCTATAATATTTCAACTCCTCCGTGGCACAAACCGACTCTGCATAGGCCGCATCACCTTCCTCACATTCCAAAGCAATCTTGCGGCTCCCATGAACCGTTATTGTCCCTTTGTAACCCGGCATCTTGAGCTGCAAATAGATATAACAAGGCCGTGCCATGAATTTGGCATAAGCCGGCCGCCCAAACAAGGCGTGATACGGGCTCCGAATTTTCACTACCTCAAAGGTTAGTGTTTCAGATCGGGAATCATGCTCGTCCCCAAAAGCCACCTCCAAGGCTATCTTACCAACAGGATACGCTGATTTGCCAGGCACCACACCATGGAACACCGTATTAGACGGTCTGAGATCCTTGTCTGTTAGCCCCATGCGGCGGAATGTCTCATAGTACAGGATGTTAATACTGCTCCCTCCATCCATGAGTACCTTGGTGAATTTATAACCTCCCACCTGAGGGTCTACCACTAATGCCAACTGGCCCGGATTGTCAACCCGGGGGGGGGGTGATCCTCCCTGCTCCACACGATAGGCTGCTCCGACCAGCGTAAATAACGCGGTACGGCCGGTTCAACAGAGTTCACTGCTCGCTTGTGAAGTTTCCGGTCGCGCTTATCCAAGCTAGTTGTGAAAACGTGATACTGCCCATTGTTCAACTGTTTTGGCTGGCTCTGATAACCCGACCGCTGCTGCTGCTGCTGTTGGTTGTAACCCCCTTGACCGCTCTGATTATCCTGGTTATTATTACCGCCCTGATTGAAACCTGAACCGGAAGCTCCATCGTGACCCGGCCCATGGAAACCGGATCCTGAGCCACCACCTGACCCACGGTCATACCGGAAGGCATTAGAGTTTTTAAATTCCTGCATAATGTAACAATCCTTCCAAAGGTGGTTAGCCGGCGCCTCCTTCGTCCCGTGTTTTGGGCAAGGCTGATTCAGCAAATAGTTTAAGCGATCCGGGTTAGGATTTGGAGCCCCATTACGATTCGCCGCTTTACCTCTGCGCCGCTGACCCTTGTCCTGCGCATTAGTGTTAGCCACAAAGTCCATGCTGCCATCCGCTTTACGCTTGCCTCCGTTTCCATGGCCCGCCGGTTTGTATTGATGCCCCTTAGAGTTGCTATTCTTTTTTCCCTTCCCTGCTTCGTCATCGTCAGTCTCGGGATCCTTGGTACTATCAGAATCAGCATACTTCACTAAAGCGGCCATGAGAGTTCCCATGTCATTACAGAACCGCTTCATACGCCCCAACTTCAACTTTAGAGGCTTAAACCGGCAGTTGCCCTCCAGGGTTAAGATCGCAGAGTCAGCATTGATCCTGTCAGACGAGTGCAAGACTTCAGAAACGCGGCGTACCCAATGGGTTGTTGACTCTCCGTCCTCCTGAACACAAGCCGCCAAGTCTACTATGGACTTAGGCTGCTTACACGTATCTTTGAAATTCTGGATAAACCGGGTCCGCAACTGGGCCCATGAACTGATAGAATTAGGCGGCAGGCTCTTCAACCAAGTACGGGCTGTGCCTTCAAGCATCATGGTGAAGTACTTTGCACACGCGGTCTCATCCACATCCAGCATCTCCATTGCCATCTCATAACTCTCTACCCACGCTTCTGGAGATAAATCAGCGGTGTAATTTGGCACCTTGCGCGGGCCCTTGAAGTCCTTGGGCAGGCGTACATTGCGTAAAGCGGGGACTAAACAGGGCACTCCCAAGCTAGATGCGACCCCTGGCCCGGCAGAGGTGGTAGGACGAACCGGTGTAAGCTGATCCGCCTCGTTCTGTGCTGCTAACTCGGCCTCCCTTCGTGCCCGGGCCCGGTCCACTACATCCTGAGCATCGTGAACACCACCGGCCGGGTTATTGCCACGGGCCGCTTCACGGCCCCGCGCATTGCTTGATATGGCCGGTTCATCCAGGCACCTACTATAGCTCCGGCTTGGACGAGGTGTGGAATGAATCCGATCGCGGCTGTATGAATATGCCTCCTGTTGAATCAAAGCGGTCCGGAGAAGTTCCTTAACCCGGCGCGTCTCTATTGCTTGTGGAGAGTCTCCTTCGACCGGGATAGCTTCTAATCGCGCAGCAGCTGCGACAAGATTGTCCATAGGATTAGAATAATGACCCGGAGGTGTCTGGACCGGCGGAGGAATCACAATGTTCTGCCGAGGAGGTTCCATCAGGCGGGGTTGGACCGTCGCTCCTGGCCCTGGTGCCTCGACCCGGTTTACCTCCAGGTGCCCCGGCGGATTACTGGTTCCAGCTCCCGGAGTGTGAAAGAGATTTCGAGGGTCGAACCCTAACGGCAGGCGTGATCTGTGCTTCCGCTTCAAGACCTCCTGTGATGCGTTCTGGTCGAGCATGAGCTTATAGGCCTGGGCGTCCAAAGCGGCCCGCTCTGCAGCCATCCTGTCCTTCTCTGCTGCCAGGTCGGCTTTGGCCTGTACGATCTGCTCTCTCACCTTTGCAATCTCCGCATCATGGGCCTCCTGATCCGCCGGATTGGCCTCTGCCATAAGTACCGCTAGTGCGTCAAACAGGTCAGACAGAACTTGAACCGGTGGGGGCACAAGGCCTCCTGCCCTTGCTGCCGCTGCCGCTGCTGATCCGGAGAGCATTGCTGCTGCGGTCGAAGAGTGATTCGCCGCCTGCGTGCCGGCCATGAATATTCCAACCCGGTTGATCTGATCTGGGGGGTCCGGAACACTGTCGCCATCGGAACAGCCCCTAATCTGGTCGTCTTGCAACTGGTACAATGATTCGGTCTCTCCGGTTGAGGACTCGTCGCCGGAATAGACGACGGTCTCGCTACCGTATTCTGACTCGTCCTCATGCTCTCCTCCGTGGATGACTCCCACGAAGGCACGCCTCACGGCCGGTTTAACCTGGGTAGATCTCGCACGCTGAGCCGTCTCGACGAGGTCGGTGCGGATGTCCGGCTCAGGCCCAGGCTCACCAATCTTGCCGATAAAAACGTGTATGCCACCAAAGGGGACCCGGTACCCGTACTCGATCGAGCCGGCTTCGGGACCCCATCCTGCATCGTCGATGTAGAGCTTGCCGCGACGACTCTTGGTCATCCGGCCCACAGCATAGCCTTCGAGTCCTTTGAGCTTGCCCTCCAAGATCATCAAACCGTCGTGCGATAGCCCCACGGTGGGCGCCAACTGTCGTGGATTTGTCACGGCAGATGTCCTTGTGAAAGGACTTAGTCGTGGAGCCATCGCTACGGGTTAACTTGAAGGGGTTAAAGCGGACACAAAGACACAAGGGTTTATACTAGTTCGGCCCCTTCGATGAAGGTAAAAGCCTACGTCTAGTTGTGATGGAATTGATGTGGTTTCGATGGCTAGGGAGCAAACAAGCTTCGCCTAGGCTCGAGTTGTTGTTGTCTGTCCTTGAACCGCCGCCGGGTCGTCCCCTTATATACACGGGTGACGCCCGTCGGTCCACAGAGTCCCACACCGGTTCATACTCGTAACCCGGTTGGTCTCTCTCTATTCCTAACTTACAATGCAAGTTTACATATCAAGCCGGTTTGCGGCTACAGGTTCTAAACCGACTACAGGCCTTGGGCCTTCATCTGCTTAATCACCTTTTAACTACTAATGAAGCTAACCCGGCCCAGGTAGGCCGGTTCACGCCCAGTGGTAATATCCCCAACAGGACCCAACCCGGAACCCCGGACACCGACAATACGGACCCACCGACTCGGCATATTACCATTGTACCCCTGGGTGGGTTGATTTATAAAACCCCCCAGGAGCCCACGCCCACAGGGGCATGAGAGATATGACATGTAAGATCCCCGGCATGCAAAAGCAAGCAAGATAGGACTAGCCACTACATAGCAACGCCAGGGAGAATGAGCAGCCCAAGCCTTGGCCAGCCTCCTTCCTCCTCCATACATCTCCAGGAGCGACATTGTACTATCGACCATCCAACTAAACTCGGCAGGACTAGGGGTGTTATCTCTCCGGAGAGCCCCGAACCTGGGTATGTCCGGCGTCCCGCGCCCGCGCATATCAACCTCACCTCCGAAGCCCACCAGCGCCCTCGAGCCTCCTCCTCTCTTTAGCCATCCCTTGGCATCTGCCGTGCGCCCACCACGACAAACATACTAAAGGATCAAGTGCTAAGCTAACAGAATGGGTCAAGTCAACCACATCATTCTCTCAATGATGTGATCCCGTTAATCAAATGACAACTCTTTTGTCCATGTCTAGGAAACATAACCATCTTTGATAAACGAGCTAGTCAAGTAGAGGCATACTAGTGACACTCAGTTTGTCTATGTATTCACACATGTATCATGTTTCCAGTTAATACAATTCTAGCATGAATAATAAACATTTATCATGATAAAAGGAAATAAATAATAACTTTATTATTGCCTCTAGGGCATATTTCCTTCAGCTTGTTATTTGAATTTTTACCTCCTGTGCGGCCGTTTTTATATTAATTCTGAGAGTTGGCCAGTCATCAGCTTCTGCCCCCACGTAGGAAGTACGGGGGTGTTCGGGATAAATCTAAACACTCTTTACCCCAGATTTTGGTCCTTAAAGGAGGTGTTTAGCGCAACAAACCAGGCAATCGGACTATAAGGCTTTATCACCCTCACTTAGCCATGGGAGTTTGACAAAAGAAAGGTAGGCGCAGCCCCTAGTGTTCGGAAGACCAAACGTGGGGTATTGTAAAACACCTGATCGGATAAAAACTGATCCGCTGCATGATGCATTAGTTATCGCATAATGCGGAAGAAATCGCTAAAGATTTTATGACCTCTCGAACAGCTGACCAGCTCTTGCCGCATCATGACAGTCAGTTTTCGGCTTTCTCTACTAAGGTGCTCGTCCGGAAGAACCGGGACACAATCGCAGTAGTTCTCCCTTTACTATTAACCCAAGACATGATTCGGAGCCGATGCATATAATGCTATAAGTTCGGGGTGCCGAACAACCGTGAAGGTGTTTAGACTTTCTTGCCGTGTTATGGGGTACAATGAAGCCCCTGGCGAATTAAGGCGTACCAGAGTGTACAGCTGCTATTTGACAAACATATCAAAAAATGAAACAATAAGTGAATGTCATATAGATAGGGCCGCAAATTGTTTTCATTGTAATTTAATATTACGTCAAAGCATGTAAGTACAAGTAGTGCAATAAACAATATGACTTCGGAACCTGCTGTGACCACGGGGGAGCTGCGTGCCGATCCAGAGACAGATGGAATGATCCTCGAAAAGGATATCTAGAGATTCCCTCGCCCGTTCGAGCTACTTCCCTTTGTGGTGTATCCGTCCTTTGATAGGTCCAGCAATCAGGCCGCCCATAACGGCCTGGACAAAAAGTGACCTGAAAGAAAAAAGGAAAATATAAAATAATGCTTGTCCAGGGGTGATTAAGCCGCATTGTGGAACACAACCTAGCTATGCCTCCGTCTATCCCCATGGTATTTTGAGTGCGTAATTATGTACGCGCGGTACAAAAGTCGTTGTTTGGTCGGGGTTAGGACGGAGGCCGGATTGCTAGTCAAGCTCTTGGCGAGCTAGATTGTCCTGCTGCGGTGTAGTTCAGACTCTTTAGACAGTATCCAGGAGCTTGGCCGCCAAATTGAGGTTCAACCTGAAGAGACCGCTCCGTGCTTCTGCAGCGAGGGCAGCAGTGTGCTCCTCAGTATCGAGGGAGCGTTCTGTGTTTCCATTGACTGTTAATACCATGCGGATCGGACATTTTGAGCTTAAGATAAGCATAGTGTGGAACCGCATTGAATCGGGTGAATGCGGTTCTTGCGAGCAGTGTGTGATAGCCGCTGCATAAGGGGACGATATCAAAGATTACCTCTTCGCTTTGGAAGTTATTCGGGGATCCGAAGACCACTTCCAGTGTGATTGAGCCCATACAACAGGCTTCTACACCTGGTATGACACCTTTAAAGGTGGTTTTTGTGGGCTTGATCCTTGAAGGATCTATACCCATCTTGTGAACTATATCCTGATAGAGCAGGTTCAGGCTGCTTCCACCGTCCACAAGGACTCATGCAAGGTGGAATCCATCAATGATTGGGTCGAGCACCAGTGCGGCTGAACCGCCGTGACGGATACTGGTCGGATGGTCCCTACAATCAAAGGTGATCGGACAGGACGACCATGGGTTGTACTTTGGGGCGACTGGCTCCATCGCGTAGACGTTCCTGAGTGTGCGCCTCCGCTCCCTCTTGGGGATATGGGTGGCGTATATCATATTCACCATTTTGACTTGTGGAGGAAACTTCTTTTGTCCTCCTGTTTTCGGTGAACGGGGCTCCTCGTCATTGTCATCGCTTTGCAACCCCTTCTCTTTGCTTTCAGCATTTGACTTGCTGGCCTGTTTGAAGACCCAACATTCGCTGGTGGTATGATTAGCTGGCGTACCGAAGGTGCCGTGGATTTGACATGGACGATCGAGTATGCCGTCCAAACTGGACGTGCCCGGATTGTTTCTTTTAAATGGCTTCTTCCGTTGACCGGACTTAGAGCCACTGAATCCGGCGTTGATAGCTGTGTCTTCGGTGTTGTCGCCATTATTTCAACGCTTGTGTGTGCTGCATCGGGGCTTGCCGTTGCTATATCTGGCTTTGGAAGTGCCAGGTATACTTGAGGTGCTGTTGCTACGAGCTAGCCAGCTATCTTCACCCGCACAAAAGCGGGTCATAAGCGTCGTAAGGGCTGCCATGGACTTCGGCTTCTCTTGGCCGAGGTGTCGGGCAAGCCATTCGTCACAGATGTTATGCTTAAAGGCCGCTAGGGCTTCAGCATTCAGACAGTCGACGATCTGGTTCTTTTTAGTCAAGAACCGAGTCCGGAATTTCCTGGCTGACTCTCCGGGCTATTGGATTATATGACTTAAGTCATCGGCATCCGAAGGTTGGACATAGGTGCCCTGGAAGTTGTCAAGGAATGCGTCTTCCAGGTTCTCCCAACTGCCAATAGAGTTTTCGGGCAGACTGTTCAACCAGTGTCGAGCTGGTCTCCTAAGTTTTAGCGGAAGGTACTTGATGGCATGGAGATCATCACCGCGGGCCATATGAATATGGAGAAGGAAGTCCTCAATCCATAATGTGGCATCTATTGTTCCGTCATATGATTCAATGTTTACGGGTTTAAACCCTTCTAGGAATTCATGTTCCATGACTTCATCAGTGAAGCATAGGGGGTGTCTGGTGCCTCTATGTCGGGTTACGTCGCGACGCAGCTCGGATGAAGCTGGTCTGCGGTATTCGGCCTGGACGGGTTTGTATTTGTTATATCCGGCTTGGTGGCTGTCGTTGCGCATTGGGGCGCACCCTCGCGATCCATAGATCGATCTGGTCTATCCTGCTCTATTTTCCAGGTCGTACATCAGGTCATGTGTGTATCCCCGAGCTGTTGTGTTTCTATTTGTTCGGCGACATGGTGCGGGCTGGTGTTCGGGCTGAGTTGCCGCTTTATCTTGTGTCAGCCGCATTATGCGCTGGTAGTGCGGGCTCCAGCGCCTAGTCATCGACTTGATGTAGCAATTTGCACTTCGGGTAACTTTTAGTTCGGTGTTCGAGTCCATATTCCTCGGCTGCCAGGACCTCGGTCCATCTATCAGTGAGCAGATCTTGGTCGGCTTGAAGCTGCTGCTACTTGTTCTTCAGGCTCTTTGAAGTGGCTATTAGCTGGAGCTTAAAACACTCCTGCTCGACGGGATCCTCAGGCACAATGAATTATTTGTCGCTGAGGCTCACCTCGTCCTTGGAGATAGGCGTGTAATTACTGTCCTCCGAGTCTTTGTTCATGGCCTGTTCATCAGGGCTGGCTCGCCCGTCTTCCTGTTCATCTTATTCAAAACTTGGCTTGGCGGGGTTTTCGTTGTCTTCGGCATCGTCCGGAGTGCTATTTTCTCTTGTGTCAATATCGCTGTTTTTACCATGGCATGGTTTAGAGCAGCGCCGCTGACATTGGCGCTTCGGCTGCTTCTCAGGAGGTTTGTCCTCAACTGAATCCTTTTTGTCATCTCCATTGTCTTATTTTGGTGTATCCGCCATATATATGTCATATGAGGAGGTGGCTGTCCACCGCCCTATGGGCGGTGGTTCCTGTTCTTCTCCGGCATCATCGTCCATACCGTCGATGTCTTCGGGGTCGAAATCAAGCATGTCGGTTAAGTCGTCAACAGTGGCTATCAAGTGGGTGGTGGGTGGGTGACGAAATTCTTCATCGTTCGCTTCCCACTCAAGCCAGACATAGTTCGGCCAAGAATCTCCTGACAAGGAGAGGGATTTCAATGAGTTTAACACATCACCCAGGGGTGAGTGTTGGAAGATGTCCGTGGAGCTGAACTCCAAGATCGGTGCCCATTCAGATTTGATGGGCGCAGATACACGTGGTTCGAAGCCCATGGCCGGAGACGAGTTTGAGGTTCCGATGACACAGGCCTCATTGGTGGTAAGATCTGTGTTTGGCTCCAGTGTCGTTGAGTCTGCGGTTTCCATGGCGGGGTTGAGCCTCCCGTCCTTGGATGGCGCGATCTGCTCAGGATCTAGGGCCAGAGCGGTTATAGGCGCTATCTCGTGCACATAGTCCGATGACAGATTTAGGTCGTGTTCATCGTGGCGGCAGGGTGCGGCTATTATGGGTTCAAATCCGTCAAAGATCAAGTCTCCGTGGATGTCAGCGGTGTAGTTCAAGCTTCCAAACCTGACCTGATGGCCAGGGGCGTAGCTGTCGATCTGCTCCAGATGGCCAACCGAGTTGGCCCGCAGTGCGAAACTGCCGAATACAAAGATCTGTCCGGGGAGGAAGACCTCACCCTGGACTGCATTGTTATAGATGTTTGAAGGAGCCATCAAGCCTTATGATGATGACGTAGTGGAACTCTTAATGAAAGCACCAATGTCGGTGTAAAAACCGGCGGATCTCACGTAGGGGGTCCCGAACTGTGCGTCTAAGGCTAATGGTAATAGGAGGCGGGGGACACAATGTTTACCCAGGTTCAGGCCCTCTCTATGGAGGTAATACCCTACTTCCTGCTTGATTGATCTTGATGAATATGATTATTATAAGAGTTGATCTACCATGAGATCGTAATGGCTAAACCCTAAAAGCTAGCCTATGATTATGATTGTTGTTGTCCTACGGACTAAACCCTCCGGTTTATATAAACACCAGAGGGGGATAGGGTTACACAGAGTCGGTTACAGAGAAAGGAATCTACATATCCGAATCGCCAAGCTTAACTTCCATGCAAAGGAGAGCCCCATCCGGACACGGGACGAAGTCTTCTATCTTGTATCTTCACAGCCCAACAGTCCGGACCATGTGCATAGTCCGGCTATCTGAGGACCCCTTAATCCAGGACTACCTCAGAGACTCCCCCTTCACTGCACGCTTCTCCGACCTGTTCTCCATCGTCGTTGATCCTAGGCTCTCGGTTGAGAGGGTCCTTATTGACTTAGGGCGCCTCGCCTTCCGGAGACCATTTGGGCCTCCGGATGCTGCCGCCTGGCAGGAGCTGCTTGACTGCATTGCCCTCCACGAGCCTCTGGTTCACGCTGGCCCGGATCTCGTTAGGTGGCGCCGAGAGCCATCGAGACAGTTCTCCACCAAGTCCCTTTACCGGGCCATTGCCCCCTCCTTCGCCCCCTCCCCTTAGGGCGGTTTGGCCAGTCCGCCTTCCCCAGAAGATCCAGATCTTCATGTGGCAATGGATTCCACGGATCCCGTCTGGTGTGGAGGTCCGTAAGCGCAATGGCCCAGGTAGTGTCCTTTGTCCGCTTTGTGGTGTCCCCGAAGACTGGAATCACATCTTCTTCTCGTGTGTGTCCGCCCAATTTCTTTGGGACTATTTTAGAGAGGTGGTTGGTGGCAATTGGTGCCACACCAATTTGCCTGACATGTTCACTGAACTCCAGGCCTCCACCCCCCCCCCACACACACACACATTCTCGCCACATTAGGTGGCTGGAGATTGGGACCCTCGCTTGGACCCTCTGGACGATCCGCAATAGACTTGTGATTCAGCGCATTCTGCTTCGACATGCTACTGACACCCTCTTCAAACTATCTGGTTACTTGCAGCTTTGGCGGCCGCTTAGCCACCCACAGGACCGTGATGCCTTTTCTGCCATCATCGCTGACCTCCGCTCGATGGTTGTCCGTTTGTCACCGTCGCTCCCTCCGCCACCTCCTGATCCAGATTAGGGGTCGGGCTTCCTCTCCGACTCCCTTCTATTTTTTATTTGGTCTTGTTGAGCTGTGCCCTCAGTAGAACCTCTTGTACTTTGTGTTGTGAGACTTGTGTGTGTGTGGTGTGAACCTTCTCGTGTACTGGTGCTTTATGGCAGTTTGCTTTATCTATAAAGTAGGGTGAAAGCCTTTTTTGGTAAATAAAACCATGCTCAATAGCATGCATTTGGAGAGAGTGATTTGTGTCACTAGCAAGTGGAGCACCGTCGGGTCGTCAAAATAGACATCTATAGCAACTGCTCCTTCTCTGATGAGCTCACAGTGACTAGGTCATCCCCAAACAAACGGCCAATGAAGCACACATTTTCTTTCGCAAGAGACTGGTCATGCATGCATGTGTAGCTCATACTAGAGCTTGAGGTGTCTGATGACGCATGGTTAGAGCATCTCCAACAGGCGCGCGATATTAGCGTCGCGCTAAAAAACTTTCATTTTTTGCAGGCGCGCTGCCGTTTCGGGCGCTTCAGCGGAGCCGCAGAAAACGCACGCGTGGCATAATTGGTTCAGCACGCGAATTGAAATGGCATTACACGCCGCTTATTTCATGCGCCCACTCCCGCGTGCTGCACACTCGAGCGCGCGCGCCGCGGCTTTCACCTACCGCCAATATAGGCGCGGGCGCCGCCGCCCACACCATCTCATTTGCTCCGGCGACCCGACGGTGCTTCCCCGGCCTATCCCCGCGCCTCCGCTGCTTCCTCCGCCTTCCTCTAGTCACCGCCGTCCCTCATGCGCGCCATTTCTCTGACGAATAGCGCTTGACCGTCCACTTCCGATCGGTGCCCACAAGGTGTTCGACAAAACGCTTGCAAGGTATGTATTGCTTCAACTTCACATTTTTTACATGAATTTGGTGCATGTTGTTTTTAGTTTTTATAGACTAGTTTAAATTCAATATGGTAGATAAGTTCATCATATGATTCTTCCAGAATTTGATATTGAAGACGAGGAGGACCTTGCACTACTAGGGAAAACCCTAGTGGTAGCACTTGAAATATACATAGCAGTAGCGCTGGGTCCAGCGCTACTGCTAGCGCGCTACAACTAAGTTGTAGCAGTAGCACTGGTATGGGTAGCGTTACTGGTAAGTTTGGTTAGCACTAGCGCTGCTCTGTCCATTGCTACTGCTAACTCTCTGTAGCGCTTGAAGAAACCAAGCGCTGCTGATAATCCAGTGCTGCTAGTAGGTTCTTCCAGCGCTACTGCTAGTATTCCTGCTTTAACAGATTTACACCCCCTCTATGTATTTGTGATGTATATATATAGACTCTATACAATAGTTTCATCAGATCATACTAAACGTACACTATTCTCATCGTATCATTGACATACAATAGTCTCATCATACCATCATCATCATCATTCAAGACAAATCATCACATCTCGAAAATAGCAATACACAAGTCATGTCATGTCTCGAATAAGTACAACTGCATGGTCATGGCACACACAAGTTTAATCATCTCTATCTAAACCATGATGTAGAAGAGAAGAGCGATCAGCATGAGTAGGAGCGCGACTATGTACTACTTGAGGCACCGGCAGTCCCGCCCCCGCTCATGCCGGAGTGTCCACCTCAAGTAACTACATTCCGCTTCGGCTCTGCTATCGAACCCTGTGTGGCTAGCACCCGAGTACTTGTCCACCCGAGCCCGAGCGTCTGGCCAGTGGTCGTAGACCCCTGGAACACTCCCAGCGAACACGGCATAGCAGTCCTTCGCCATTTCTGATCTATGTACGTGCATCACCAGTTGATGAATTGAACGATAATATGCAACATAATGTACTTAAGAAAACAAAGAGGCATAATTAGCAAAAGACAAGAAACTTATAGTAAACATAAATGACAAAGTTCCTCATACCCAAACTAATTAACTAGAGCGACCTATGCTAGTTCAGTACCATGCAGTTTAATTACATCACATAGTTTTGCCGTGCATAATCCAAAGTTTGGCGATAGAAAGACAGTAGTGACACATTGTCATCGACAATCAGTCCTCCATGTCGGCGGTCCAATCTTCATAGTCAGGGAGGAAGCACCCGAGCTTCTTGAAAGACTTCAAGTCCAGACACTGAGCGACTAGTAGTGCTTGGACATCAACCCGCGTGATTGGCTCATGGTAGAACATCCCCGTTGGTTCGAGGACCTGCTTCATGATCACTTGGGCAAGTTCACACTGTACGTGATAAACCTCAGCTCGGATTCGATGATCCAGTCTCTTTCCTATATTTGTAGCCCAGCTGACAATCTCGGCATCTTTGGTAGTAGCTCACATGTGAAGGCGTTGATTATCCCTTCTATACTCGAGCAGGTGATGCATGAGGTAGAATCCATCAGCCCTACTGGTGTGCGGTTGCTGCATGCAGCAAAAGTTGGTCTTATGGCGGAAAACCAGCCCATCCTTCCTGGGCCTTTTCACCTTGATATATCCACCAGACAGGCTGAAGGTTAACAGGGCACTATCGAGAACACTCTTTACGTGCGTGTAATCCTTTTTCTTAAGGTTATTCGATGAGTGCAAGTACATAGCATGGGAGTATTCCGGGTACAGAATGATGAGGACGGCGCCTCCTCTGTGCAAATTAAGTACACTTCATATTATCCTTCATGCTTGCAAAGGAATGATTAACACCTTCGAAAGGATATGCATGGATGACTTACTAGGGATGATAATGCAGGAGAATCGCTTCCTTGTCCTTATTAGCGATCATGAATTCGCCGAGGTACTTGCTCGCATAGTCACAGTGCTCTTTGCAAACTACTAAGAAGCTCTCGTGCATATAGTACGGGTCCGAGACGCAGACATATTTTATGTTCTCGATCCTGATGAAGTAGTTGAGATACAACGCATACATGCGGATGAACTGGAAATCCAGCTTGGTCATGTGGAACATGTCGTAGGTGTAGTCAAATTTCATGATGAACTAATTCGCGGGCCAGGTCTCGACGTACAACTTCCTGGTTTTTCCTCGATAAGAAGGCTTTTCTCTCTGGCCAGCACATTTTCATGGAGTCTCCATAGATCATTGTTCAGTATGTGCTCTAGCACTTTGGCAGGTAGTATCGGCTCACCGGCGATATGGAAACACTTCACACCTTCAACAGGTATTCTGTCTACCACCCGGGGCTTCAGAGGCGACTGGCTGCTTAAAGCACCTCTGGCGCCTTTAGGGCCTTTCCTGGGCGGTCTCTTCCTTTGCTTCTTGGCGGGTGGTAGTGACCCACCATACCTTCCCTAACCACCACTCCTAGTGTCGTCAGGCTAATCAATGGACAGTCCTCGGTGTGTTGCTGGGTATGGGTGGCATCTGGAGGCGTCTCTTGTGAGGATAGCTTGAAGAGACACTTTTTGCATTCCGCCTTAGGATGTTCTGGCTCCAGCAAATCAGGCGGCATCAAGTCATCATCTCCACGCTCATAGCCTGAGTCTTCCTCGGCCTGATCCATCAAACCTCCATCATCATAGGCAGTATTGAAATACTTGTCTGGGTCATCAGCATCCTCCTCCATGTCATCATCAGCATTTGCTTCTTCGACAATGGGGGAGACATAATCTGGCTCTAATGGAGGCTCTCCCTCGCATCGTACGCTATCACCTTCCATGACAGGTGTAGGTAATTTGGTAGGTGGGGTGGTGCTCATACCTTCTTGAGAAGGTGGCGTTGGTGTGATAATGGCGCCTCGAGACGAAGAAGAGACTTCAGCCAAGGCAAGAACCAGCTCTTGCATGCACCAATCCTCGTAGGGGTCTCCTCTTCGTCGACTGGTATCGGAGGAGGCAAATCCTCGAAGCCATCTAAGACACTGGCCACGTTAACCTTGAAGACGCCATCGGGCATCTCTCAGTTGTGGAACATGCGGTCCTCCGGCCATGCATTTGGACTGCTCTTCAACCAATTGAAAATCGCCGGAATCAAGCTGGGCACCGCGTTAGTGACCAACCCACGAACTATCCCGACAAACTCTTCTTTGGTCTCAGCTTTGGTCTTATTGACCGCAATCGCGACCTTCTCGTTGATGGTCTGCTGAGTGATGACCAACCGTCACTTCCTTGTTTCCTCTGGCTCCTCGCGGTAGCACGTCTTCCACGCGGCGCCATCTCTGACGCTGTGCACACATCTATAGGACGGGTGCTTGTCCACCGGGACCTTTTTCAGTATGTTTAGGGCCCGATTAAATGGGGTGTCCCACTTGGGCCTCGCCGACGACTATGATGACTCATCGCTTTCAGCTGCCTTTTGGTACTGCTCTTTCTGCAAAAGGAACGCAGATGGTTTACTAATGTGACAAAACCTGTAGTCGAATTGATTGGAAGCTAAAATGATAATGTGGTAATATAACAATTACCAGAAGTCTCATGAACTCCCTCATGTTTGGGTCCATGTAAAAGCTCTTTTTGATGCGGCCCCACTTGTACTGGGCCCTGATCCAGTCATGCTCTAGCGGGTCGGTGAACTCTGCCAAGGGGTCTGGGATTCCATGACTTTCATGTTCGGCATCCTCCTTGGCCCATATGTGCCTCTTCCCCTCGTAACCACGGCTTCCGAGGCGGTGGGGAGGCGTGTTCCTGGCCTAGAGTGCCTTCATTTTCTCCGACCTTGCCTTGACTTCTTCTTTACCGCAATTCTCCTTGAATTTTTGAAATTCCTCTTCCATTATTGACGGAATATCAGCATGAATCTTGGACGACGGTTCATTCTTCCCAATCACTTTTTTCACCCGAACTTTCCAGGAGGACAAGTCGTTGGTGAACGTCACCATCACCTTTTTTATCTTTGTCATGGCGACGTCGTCCCACGGCTCTTTATATTTGCTTTCATCCCGGCTGGGGAATAGGAACCTATTGGCAACTTCTTTAGGAGCATGTGCTCCATATGTGGTATCTTCTTCAACTTCTCATCGTTGATGTTGGCGGTTTCCCTGAGGATGCATCCTAGTTGATTGCCCCAGCACGAGCGCGCTTCCTCCGGCTACGTTGGCTCTAACTTCTTGGGGTGCATCTCTGTGATCACAATTTGTCCGATGCCAAGCTCGTTTGGTCTTCGTGACCTCTTATTCTTTGGTGCTTTACCAGCTACGACAGCATCGTTGTCGGTCTCGGGGGTAGTGTCGGTGCTGGTGCCAGTGCTGGTGCCGGTGTCGGGGTTGGTGCCACTGCCGCCACCATGCAACCCCATCTGGTGTTCGTCCAGGTAATCGAAATATTGATTTGCTGCCTCGATGGGGTCTTCTGAGAGGCGAGCAAAAACCCCGGCTTGGGCTTCGGTAGACATGTTTACTATTCAGCAGTTATAAATAAAAGATATAATGAAGAGAAAAAAGGGGCCTATATTTGGTCAGAATGTTGATTCATTCCCCTCCCGGCAAATCCCAGGTACTCCATGTGTCCTAGTTTCTAGCACAAGTCATGCCAAAAATCACGGAAATTTTGGCATGCTTTGCTAAAAAGTGGACATATGGAGCGCCTGGAATTTGCTGGAATGGAAATAAATCAACATTTCGGCAAAACATAGGCCACTCGGATAATTTTCTACATTCAACCAACATTGCAAAATCATATAACATCAATGACATATATCATTTGCAAAATATATCATTCAAGCAAGTACATTGAGTGAAATGACCCCACTAAAATGACCACACTAAACTGCCCTAAGCAACTAAATTGATATTATATACCGTAAACTAAAATTTCCCTAAACAAATTTGCTAAATTTCCTGAACTAAAATTGCTCCAAAACCCTTAGCCACTTTCTCATTTCCACATATGTCCTAAACCAAAAAGTCAAACTCGGCCCCACCGATTTGATCTATCCGGCGCCACCGAGTTCATTTGACATAGCCACTGCCACAAACCCTAATCACTTTGGTTTCACCGATAGGGATCTCGGTCTCACCGAGATGGGATTGCAAACTCTCTATTTCCCTTCATAATGTTTTGGTCTCACCGAAATGAGCGATCGGTCCCACTCCCTGTTTCCTTCTTGTAATGTTTCGGTCTCACCGAAATGAGCAATTGGTCTCACCGAGTTCGCAGTGCAAACTCCCTGTTTCCTTTTCGTATCGTTTTGGTCTCACCAAAATGAGCGATCGGTCCCACTGAGTTTGCTTGACCAATTCTCTGTTTGCTTATTACCAAAATCGGTCTCACCAAGTTTGTGTAATCGATCAAACCGAGTTGAGGTTTTACCCTAACCCTAGCACATCGTTCCCACCGAGTTGATCATGTCGGTCCCACCGAAAAGCCTAACATTCAAATTTTGAACTGAATCGGTCTAACTGAGTTTCACTATTCGGTCTCACCGAGTTTGGGAATCTATGTGTAACGGTTAGATTTTATGTGGAGGCTATATATACCCCTCCACCCACTCTTCATTTGCGAAGAGAGCTATCGGAACGTGCCTACACTTCCAGTATTCATTTTCTGAGAGAGAACCACCTACTCATGTATTGAGACCAAGACATTCCACTCCAACCACAAGAATCTTGATCTCTAGCCTTCCCCAAGTTGCTTTCCACTCGAATAATCTTTCCACCATACCCAAATCTGTGAAAGAGAGTTGAGTGTTGGGGAGACTGTCATTTGAAGCACAAGCGCAAGGAGTTCATCATCAACACACCATCTATTACCTTTTGGAGAGTGGTGTCTCCTAGATTGGTTAGGTGTCACTTGGGAGCTTCCGTCAAGATTGTGGAGTTGAACCAAGAAGTTTGTAAGGGCAAGGAGATCACCTAATTCATGAAGATCTACCCAAGTGAGGCAAGTCCTTCATGGGCGATGGCCATGGTGGGATAGACAAGGTTGCTTCTTCGTGGACCCTTCGTGGGTGGAGCCCTCCATGGACTCGTGCAGTCGTTACCCTTTGTGGGTTGAAGTCTCCATCAATGTGGATGTACACTAGCACCACCTATCGGAACCACGCCAAAAATCTACATGTCTACATTGTGTTTGCTCCCTCCAAACTCCTCCCATTTACCTTCATATGCAATGATTTACATTCCGCTGCTATACTCTTAGAATTGCATGTGTAGGTTGATTGCTTGACTAGTGATAAGTTGCTAAAATCTGCCAAGAATTAAAATTGGGAAAAGGCTAGGTTTTTATTTGGTCAAGTAGTCTAATTCCCCCTTCTAGACATACTTATGATCTTACAGTTGGTGTTATGGTTTCCAAACAGATTCATGCCATCAGTACTCGCACTAAGCACAATGTTCCTTGGATCTTCTGTAGCAAATCCATATACGGTGTTGAATGCTCTCCAGTGGCTACCATCTACGAGGTGTCTCAGCTTTGGATCATCTGCGCGTCGGGCTTCTTCCTCTCCGTGTGCCAGCGCATGTGCTTTGCTTCCTTAGGATCTACGAAATACCGCTGCAGACGGGGAGTGATCGGAAAGTACCATACAACTTTCTCAGGAGCTTTCTTTCCTTCTTTCTTTTATCTAGAAGCATTGCACACTAGACAGCTTGTTTTTTCCGCGTGCTCCCCCCGATAAATGATGCAATCGTTGATGCATGCGTGGTACCTAATGTGCGGCAAATCAAAAGGGAAAACGATTTTCTTCGCCTCCTCGACACTAGTAGGACACGGGTTCCCCGCGAGAAGAATTTATTATGTAGATACTTCAAATGCTCATCAAGGCTTTTGTCTGTCCATTTGTTTTTGGCCTTCGTCTTTAGAAGTTTGGGCGTGAAACTCAAGCGGGTCACCTCGGAATCGCAACTGTCATACAATGGAGTCTTCGAGTCTACTTCAAGTTTCGCCGGCTTGGCCTTCTCTCTAGAAGCAGCTCTCTCGCTAGTCGTACTCTTGCGAAGAAGGTCTCTAACATGAGGGTCCTGCACGACTGCACTTAGTAGCATCAAAGACTATGGCATGACCGCCGCCTCTTCTCTGCCATGTATGGACTCTTCTTCGATGCGGTGTCCGGAATCTTCTCCGCCGCCATCTTTTCCGGACTCTTCCCCGCTGCCATGTCCGCCGCCATTGTCTTCATGTCGATTGGTCATCTCTTCGTCTAGCCCCATGTCGTTATTCCCTGCCATGTGGATGTCCTCATCATCATGATCATCTTCTTCACTTATCCACTGAGTATAGCCATCCATGAAACCATTCATCAGCAGGTGTGCCTTCAAACTGCCAGGATCAAAAGGGTCCAAAAGGACTCCTTCTTTGCATCTTGCACACAGACATCTACCTAGTTTGATTATTTGCATACATGTCCATCGGCGTGGATTGCATGTATCACATCTATGCGGCCCGAACCTAGGTAAAAATCCACTGTGTGCTAACGGCTCAACCTGCTCATCGTGTAGCCAATCCCCCGCCAAACGTAGAAGGGATCCTTGTGACCCCATAGGTATTCGGTTTCCTCGACATCTTTGGCGCGCCAGGTAGGGGGAGTTAGTTGTGAGAATCTGGTCTGTTGGTTAGTACGGTAGTCTCTTCATCGCCATGGCGCCGAAGAAGAAGACGATCGCAGCGAGCGGTCCATCCAAAGCCGCTCCGCCAATGCCTGCGCGGGCGGGCGATGTGGCGGAAGCTAGTGCTAGAGGAGATTGAGATTGTCCACATCATCCTAATACAAAAAGCCAGGCAGTCGGCATCCCCCGCACCGGTGATGACGGTCGGTGCGCCGCCGCGCCCAAGGATGGAGCTGCGCTACCCGCGGGTGGCGCGGGGACCTCCAGGGGCAGGAAGTCGACCCCGTCAATGCACGCGCCGCAATCCTCTCAGCTCGTGCGCGACGAACAGCGTCGCAATGTTGAAGACCCCGGGCGTCGCCGTGGCAAAAGCCCTCAGTGTCACTCAAGACACGCAAGGTCGGCATGCACGCCATGATGTTGGCAAAATGAGCGCGCGACCGCGGAATCATGATGGGACTCCTTCTAACATAGTTAGAACTCCGAGTTCCTCCTATTCCTCGCGCTTGTCACTACCATCCACGCGAGCGGAAGCGCTGTCGCGAGCGCAGCTACTCCTCGACTTTCCTCCTACCTTGAAGAAGCAAGAAGAGTGGAGGGCTACCATACAAAGCCTTATTGGCCATGCCAACAGGGATGGCCACTGGGAGGCAAGTCCCTCACAGCGCCGGGCTACCGAGCAGGCGCACGTAGTGGAAGGGTTGGAGGGCGCCGCAACCACGGTGCACTCCCCTCCATCGCGGCCAGCCCGTCGTGTTGACACCCGAGATAACATGTCCATAGCATCGTTAGACCCACGGATGTGTCGTGACCAATGTCAAGTTCTTTGAGAGCGACTCAAGGAAGACGCCCGGACCACCATCGAACGGCGGCGGGATGCACGTTGGGGGATGCTGGCGACTTGCCCTATGCAATAACTTGTCCAGCATTCACCTGTAACTTCCCAGATTCGATGAGCCAGGTGTCTGCCAGTTATTCGCCGTCATTGCCATGTCATTTTCTTGCGTGTTGCATTTTATCATGTCATCATGTGCATTGCATTGCATACGTGTTCGTCTAATGCATCCGAGCTTTTTCCCTGTTGTCCGTTTTGCAATCCGGCACTCCTATGCCCTCCGGCGTCCCCCTTTTGTCTCTTGTTGTGAGTGGGTGTTAAACTTTCTCGGAATGGCCCGGGGTTTTCCAAGCGGCCTTGGAATAGCACCGGTAGACCGCCTGTCAAGTTTTGTGCCATTTGGAGTCTGTTTGATACTCCAACGGTTAGCCGGGCAACAGTAAAAGCCCCTTTCGTCTTGCAGCCCAACACCCCTCCAGAGTGGCCCAAAACCCATCCAAACCCCCTCCATGCTCTCCGCCGTTCGATCATGATCGCGTGGCCAAAAACCGCTCCTCATTTGGACTCTCCTAGCTCCCTATGCCTATATAAACGTCCTCCCCGTCCATTTTCACGGATCTAACCCTAGCAAACTCCTCCCCGCGCCGCCGGACATGTCCATCCGCGCTGGACGTGTCCGCCGGACACGTCGCCCGGCCCAATCATGGTGTGCCACGTCACCCGCGCCGCCGCCCCATCCATTCCCGTCACGCCACCTGTCAGCCGTCGCCGCCGCCCGCCTCCGCCGGCCCGCGAGGCCCGCGCCAGGCCCACGGGGCCTGGATCCGCCGCCGCCGCCGCCCGGGGTCGCCCGCGCCCCGCGCCGCCATCCCGCCGGTGCCTCGCCGCGTCTCGCGCAAGATCCGCCGCCGCCGTCCAGCCCGCGCCTTCCCGCCGCCCCTCGCTCCAGCCGCCGTCCCGCTGGCGACCCCGACCGCCCGGAGGACCCCGTCGCCGCCGCGCCCCGCGCGCCCCTGCGTCGGTGCCCCGCCGTCGTTCGGTGCCGTCCCGCGCCTCTGCCGCGCGCGTGACCTCGCCAGACCCCGCCTCCGACGGCCTCGGCTTCCGCGCCGCCACGCTGGAACCGCGCCGCCCCGCCGGTCCTCGTCGCCGCCGTCTGCTCCCGTCGCCGCCGCCGCCGCCTATCGGGATCGAGAGGAGCCCCGATCCGCGCCTCCCAGATCCAGGCCCAGCTGGCCCATCTCCCTCGGCCCGCCTGGCCTCCCCTGCGAACTGGGCCGAAGCCCGTGGGTGAGCAGCCCCCTATCCCTCGCCACGTGTGCATGTTATCTATATAGCGCCCGTATGTGTTTTTTTCCAGAAAAACTGCCAAGTCCTCAAAAACTCATAATATGTGTGCATGTTCGACCTGGTGTAACTCTGCATCCGTAGCTCCGTTTGGTGAGTGTAATAAATCAAATTGTTCGTATCAACAAGTACTTCATTTCATTCCATTGCATCATGTTCATTTGAGCTCATCTTGATGCCTGAATCATCATTACAAGAGTGCTAGGTGATGTTAATGTGCTGAAACTGTTATAATATGCTCATTTGTCATTTTTGCCATGATTGATGTCTGCATCCTATGAGGTTGATGTCTACATGTGTTTTGATCTATGCCATGCCATATTTATAGAGGTTCTTACCATGTATTTTTGTGATCAATGTGGTGACTAAAGCAAGCATGCAAACTAGACTTCGTAATCTTGCTGATTTTAGTCCATGTTCTATTGTTATTTTGATGCCATGTAAACTTGATGCTATAGAGAGATCCAAGCATATTTTGAGATACTTCAGTAAGGATGTTTTGAACATGTGGTTATTCTCTATCCATTCATGCCCCTGTTTGCAATTATGGAGTAGTCTAGCATGTCATTTTCTTGCTCTACTTTTGCTACAAAATGTTTCCTGGCAGATTTTTTACATGTTATTCAATTTTGCCAAGGTTGTTGTAGTTGATCTTTGCATGCTATGAACTTGTTCTTGCCTTGGTTTGTTTCATAAACATGTCTTCCTGCTGATGCTATGCTTATCTTGTCATGCAATGACTTGTGGTGAGTGAATCGAGCTTGTTAAGTAGGGTACTTGCTGTTACTGTTTTGCTAGGTTGAATCTGTTATTTCGTGATGCTATGTAAACCTGCTGCTACAAGTCATTCTATGCATAATCTGGAGATTTTCACTAAGGGTATTTTGTTCTACATGTTATGCTCTATCCATCCATGCCCCTGGTTGCAATTATAGCCTGCTTTAGCTTGTTGTAATCTTTCTCCAAAGTTGCTAAATAATGTTGCTGTTAGCCTATTAACATTAAGTTCAGTTGTTGCCATGCTTGTTGTTAGTGATCCATGCACCCTATGAACTTGCTCTTGCCATGCTTAGCTTCATAAACATGTCTTCTTACTGTTGGTTTCCTTGCCATGCCATGTAATGCTCTGTGGTGAGTGGTACAAGCTCATCAACATGCCTTCTTATCGTTGCTCCTGCCATGTATGAATCTGTATTATAATTTGCTATGTTTACATGGGTGCCATCATATTTTCTGATCCTTTTTGACTTATTGTCAGTAAGGGACTTTTGTTCTATGTAATTAGTAGTTTCATTCCATGCCTTTGTTTACCATGATAATTTCCTATAACATGTTGTTTGATAGCTCTAAACATTGCAACCTGATGTTATTTTCTGCAAAGTCTGAATTGTTATTATTTGCAATCTTGCCATGTGTGTTTGAGCATGTTCTAGTGATTTCTGGAGATAGCTGAGTGTTCATGTTTTGTTATGATTTACCTGTACATCATGTACATGTCTTTTGTTTTCATGTTGAGATGTTGTAGCATGTTGTTTTGATGCTTGCAATATGCCTAGTTGCTGTTTTGGACGGCTTGTCCTTTAAAATTGTATAGTGTGTGTGTTGAACCGTTGCTCCGTTTTGAGTGTGCTCTATATGAAACTTGCTTGAATGTGCATGTAGCTTCATATTATCATGTTGCATCCTTGTTTTGGAGTGTTTGCTTGATGTTTGTATGCATTTTTGCATCAATGCCATGTTTAACTTGTTTTGCTCATATCTTCTAGGGCGTAGCTCCGAATTAAATAAACTTTATATGTAACTTGACTAGAATCTCGTGTAGATCATCATGGTGCATTTTAACTTGCTGTTTAACAACTTGAACATAAGGTTTATTCAGATCTGGACAAATTTCGATACTTGCATATGAGGACTTACTGGAATTGTTATATGTTGTTCCCGACCTCATTTAAACTTGCCTTGATGTGTTGCTCTTGTTTGCATCATCCCTTGCCATGAGTAGCTTCATCTAGCTTTGTTATGCATCATGCTTGTTGTGCATCATGTCTTGTATATGTGTGGTGTGTTTACCATGTTGTGTGCTTCTTCTCGATAGTTCCCGTTTTCGTTACGATCGTGAGGATTCGTTCGTCTACGCTTGGTTCGTCTTCGTGGATTCATCTTCTTCATGGACTCGTTCTTCTTCCTAGCGGGATTTCAGGCAAGATGACCGCTACCCTGGATCTCACTACTATCATTGCTATGCTAGTTGCTTCGTTCTATCGCTATGCTACGTTACCTATCTTTTGCTCATCAAGCCTCCCAAATTGCCATGAACCTCTAACCTTTGACACCCTTCCTAGCAAACCGTTGCTTGGCTATGTTACCGCTTTTGCTCAGCCCCTCTTATAGTGTTTCTAGTTGCAGGTGAAGTTGAAGATTGCTCCATGGTGGACAAGATTATGTTGGGATATCACAATATCTCTTATTTAATTAATGCATCTATATATTTGGTAAAGGGTGGAAGACTCAGCCTTATGCCTGGTGTTTTGTTCCACTCTTGCCGCCCTAGTTTCCATCATACCGGTGTTATGTTCCCGGATTTTGCGTTCCTTACGCGGTTGGGTGATTTATGGGACCCCCTTAACAGTTCGCTTTGAATAAAAGTCCTCCAGCAAGGCCCAACATTGGTTTTACCATTTGCCTCACCACCACCTATATTTCCCTTGGGAGTAATTAACCCAAGGGTCATCTTTATTTTAGCCCCCCCCCCCCCGTGCCAGTGCTTGTCTAAGTGTTGGTCCGAACCGAGCAGCCTGTGGGGCCCCCTCGGGGAAACTCGAGGTCTGGTTTTACTCGTAGCTTGACTTATCCGGTGTTGCCCTGAGAACGAGATATGTGCAGCTCCTATCGGGATTGTCGGCGCATCGGGCGGCTTTGCTGGTCTTGTTTTACCATTGTCAAAATGTCTTGTAAACCGGGATTCCGAGTCTGATCGGGTCTTCCTGGGAGAAGGTATATCCTTTGTTGATCGCGAGAGCTTGTCATGGGCTAAGTTGGGACACCCCTGCAGGGTATAATCTTTTGAAAGCCGTGCCCGCGGTTATGGGCAGATGAGAATTTGTTAATGTCCGGTTGTAGATAACTTGACACCAGATACGAATTAAAACGCATCAACCGCGTGTGTAGCCGTGATGGTCTCTTTTCGGCGGAGTCCGGGAAGTGAACACGGTTTTGGGTTATGTTTGACGTAAGTAGGAGTTCAGGATCACTTCTTGATCATTGCTAGTTTCACGACCGTTCCGTTTGCTCTCTTCTCGCTCTTATTTGCGTATGTTAGCCACCATATATGCTTAGTCGCTGCTGCAACTTCACCACTTTACTCCTTCCTTTCCCATTAAGCTTTGCTAGTCTTGATACCCATGGTAATGAGATTGCTGAGTCCTCGTGGCTCAAAGATTACTACAACAACAGTTGCAGGTACAGGTTATGCGATGATCTTGACGCAAGAGCGATGTTACTTGTATTGGAGTTCTTCTTTTGCTTCTTCGATCAGGGAATAGGTTCCAGGTCGGCAGCCTGGGCTAGCAGGGTGGATGTCGTTTGAGTTTCTGTCTGTGTTTCATCCGTAGTCGGATGATGCTCTAATGTATTGTGATGTTGTATTCGTGTGGCATTGTATGCCTCTTGTATGTATCCACATCTATTATGTAATGTTGATGTAATGATATCCACCTTGCAAAAGTGTTTCAATATGCGGGTCTATCCTTGGTGGGACCTTCGAGTTCCTTTTGGATAGGGTCGCATATTGGGCGTGACAAGTTGGTATCAGAGCCTCGACCAACCCTAGGAGCCCCCCTTGATTGATCGTGTAGTTTGGCCGTTGTTGAGTCTAGGAGAAAACTGTTTTCTGAGTCTAGTTATATCGGAGAGTAGGAATTCTTTTTACTCCTCAGCCCCTTCGTCGCTCTGGTGAGGAATCCTGACGTAGGTGTTTTGAATTACTCCTCTTCCCTTTCAAAGTTTCTTTAGGATCACGCAGTTGGTTTTCCGATCGTTGGTTCTCATCTCTTTTCATCCGGTGCATTTCTCGTCAAGTCAACTCGAGCCTCTTCATCTTTGAGTTCAATCCTCAATTGTTTTCTTTTCCCGCCCGCCCACCCATTTTCTTCTCGGAACCGGAGTCCGTAATCGAGTATCCATCCTACTCGTGAGAAGTCTTTGCTTTCTTTCCTCAATTATTTCAACCGGTGTTTTTCTCTTCAAGTTATTCGTTGGTTCCCCCTTCCACGTTTTCTTTGTTTCCCGCCACCCCACCTTTTTCTTCCCGGAGTCTGACTCTGTCTCGACCATCAATTTCATTCTTGCAGAGCCTCTTCAGTCTTTCGTCAATTGTTTCAACCGGTGAATTATCGTCTTGTTCGTCATTATTCATCCCTTTCTTTTTCCGGTGGACCCAATTCAAGTATTCGGTGTTGATCATATTCTTTTCCTCGGCTCAAGTGTTTTTCCTTGCTCGTTCGTCTCTCGCCAGTTTATCCTTCCGGAGTGCTCAGGACATCTCAGGAGATTCGTCTGTGTTTGAATTAATTCGAGGTTGTCACCTCATTCAAATATTTCAGTTGTTTCGGTGCATCATCTATCTCTTCAACAATTCTTTCCAACGGTGTTTTCTCTTTAGTGGGCCCTAACCCACAAGACTTTTCCCAGGATCTTACCTGACTCTTCTAATTTCTCCGGAGTTATTCTCAATTCTTTTCAAAGTGTGACGTAAGAATGGATTTCATCAGTCACATGCCTTCTCCAAGATCGATTTCAAATCATTTCATTGTTGGCTCAACCTTTTTGCTTTCCATTCTCCCAGAGTATCTCAGTAATTTTGGTGGTGTTTTCTCGTCGTCATTTGAAGATCGAAGAAGAGTTCCTTCTAAATCTTGCCCGCTCTCTCATAGACTCGCGGTTCTAGTTTCATGTTATCGTCTCAAATTATTCCACTTGCCAGATATTCTTTTCTTACCCGTCCGGAGTATTTCAGGAGTTGATTTCTTTTCATTTCATCAGAGGACATCATCCCAGCTATCGTTCTCTATTTACCCCGACGCTTTGTTCAAGTGCTCTCTATTCAGTTCGAAGTCTTCCCGTTCTTTTGTATCTAAATCCCCTCAAGCATATTTGTTCTTCTAATTATTCCAGGTGATTCAACCCCTTTCATCAGTCATTTTTGAATTCTTATGGTGGTTCGTTCAGATTCTTTTCCTTGGTTATCATTTTAATTCATTCGTTCTTTTCAATCCTACTGGTGGTTCATGAAGACCTTATCAAGTTTTGTGCTATCCCTTCTCAATCTTTTTGTCAAGAAGAATAAGTAGTATGTAAAAGTCCATTGCTTGTCATCAATTTAATTTGATGAAGGATAAGCATACAATAAATCTTATTCTTATTTCATCCAAGTGAATAATCCCTTCCTTCGGAGTTGTTCTTGATTCTAGTTCCAAGTGTTTTCATCCTTTCTTTTCTGGAGTTCAATTTCCTCAGCCATTTTGTCGGAACCTCCATCTAAATCATCGCAAGGCTCATCTTATTCTTTCATCCTTCATTCTATCTCATCATCCTTTTGTTACCGGAGTTCTTCATGGTGGTTCTTCATGATTTAATCTTTTCTTCAAGAGTTCATCAAGATTTTGTTGGAGGAGTTCAAGTATCCTTTCTTCTCGCGTCTCGAAGTGTAATTAATTCTCCATATTCTTTTGAAGTGGAGTTTTGCATTTCTTCGTTCCTCTCAGCTATCCAATCATTTCTTTTTGTGGTCGGTTATCACCGCATATTTTTTCTGAGATGTTACATATAATACCACAACAAGTTTATTCTTTCGTTGTTGATTTTCTCAACAACTCCGTTCAACCCTTCCTTCTAAGTTATTTCATTCCTTTCTTCCAATTCTTCCGGAGGCTTTGTGTTGTTCATCTCGTCAAGTATCATTCCATCCTCTCAAGTTCATGTTCTATTCCCCCATGTTTCAGCCGGAGTGTTGCCTAAATCCTTTCAGTCTTATTCGTTTCTTATCTCGTTCTAACCGGAGTGGTTTCATAGTCTATCTGATTCCGTGAGCTTTCGATTCTCGTCATTCTCGTCGTTCCTCTCTTCTTCTCGAGTGCTCTCGATTCCTTTCTTTTTCTTTGAGTTCTTGTTTCACCTCTTCCATTTTCCCTTCTGTTTCGGCCCTAAGATCTCGGGACGAGATCTCTTGTTAGTGGAGGAGTGTTGTAACGCCCCAGATTCGATGCGCCAGGTGTTTGCTAGTTATTCGCTGTCGTTGCCATGTCATTTGCTTGCTTGTTGCATTTTATCATGTCATCATGTGCATTGCATTGCATACGTGTTCGTCTCATGCATCCGAGCTTTTTCCCTGTTGTCCGTTTTGCAATCCGGCACTCCTATGCCCTCCTGCGTCCCCCTTTTGTCTCTTGTTGTGAGTGGGTGTTAAACTTTCTTGGAATGGCCCGAGGTTTGCCAAGCGGCATTGGTATAGCACCGGTAGACCGCCTGTCAAGTTTCGTGCCATTTGGAGTCCGTTTGATACTCCAACGATTAGCCGGGCAACCGTAAAAGCCCCTTTCGTCTTGCAGCCCAACACCCCTCCAAAGTGGCCCAAAACCCATCCAAACCCCCTCCATGCTCTCTGCCATTTGATCACGATCGCGTGGCCGAAAACCGCTCCTCATTTGGACTCTCCTAGCTCCCTATGCCTATATAAACGTCCTCCCCGTCTATTTTTGCGGATCAAACCCTAGCAAACTCCTCCCCGCGCCGTCGGACATGTCCATCTGCGCCGGACATGTCCGCCGGACACGTCGCCCGGCCCAATCAGGGCGTGCCATGTCACCCGCGCTGCCGCCCCATCCATTCCCGTCGCGCCACCTGTCAGCCGTCGCCGCCGCCCGCCTCCGCCGACCCGCGAGGCCCACGCCAGGCCCGCGGGGCCCGAATCCGCCACCTTCGTCCAGCCCGCGCCTCCCCGTCGCCCCTTGCTGCAGCCGCCGTCTCGCCGGCGACCCCGACCGCCCGGAGGACCCCATCGCCGCCGCGCCCCGCACGCCCCTGCATCGGTGCCCTGCCGTCGTTCGGTGCCGTCCCGCGCCTCCGCCGCACGCGTGACCTCGCCGGACCCCGCCTCCGATGGCCTCGGCTTCCGCGCCGCCGCGCCGGAACCGCGTCGCCCCGTCGGTCCTCATTGCCGCCGTCTGCTCCCGTCGTCGCCGCCGCCTATCGGGATCGGGAGGAGCCCCGATCCGCGCCTCCGAGATCCAGGCCCAGATCCAGGCCCAGCTGGCCCATCTCCCTCGTCCTGCCTGGCCTCCCCTGCAAACTGGGCCGAAGCCCGTGGGTGAGCAGCCCCCTATCCCTCGCCCCATGTGTATGTTATCTATATAGCACCCGTATGTGTTTTTTTTCAGAAAAACTGCTAAGTCCTCAAAAACACATAATATGTGTGCATGTTCGACATGATGTAACTCTGCATCCGCAGCTCCGTTTGGTGCGTGTAATATATCAAATTGTTCGCCTCAACAAGTTCTTCATTTAATTCCATTGCATCATGTTCATTTGAGCTCACCTTGATGCCTGAATCATCGTTGCAAGAGTGCTAGGTGATGTTAATCTGCTGAAACTGTTATAACATGCTCATTTGTCATTTTTGCCATGATTGATGTGTGTATCCTATGAGGTTGATGTCTACATGTATTTTGATCTATGACATGCCATCTTTAAAGATGTGCTTACCATCTATTTTTGTGATCAATGTGGTGACTAGAACAAGCAGGCAAACTAGGCTTTGTAATGTTGCTGATTTTAGTCCCTGTTCTGTTGTTATTTTGATGCCATGTAAACTTGATGCTGCAGAGAGATCCAAGCATATTTTGAGATACTTCAGTAAGGATGTTTTGAACATGTGGTTATTCTCTATCCATTCATGCCACTGTTTGCAATTATGGAGTAGTCTAGCATGTCATTTTCTTGCTCTACTTTTGCTACAAAATGTTTCCTGGCAGATTGTTTACATGTTATTCAATTTTGCCAAGGTTGTTGTAGTTGATCCTTGCATGCTATGAACTTGTTCTTGCCTTAGTTTGTTTCATAAACATGTCTTCTTGCTGATGCTAGGCTTATCTTGTCATGCAATGACTTGCGGTGAGTGAATCGAGCTTGTTAAGTAGGGTACTTGCTGTTACTGTTTTGCTAGGCTGAATCTGTTATTTCGTGATGCTATGTAAACTTGCTGCTACAAGTCATTCTATGCATAATCTGGAGATGTTCACTAAGGGTGTTTTGTTCTACATGTTATGTTCTATCCATCCATGCCCCTGGTTGCAATTATAGCCTGTTGTAGCTTGTTGTAAGCTTGCTCCAAAGTTTATAAATAATGTTGATGTCAGCCTGTTAACATTAAGTTCAGTTGTTGCCAAGCTTGTTGTTAGTGATCCATGCAACCTATGAACTTACTCTTGCCATGCTTAGCTTCATAAACATGTCTTCTTACTGTTGGTTGCCTTGCCATGCCATGTAATGCTCTGTGGTGAGTGGTACAAGCTCTTCAACATGCCTTCTTATCGTTGCTCCTGCCATGTATGAATCTGTATTATAATTTGCTATGTTTACATGGGTGCCATCATATTTTCTGATCCTTTTTGGCTTATGGTCAGTAAGGGAAATTTTTTCTATGCAATTAGTAGTTTCATTCCATGCCTCTGTTTGCCATGATAAGTTCCTGTAACATGTTGTTTGATAGCTCTAAACATTGCAACCTGATGTTATTTTCTGCAAAGTCTGAACTGTTATTATTTGCAATCTTGCCATGTGTGTTTGAGCATGTTTTAGTGATTTCTAGAGATAGCTGAGTGTTCATGTTTTGCTATGCTTTACCTGTACGTCATGTCCATGTCTTTTGTTTTCATGTCGAGATGTTGTAGCATGTTGTTTTGATGCTTGCAATATGCCTAGTTGTTGTTTTGGACAGTTTGTCCTTTAAACTTGTAGAGTGTGTGTGTGTTGAACCATTGCTCCGTTTTGAGTGTGCTCTATATGGAACTTGCTTGAATGTGCATGTAGCTTTATATTATCATGTTGCATCCTTGTTTTGAAGTGTTTGCTTGATGTTTGTATGCATTTTTGCTTCAATGCCATGTTTAACTTGTTTTGCTCATATCTTCTAGGGCGTAGCTCCGAATTAAATGAACTTTATATGTAACTTGACTAGAATCTCGTGTAGATCATCATGGTGCATTTTAACTTGCAGTTTAACAACTTGAACATAAGGTTTATTCAGATCTGGACCAATTTCGAAACTTGCATATGAGGACTTACCGGAATTGTTATATGTTGTTCCCGGCCTCATTTAAACTTGCCTTGATGTGTTGCTCTTGTTTGCATCATCCCTTGCCATGAGTAGCTTCATCTAGCTTTGCCATGCATCATGCTTGTTGTGCATCATGTCTTGTATATGTGTGATGTGTTTACCATGTTGTGTGCTTCTTCTCGATAGTTCCCGTTTTCGTTGCGATCGTGAGGATTCGTTCGTCTACGCTTGGTTCGTCTTCGTGGCTTCATCTTCTTCATGGACTCGTTCTTCTTCCTAGCGGGATTTCAGGCAAGATGACCGCTACCCTGGATCTCACTACTATCATTGCTATACTAGTTGCTTCGTTCTATCGCTATGCTGCGTTACCTATCTTTTGCTCATCAAGCCTCCCAAATTGCCATGAACCTCTAACCTTTGACACCCTTCCTAGCAAACCGTTGCTTGGCTATGTTACCGCTTTTGCTCAGCCCCTCTTATAGCGTTGCTAGTTGCAGGTGAAGTTGAAGATTGCTCCATGGTGGACAGGATTATGTTGGGATATCACAATATCTCTTATTTAATTAATGCATCTATATATTTGGTAAAGGGTGGAAGACTCGGCCTTATGCCTGGTGTTTTGTTCCACTCTTGCCGCCCTAGTTTCCGTCATACCAGTGTTATGTTCCTGGATTTTGCGTTCCTTACGCGGTTGGGTGATTTATGGGACCCCCTTGACAGTTCGCTTTGAATAAAAGTCCTCCAGCAAGGCCCAACATTGGTTTTACCATTTGCCTCACCACCACCTATATTTCCCTTGGGAGTAATTAACCCAAGGGTCATCTTTATTTTAGCACCCCCCCCTGTGCCAGTGCTTGTCTAAGTGTTGGTCCGAACCGAGCAGCCTGTGGGGCCCCCTCGGGGAAACTCGAGGTCTAGTTTTACTCGTAGCTTGACTTATCCGGTGTTGCCCTGAGAACGAGATATGTGCAGCTCCTATCGGGATTGTCGGTGCATCGGGCGGCTTTGCTGGTCTTGTTTTACCATTGTCAAAATGTCTTGTAAACCGGGATTCCGAGTCTGATCGGGTCTTCCTGGGAGAAGGTATATCCTTTGTTGATCGCGAGAGCTTGTCATGGGCTAAGTTGGGACACCCCTGCAGGGTATAATCTTTTGAAAGCCGTGCCCGCGGTTATGGGCAGATGAGAATTTGTTAATGTTCGGTTGTAGATAACTTGACACCAGATACGAATTAAAACGCATCAACCACGTGTGTAGCCGTGATGGTCTCTTTTCGGCGGAGTCCGGGAAGTGAACACGGTTTTGGTTATGTTTGACGTAAGTAGGAGTTCAGGATCACTTCTAGATCATTGCTAGTTTCTCGACCGTTCTGTTTGCTGTCTTCTCGCTCTTATTTGCGTATGTTAGCCACCATATATGCTTAGTCGCTGCTGCAACCTCACCACTTTACCCCTTCCTTTCCCATTAAGCTTTGCTAGTCTTGATACCCATGGTAATGGGATTGCTGAGTCCTCGTGGCTCACAGATTACTACAACAACAGTTGCAGGTACAGGTTATGCGATGATCTTGATGCAAGAGCGATGTTACTTGTATTGGAGTTCTTCTGCTTCTTCGATTAGGGGATAGGTTCCAGGTCGGCATCCTGGGCTAGCAGGGTGGATGTCGTTTGAGTTTCTGTTTGTGTTTCATCCGTAGTCGGATGATGCTCTAATGTATTGTGATGTTGTATTCGTGTGGCATTGTATGCCTCTTGTATGTATCCCCATCTATTATGTAATGTTGATGTAATGATATCCACCTTGCAAAAGCGTTTCAATATGCGGGTCTATCCTTGGTGGGACCTTCGAGTTCCTTTTGGATAGGGTCGCATATTGGGCGTGACATCACCCATGAGGTGCGGCAGTTCCATTGTCCCAATACTCGTGTGTTCAAACCAGAGGTCCCGAAGAAGTACGATGGCAAGACCCATCCGTCTGAGTTCCTGAGCGTTTACACCAATGCAATGCAAGCTGCCGGAGAACGAGACAACAAGGTATGCGCCAACTATTTCTCGTTGGCACTCAAGCCTAACGTCAAGTCATGGTTGATGCATTTGCTGATAGACTCCATATCCTCTTGGTCCGATCTGTGCCACGAGTTTGTTGGTGCCTTCATAGGCGGCCACGTAGCTCCTGGCCAGGCAAGCGATTTGCATGTGATCCCTCAAAGGGACTGCGAATGTTTGCACAAGTACATACAGAGATTCAGCCGTGTGCAGTACAACATCGCTGATGTTCATCCTGCCGTTGTCATCAGCACATTCCATCAGAACATGCGCAGTTGTAAGACGCGTGAAGAGCTGGCGATGAACAAGGTTGCAGATGTTGCCGAACTGTATGTTCTGGCCAACAGATGCGCCCAAGCTGAGGAAGGAAGGAAGTACCCCGGCGAGGATGCCGATGTGGGAAGTGACTCAGAAGATGAAGACGCTGCCGCCCCGGGGAAGAAGGGCCAACGGCGTAATAGGAAGCGCAAGGGCAAGACCATGCTTGCCGTAGAGGAATCCGGCGACCCCGGCACCGCCAAGAAGGCCAAGGTTGACGACCCCGGCAAGGAGATTGTCGGGTGCAACGCCTGCAGGGCCTTGGCGGCTGTTGGCATGTCAGAGGGCTCCGACAAGCAGTACTGCAAGATTCACCGTACCAAGAGCCACGCCCTCCAGAACTGTCGCCAAGTGGAGCTGCTGATGAAGAAGCAAAGGGCCGAGTACGAGAGACGAGACAATGAGAAGGGCCAAGGAAGCGCTGAAGGATCCGGCAAAAAGCCTGGCACCCGAGGAGGATGCGGCAACAAGGAGAAGCAACAAGAGAGGCCTGCCCGAGGCCGCGACAAGAAAGAGGAGGATGACGATCACGATGATGATGACGAATCCATCGAGCATGAGTTTCAAAAGGCGACAAAAGTGATGTGCGTTGATGGAGGTGCTTCGTTGCATTCTTCCCACCGCCAACTGAAATAGTGGGTGCGTGAGATTAATGCGACAGAACCAATGGTCGATGCCCAGAAGTGGCTAAGGTTTCCCACATGCCTATCATTTTCGATGCCGAGGATCACCCTGATCACACAACTGCGATCGGGTGTTTCCGTTGTTGGTATCCCCAACAATACGCAACCTCAAGGTGACGAAGATGTTAGTTGATGGTGGGGGCGGCCTTAACTTGATTTCCTCCAACGTGATCAAGAGGCTGCAGATCCCTGACGAAGATCTCGAGGAGACGAGTACGTTCCAAGGGATCAATCCAAGGAGGAGTCAGCCCAAGGGAAAGGTCACGCTACCAGTTAAATTTGGTGGCGACCTCAACTATGGGACGGAGAGAATTGTTTTCAATGTTGCCAAGATCCTGTTGCCATATAACGAGATCCTTGCCTGCCCAGCGCTGGCCAAGTTCATGGCGGTGGCGCACTATGCATATAACAAGCTGAAGATGCCCGGCCCGATGACCATCATCACCGTCAGCTGTGGTAAGAAGGACATTCTCATCAGCGCCCATCAGCTCTATTGAGAGGCGGTTGCAGCATCTGTCGCCAAGGCACCTGCTCCCGCCGCCGAGAACAAGACCAGCAAGGCCTCGGCCGTCGACAGGACTCCTGGCTCCGGCAAGGGTTCCTGCACTCACTCCGGCAAACGCGCCTCCTTGGAGCGTTATGTTCCCGCTGGGGACGTGCCAGAGAGCTCTACCGGCAAGAGCAAGAAGTCTAAGGAAGCCCCACCGGAAACCAAGAAGGTGTCAGTCAAGGAGGATGGCACGGGCGGAGCTTTTACCATAAGCTCCACCCTCGACAGCAAATAGGAAAGCAAGCTCGTTGCCTTCCTGCGGGCGAATGTCGACGTGTTTGCATGGCAAGCATTCGACATCCCCGGCATTCCCTGGGAGGTGATTGAGCACCATCTTGTTGTCTGCCCCCATGCATGGCCCGTCAAGCAGAAGTTCAAAAAGCAAGCTTTGGAATGGCAAGAGTTCACCATCGAAGTTATCAGGAAGTTGGAGGCGGCAAGCTTGGTCAAGGGAGTACTCCACCCTACGTGGTTGGCCTATCCGGTCGTAGTACGTAAGGCGAATGGGAAGTGGAGGTTATGTATCGACTATACTGATATCAATAAAGCATGTCCAAAGGATCCCTTCCCATTGCCACGTATCGACCAGATAGTGGTCTCCACTACTGGGTGTGACTTGCTGTCGTTCCTTGATGCTTACTCAGGATATCATCAGATCTTCATGACGTAGGGAGATGAAGAAAAGACAACGTTCATCACCCCATGTGGTGCGTACTGTTTGGTACGGATGCCTTTCGAGTTGAAAAGCGCTGGTTCAATGTTTGCCCGAGCAATCCAGATTGATTTTGAGCCCCAACTCCATAGAAATATGGAAGCATACATGGATGATATAGTAGTCAAAACCAAGGACAAGACCGCGCTCATGCAGGACCTGGAAGAAACCTTTGCAAATTTGCACAAGATCAACCTCAAGCTCAACCCAGAGAAGTGTATGTTCGGCGTCCCATCCGGCAAACTTCTTAGGTTCATTGTGTCTCAACACGGAATCGAAGCTAATCCCGACAAGATCAAAGCCATTAAGAAGATTGAGGCGCCCAGGCGAGTCAAGGACATACGTAGGCTTGCCAGCTGCGTTGCCGCCCTAAGTAGGTTTATCTCCAAGTCTGCTGAGCACGCCCTCCCCTTTTTCAAAAAATTTAAAAAGGTGGGTCCAATGAAATGGACTCCGGAGGAAGAGGCAGCGCTACAAGATTTAAAGAGGTACCTCTCCTCTACGCCAATACTGGTTGCACCCAAACCACAAGAGCTGTTGTTGTTGTACTTGGCAACAGCGAATCAAGTGGTCAGTGCCACACTAGTGGCAGAGAGGGAAGTTGAGGAAGAGGCAACAGCGGCGGCAAGGCCATTGGATGAGGAACCAGAGCCGGCAGGGTCCGACGCCGGCAAGGCAGAACCCCCCGTAGGGCCCGGTTCCAACAAGACAAAGTTTGCGCGAGTAAAGGAGGCAACACAGAAGAAGAAGGTGGTGCAGCATCCAGTCTATTTTGCTAGCTCCCTCTTGCAGGGGGCTAGGTCAAGGTATTCTAGCATGCAGAAATTGCTTTTCGGCCTTCTTATGGCCTCGAGAAAGTTGCGCCACTACTTTCAAGCACACGAGATCACCGTCGTCACTCGCCTCCCGTTGCAATGGATTTTGCACAACCCAGATGTAACTGGGAGGATTCTGGAGTGGGCGTTGGAGCTGTACAGCTTTGGGCTCAGATTTGAAAGTACCTCGATGATCAAGAGCAGAGCCTTGGCAGAATTCATAGCAGAATGGACATCCACACCCGACGAAGAAATTCAAGAGACCACCCTTCCCGGCAAAGAGGCAAGTAGTCATTGGATTATGTACTTCGATGGGGCTTTCTTGTTACAAGGTGCTGGTGCCGGCGTGCTGCTCGTCGCGCCCACCGGAGAACGCCTCAAGTATGTGGTCCAGATGCACTTTTCCCGGGAGAGGTCGACAAACAACACCGCAGAATACGAGGGGCTGCTTGTCGGTCTCAGGATTGCCGAAGACCTTGGAATCAGGAAGCTTATTGTCAGAGGAGATTCACCACTTGTCGTCAAGCAAGTCAACAAGGATTATCAGAGCCCGCTGATGGAGGCTTACATGGATGAAGTGAGGAAGTTGGAAGAGCGCTTTGACGGTCTGCAAGCAGAGCATGTTCCTCGAGTAGAGAACGGCATTGCCGATGACTTGTCAAAGCGTGTTGCCCTTAAGCTACCTGTGGAACCAGGTACCTTTGTGCTTCAATTATCTCAGCCATCCGTCGAACCATCAGCAGAGAAGAACAAGCAAAGAAAGGCGGGCCCCGGCAAATACTTTCCCGCAGAGCTCCCATGAGCCGCCGGCAAGGAAGTTGTCGGGTACCCCAAGCCTGCCGGGGAGCAGCAGTCTTCAGCAGAGTCCCAAGCTCTTGCCATAGAGACAGCTGCCCCCGTGGCAGAAAACATGCGTTTGGTCCTTGCCGTCGAGCCTCAGGCTCCAGTATGAGCATAGCATACAATTCGTTTCCTTCAAACAGGGGAGCTCCCTGAGGAGCAGGAAGAAGCTGAGAAAGTAGCCCGTCGGTCTAGCATGTACTAGTTTGTGGATGATGTCCTTTACAGAAGGAGGCTGAACGGCGTGAAATTAAAGTGTATTCCTCGGGAGGATGGACTGAGCTGTTGGCAGAGATCCATGGAGGCATATGTGGCTCTCACATAGGGTCAAGAGCCCTTGCCGCCAAAGCATTCCGGCAGGGTTTCTTCTGGCCCACTGCCCTCCAGGATGCAACAGCACAAGTAACCAAGTGTGAAGCGTGCCAGTTTCATTCAAAGAAGCTTCATCAACCAGCTCAAGCCCTTCAAACAATCCCTCTCTCCTGGCCATTTTCGGTTTGGGGGCTTGACATATTGGGCCCCTTTCCCGTGCTGTCGGGGGCTTTGAGTACTTGTATGTCGCGATTGACAAGTTCACAAAGTGGCCTAAAGTGGAGCCAGTGAGAAAGGTGACAACGCAGTCCGTCGTCAAATTCTTCAAGGGACTCATTTGCCGTTTTGATGTGCCAAATAGAGTCATCACCGACAATGGCACACAGTTCACGAGCCACACCTTCATGCAATATATCAAAGACCTTCGCAGCAAAGTTTGCTTTGCTTCTGTTGCTCATCCAAGAAGCAATGTCCAAGCAGAAAGGGCGGATGCTGAAGTATTATGAGGCCTCAAAACGAGAACTTTCGACAGGCTACGCAAGTGTGGAAGACGCTGGATTGATGAGTTGCCAACAGTTCTTTGGTCAATCAGAACAACACCAAATCGAGCTACTGGCCAGACACCCTTTGCCGTGGTATATGGGGAAGAAGCAGTTCTCCCCATGGAACTCATATATGGGTCACCTCAGGTGCTCGCTTATGATGAGCTTGAGCAAGAGCAGTTGCACCAAGAAGATGTGACACTCCTTGAGGAAGATCATCTTCGAGCTGCTGTGCGAGCCGCTCGCTACCAGCAAGCCTTGCACCGCTATCATAGCCGCAAGGTTCATGCCCGAAGCCTTGAGGAAGGTGACCTTGTTCTTCGGCACGTTCAATCCGCCAAGAATTCAAACAAGTTGACGCCAAATTGGTAAGGCCCCTATCGGGTAATACGAGTCACCAGGCCCTGCGCAGTCTGCCTGGAGACCGAAGATGGCATTACGCTGAGCAACTCCTGGAATATTGAACATCTTCGTAAGTTTTACCCATAGGGCGCGGTTGTTGGGAGCTCCGGCAACCCCCTTTTGTACTAGCCTTGCCTGCAAGGCATGTAACCCTATGTATAGAGCCAGGCGCAGATCCTGTGCGCAGCCAGATAGCTTTTAGCATGTACAATTTCCTGCTAGTTTGCATGTTTATGTATATATATGTATGCATGCATGCTTGCCTAGGATATTGTGCTACCTTAGATTCTAACAGGTGCTGGGAAACCACCAAGGCTTCGTGCCCCTATCCTCTCCTCCTTTCAGCCGCAGTAACAATGCCCTGGCAAGGAATTGAGAAGACTGCTCAGCGCGGCGTCTCCATTGACAACCCAACCAGATAAAGTTCATCTCCTGCCCTTTCATGTTCGTAACTTGTGACTTGTGCATTAGAAAACCTTGCCACTCTGATTAGACTTAGGTGCTCCCATCCCCGACTCGAACGCTGCTTCGACCGGGGTGGTTACAGTAACCTTTGGCAAAAAGTGATTAGCGGGGGGCTGGACCCTGCGTCTACAACCCGGCAGATGTGATTCTCTGGCAGGCACAGAGGGCACCGGCAAGGTAGCTTTCCAGGGAGACTCGTTTATTTTTATTAAAGGGGCATTTCGTCTCTGCACGAACGTTTACATGCATGAGTTCCTGGCAAAAGTTTGTCTTTTTCATTGATATGTTGATACAAGTACAGATGTTACAGAACATAAGCATGTGATCGGAAGATTATATTTTCTAGTCGGCAAGTGCCTATAAATTGAGAAAAAGATAAGTGCCATGTAATCCTTGTTCTTTCCCCTTTCCTCCCATGCACGGTAGGCGAAGAAAGGTGACGGGCATGGGGAACGCGACGATGGAGAGCTTGACGAGGAAGCCCGTCCACCACCGACGCTAGAACCAAACGGATGTAACCCCCGTCAAGGCGTGTTGTCGGAGGAAGGAGGAGGTGGGGCAGATGATGGTGCTGCCACTGATGGTCAGCTGGAGTCGGAGTCATCATCCTCCCGCCCGCTGCCATTGTCGTCGTTGGCGTTGTCCTCCTCGCCACTGTCGCTCGAGGAGGAGCTTTCATCGTCGATGGAACTCTTCATGCAGCACCCTAAGTGGATTCCTAAGCTCCCGAAGACCTTGACGAAGAGCAGGCCGCTCTCCATTAACTTGAAATGGAGAACGTGCCCCTCCGACAAGCTGTGGGCACGTGCGTAAGTCTTACACCCCTGGCGAAGGTACATGATGTTAGGGAAAGGAAAATCAATGTCAGCCCACATGCTATCGTTCCTGCAGCTCCTCATGTGAAGCCGCAAGGCCTGCGGTGGGTACTGCTCCCTCACCCGGGCGAACAGGGTAGGGAGCCGGAGACGACTGCACACAGGCTTATATATCCCGATGAAGAACTCGTAGGGCTGGTATCTGACATGGCCGCCCGTCGGAGGAGGGGCCGCCGGCGGAAGTGCAGTTGGTGCACCGCCCCGTCCACCTCCTCCCCGAGCACCGCGGTGACCTCGGCCTCGTCCCCTTCCTCTTCCCCTCGCAGCGGGCTCTGTCCCTGGCCGCTTCAGAGGAGGAGGAATGTGATGTCGAGCAGAATCCCTCGTCGCTGCCGTCGAAGCGCCAGCACGCCCTTTCACCATGGCGAATGGGAGGAAGATGATAAGTTGGGGGAGGAGAAGAGGGCGAGTGCGGAGAAGCACCATCCCTCTCCCTTTTAATAGAAGAGCAAGGCCAAGGCCTGGCCACCCAGCCCAAAGGGCGGCCGCCCCGCATGGCCGATGCAGCCTCCTAAGGCATGGGGAATCGGAACCGACCCGCTCCCCCAATCAACAAACACCTGGTTTTCCGCCTCGACGTTAATGCCCACGACCTCTGCATCCGCCACCTGCCCTTCCCAAGGCATGGAGGATACGTGGCGAAGCAGAAGGAGCGTGAGGACAGGTGCACACCCGTTTTCCACCCCGTATCATGGGGTGCGGTGCCATGCAGGCTGCAACCTGAGTCCACTCGGTAAATGAGCAGGGGCCCTGCAGATTCCTTCTTTTTAATAAGGGAAGCATGAACCGCCTCTTTACTATCGACTGCAAGATGACGCAAGCATGCTGAGGCCATCCCATGCATGACCCCCACGTCACGCACTCAACATGGATCGTGGGGAAGCGCAAATGATAGAAAGATCATGGCGATTGACCTCTGCCACGCCCGCCCGCGCACTGCCTTGGGCCTGGCCCAACTACGCCTTGTGCCTATGTGTGGCCTAGGCCCGGGGGCTCCTATCAGTGTACAAAAGTATGGGTACTTCTGTACCCCTTACTAGTGCACGGGCACTCGCAGCCACACCTGCAGCAGGGCTTGGCGGGGCAAAGGAAGACAAAACCCAAAGACTACCAAGGCAGCTACTCGAAGCACAAGGGGCAGAGGGAGAGCTGGACCATCCTCGACAAAGGTCTTGCCGGGGCGACCTGCACAGCACCAGCATGTCCATCACCCTTGGGACTGAGAGCTCTGACACCATCGACAATGTTAAGACCAAGATCTAGAGAGCACATGCCTGGTAGCATCCAGATCCTCATAAAGATTGACAGCCCACAGATCCACGTGGGACTAGAAGACAATGACCCCGGGCAAGGCCCTTGCTAGGGGCGACTCCAAGGTCCCCGGGAAGCCTTGCCGGGGATGATCGCTGGGCCACAGCCAGGCCCGTGCCCGACAAGGTTTCACCACCTCACGACCACTCCAGTGCGACAATAGTCGTGCCAGCTAAGCAGGCGCCTGCGTGGCGGCATGCAGATCTTCGTGGAAGCTTTACCATTGTGCCAACACAACAGCTAGTTAGCCAGCGTGGCACTGCATGCCTCATTAGCCTGGACACGTGTCGAAGCAAGCAGAAGCGGCAAAGAATAGGATGGCTTCTGTTGTCGTCCCCGATAAAGCAAGAGGGCACGTAGGCAACTCATTAAATGTGTTTGTCCTAGGTTGACTGAGCAATAAGCTCGATCACTGTAGCTTGCCACCTCCTGCATGCCACTGTGGCAACCCCTTTGCATATAAAAGGAGGCCTAAGGTATACAGAGAGAGAATTCGGACTTTTGGATAAGGCACACACCGTAGCTAGTTCAAACGCTCAAGAACACATATATCCAGACAAGCAGGACTAGAGTATTATGCATCTTTGCAGCCCGAACCTGGTAAAAATCCTCTGTGTGCTAATGGCTCAACCTGCTCTTCATGCAACTAATCCCCCGCCGAACATAGAAGGGATCCTTGTGACCCCATAGGTGTTCGGTTTCCCCGACAGTAGCGTTGGTATTTAGACAACGCTGCTACTATAGCTACTGTCGGTGGCGTCATTTGGTCCCACACAGTAGTAGCGTGTTTTTGTTATCCAGCGCTACTGCTAAGGTGTTAGTTCTAGCACTGCACAGGAGCAGTGCTACTGCTAAGTAGCAGCAGCGGTGGCTTTTTTACTACTGAGGTCCTGCCTATAAGCATTTCCCTTGTAGTGTTGCGATGATCCTAGCTATGCACATTAATAAAAAGCCGAAGCACGGTGGTTTCGTTATGGGTCAGCAGAAAAATTAGAGGGATAAGATCAGTGCCAACAATAGATTGATGAGGCACTATTTTGTGGATAATCTTGTGTACCCCAAGTCGTACTTCTGATGCCGGTTTAGGATGAGCACCGAGTTGTTCAGGCGCATTGCAGAGAAACTGGCGAGCCATGATTAGTTTTTTCAGCAAAGTAGGAATGCCGCCAGAGAACTCGGGCATAGCACCTTTTAATAGTTGACAACCGCTTTGCATATGTTGGCATATGGTATTCCGGCTGATCTAGTTGATGACCACTTGGCCATGGGTGAGAATCAAGCCATCATGTGTGTCAAGCGCTTCGCAGTTGGAATTGTGCAAGTATTTGGCCCGATGTATTTGAGATCTCCCAATGCTGAAGGCGCCGCAAGGCTTCTGGAGATGAACAAAGCTCGCGGGTTCCCACATATGCGTGGCTCAATAGATCTCATGCGTTGAAGTTGGAAGAATTGTCAGGCATGCATGGGAAATTCTATGGCCAGAAAAAGGGTTTCACTACAATCCTTGAAGCGGTGGCCAATCAAGAGACTTGGATTTGGCATGATTTTTTTGGAATGCATGGATCTTTCAATGACATCAATGTTGTTAATCGGTCACCACTCATGAATAAGATTGCAAACGGTGAACTGCCACCGGTGCAGTTTGTAGAAAATGGCCATACATGCAACTATGGCTACTATCTTGCGGATGTCACCTACCTAGAGCGACAATTGTGAAGCCGTAGAAAAGCCGGAAGGTAAGAAAAATGTAGATTTCCACAATGCGCAAGCGGCGGCTAAGAAAGATGTGGATAGAGCTTTGCAAGCCCAATTTGCTATTGTGAGAGGACCGGCTAGATTTTGGAATCAAAATATCCTTTGGTATATCATGCATGCATGTGATCATGCATAACATGATCATCAAGATTGAGTGTAGCCAAGATTTAGACTACTCTAAGTATGAGCTCTTGGGACATCCCGGGCGAGTGCGGCGGAGGGCTGCAAGGGTGGCCCAATTTGTTGTCTCCTATCATGTCATTGGACGTACCGAAACGTATGATGATCTTAAGAAGGATCTAATCAAAGAGTGGTGGGCCTGGAATGGCCAATAAAACGCATGATGATTTGTATGTTTGATGTTGTACGTTTGATGTTGTATTGTCGAACTATTTGTTGTATTGGAAGATAAACTATTTACCCGAGTTGTAATAAAATTGAACTATTTATTGTTGATTTATTTATTATGTGTTTGATCTCCTTGGTTTTGTTTGGAGTGTCATATGTTGTTTGTGTTGGGCGCGTGGCGCCTTTTTTTGCAGGACCTGCTGAAGCGGCTCGCGCGCGCTATATTTTGCAGCGGTCGCTGGAGCCAGCGCTCAGCTGCACGCAAAAACTAACTATTTCGGTGTTGCAAAGCCATTTTTTGCGCGCCACGTGTTGTGCACTTGTTGGATATGCTCTTAGAAATCTAAATTAGGATAAACAAGGTTTATGTTTGCTATGCAAAGAGAAAACAGATGTTCGTAGAAATAATGAATCATGTGTTGTTGAGAAAATAAAAAGCATGTAAGTGCATCTAGTGCCCCTTAGTGATTTTTGTGTACTGAAGACTTATAGATTAAGGGACTAATGTGTTTGTGAGTGTACACAGGCTCTATAAGTCGATGAGGAGTTTGACATTTATGATGAAAGTCGACCCCTAAACATGTATGTCTTCAGCCGAAGACTTTGGTTTTCTTGAAGACTTTGAAACTGAGAAAATTGGTGTGACCTTGAAGAATTGGATATTCAAGCAAGGACTATGAAGCATGAAGACTTTTGTTTTCGTAGTTTCATTTTCTCTTTCTTGAGTCATAGGAAACACCATACTGTTAAAGGGGTCGAGGTAAAACTAAGGAAACACTTTCCAAGTGATGCTCAACTAAAAGCCTACACCTACCCAATCCTTTCAAGTGAAGCCATTGGAAATCTCATACAGTTCAGTCAATTTCTTCAGTGACACAGATGAAGATCTTCTGTTCTATGAGAAATTTGTTCTGACTGAGGAGTTAGGAATTCGCCAGTGTGGATTGCCTACATGTGAGGAACATGATAGCCCTAAGGAATTTGAGAGCTCAAATTTCCGACCGTTGCTATGCTACACGCCAGCTGTCCAAAATATCCTACCCACCTAACGGTTATATCATTGAAGGGCGTTTATGTCTTATCATGTCGGGCTGCTCCTAGACTATAAATAGCCGCCCCCTACAACCACTAGTTGGTTGGCTGCTCCAAGAGAAACCGACACTTGTCATTGAGAGTGTCCCATCCTTCGAGGACTTTGAGCGAAAATCATCAAGTGAGGAAAACCCAAACCCAAACACCTACAAACCAAAGTGATTGAGCATCACTGAAGAGATTGTTCCTGTGTGGAGACGTTTGTTACCTTTGAGGATTGTGCATCCTCCACACGGTTAGGCGTCATGGTCTAGAGCGTCCAAGAGAAATTGTGGATCGCCAAGTGACCAAGTCTGTGAAGGTTTGGACGTCACCTGAAGACTTACCACGAGTGATTGGGCGATGTCTGTCTGACTTTAGCTCAAGGAGAATACGGTGAGGACTGTTTGTCCGAGACTATGTGTCCATAGGTCTAAATACCCAGCCACTCCAACCAGACGTACAAGTGTCACAGTAGTTGGAACTGGTCTACCAAATCATCGTCTTCACCAAGCTACTGGTTCTATTTCCTCAACCCTTTCATTTCCTCATTCATATGTTGATGAACCTAATCATTACTGTTTGAAGACTTTGACTGAAGACTTTCTCTATTTCCTCAACCCTATTTCTTCAGTCACTTTCTCTTCAGCCTGCTTATCCTGCTTTCACGCTACCTATACTTTGTGCTTGTTTCCATTTTATCATGATGACTATGCTATTGCTTTGTTATTCTTGTACCTGAGTATTCTGCTGTTAGTGTTTTGTTGCTTAGGGAATTCCTCACTTAGAATTTCCTTGGTGATGAATTTGTAAAAGTCGCCTATTCACCCCCCCCCCTAGTCGACATAACACACTTTCATTTGGTATGAGAAAGGTACTCCCTTGTTCTATGTGATTTTGGTTTAACCACCTGGAGTTTTAGTTATGTCGACTGCAAGAATGATCAAGGTTTCGGCTGGGTGTCCTAACTTCGATGGGACGGACTACCCCTACTGTAAGAATAAGATATGCATGCATCTTGAGGCAGTTGACAACGATCTCTGGTATGTTGTGGAAAATGGTGTTCCCTCTGTCACACCGTCCCTGAATGCTATAGATATGAAGAGACTCAAGCAACTTGATTCTCAAGCAAAGAATATCATATGTGGCCATATGAGCCAAGGACAGTACAGTAGAGTGAGTGCTTTGGAACAGCAAAGCTCATCTGGGACAGACTATCCAAGGTCAACGAAGGAGTCTCTACTCAACGTGACTCCTGATTTCATGTTCTTTGCAATCTCTTCATCTGCTTCAAAAGATTCGACAACGAAAATGTTCAGCAAACCTTCGATCGCCTCATAGACATCTCAAGTGAGCTTCAAGCACTTGGTGCCACTAAAATCACCGACCATGAGGTGGTGAAGAAATTGCTGAGATCACTTGATTCCTCATTCGATACTCTTGCACTGATGATTCAAGAACGTGGAGACTACAACTCACTAGATTCTGCTGATATCCTCGAGAGGCTAAATACTCATGTGTTCCAGCTTGCTGAGAAGAGAGACCTCTATGGGACAAGCTATGGAAGATCACGTGCACTGAAGGCCAAGGTAGTCTCTAAATTTGAAGGTGAAAATTCTGGTAGCAGCCTTGGTGATCTTGAAGTACTAAGAAAGGAGCCAACAATGCTCGTGAGGAAATTCTAGAAGTTCTCACGGCATGGTCGCTTTGGAAAATCTTCAAGAAGTGATGACGTGAGATCTGATTCCTGATCCCACGATTACAAGAATAAGACTTGCCACAAATGCAAGAAACCTGGCCACTATATCACTGATAGTCCTCAGTGGGCGAAGGAATCAAACAAGAAGAAGTACCAGGATGATAGTTCTGATGACTCAAAGAAGAATAAGAAATCTTGAAAGTCCTCATCGTCAATATGTTCAAAGTCTTCATCTCACAAGAAGAGGAGTTCCAAAAAGGCTCGGGCATTTATTGGCAAGGAAATGGACTCTGAAGCTGAATCTGATAAAAATGAGGAAGGGCAGGAATCTGAGGAGTCAGACTCTAGTGTGGCGAGCCTAGCCCTTGCTACTACTTACGTCAGCAAGTCCATCTTCATTGTTGATGAAAATGACCTCCCCAACACTGCTGATGATAGCGTCAATGACTACGCTCCCACCTACTGCTTCATGGCAAAAGGTGCCAAGGTAGTCAAACATTTCCCCTCTGAATCCAGTGAGGATGAATCCGATGAAAATCTCAAACCTAGCTATTCCAAACTTGCTAAAATTATTGTTAAACAACAAAAGGCTTTGGAAAAGGTTCAAAATCTACTAGACAAAAGTGATGACCTGTTGGGTGAGGAATTGGTTCGAACTGAAACTCTGACTGATAATCTTTAGTGACTTCAGTCTAAGTTTGATAATCTTTAGAATCATCATAACTCTCTCTTAGCCGATCATGAGAAGCTTTCTTATGAATTTCTTCAAAGAAAGCAAGATCTTGAGAAGTTAAGAGTAAGTTATGAAGATCTTCAAAAGGAAACTGATTCATTGCTTGCTCAATAGATCAATTCTGCTCAGGAAGAATTCATTCCACCATGTTTGAAATGCATTGAGTATGAATCTGCTAATTCTTCACCTGAATGTTCAAATGCTTCTATTACTGCAAATTTTTTAACTATCTCTGTGGTCACAAATTCATCATTTGAGGATACCACAAGTATCAATGACAATAATGCAGGGTTGAAGGAATTGTATGTGACAGGCATATACAAAAGCCTCAAAGGGCATCAGACTCTTTGTGATGTACTCAAAAGGCAGATCTTGAACAGGAGCCCTAGAAAAGAGGGTATTGACTTTGAGAGGAAAGTCAATGAGGATGGGACCTACTGGAAACCTGAGCAGTATCCCAAAACCACATGGGTTGCTGCGAAAAGACTTCCCGTACATCCATCCACTTTATCTGGCTTTACTTATGAATCCTCACGTTCCTCTGATGAGTCATTTGACTCCAACTATAAACTGTTCAAAAATTAGAATGGTAGAGTAGTTTCTCGATATGTTGGAACTAACTGCAGGAACGGTCCCCCTATGAAGAAAATCTGGGTTCCCAAAAGGTGCCTTGAAAGTCTTTAGGTGAATGCCCTCATGACACCACCTGCGAAGAATAGGAACCCCATATCAAATTCTTCATATGGATCAAAATCTTCATATGGATCCAAGTCCTCATATGGACCAAATTCTTCATTTGGTTCAAATTCCTCATGTGGATCCAAATCCACATATGAACATCATCGTGCTAACACTTCTGTTTCGCAGGGAAAGTCAAAAGGCTATGAATATGTGCATTATTCTTCAAATCATTATGTTCATAAGTCCTGGAAGAATTTCTCTGCTTATTCATATGCTTACTCTAACACCTCTTTTGTGAAACAAAGAGGGTTGGCTTCAATGCCATCTTTCTCTTACGGAGCTCGCAGAATGATGAACTCTTTGCCACCCTTGCATATGTTGGTGGTGAAGAAAAAGAACTAATCTCTTATGCAGGGTCAGGTCTCTAGACGAACTTGAACGTCTGAAGAATTTGCTGGAGACATGAATATGCTTGAAAGGAAGCAATCTAATCATGAAGAAATGAATTACTCATTTCTCACGTCCTCATACTGCTATATCTGTTGTACTACTTGATGAAATTCAATCTAATCAAATTGATGTCATATTCTTCACTAATGAAGTATATGGGTTCATAAGTTGCACTAATTCATCTGCAGGATGAACAACCCAAAGCTACTGAGTGGGTCCTCGACAGTGGATGTACAAATCACATGACTAGTGACAGGAACTTATTGATGGACACGGCTTTATCTCCATCTCATCTGAAGCATATCACCTACGCTGACAAAGGCAAAAGCAAGGTATTGGGTCTAGGTAGGTGTAACGCCCCGGACACACCCGCAAGTTATGTCTCAATGCACTTCCATAAAAGAAGGAATTCCTAATTGATATGAGTAGTCTATAATCCCTAATAAGCCAGGCTATCACATACACCCCCACTCAGAGGAACCGACGTCCTCGTCGGGCCACATGAACGTTCCCTCTTGGCACATACGTCTGTGCATCCAGTCCATTACATGTGTCATGTCGTGTGCCATGACGGGTCACAAACGTCATGAACAAATATGACCGCGCACCTGTCTGCAAACATCCGTGTAACCTCGAGGGTCAGCTCTGATACCAACTTGTAACGCCCCAGACACACCCGCCAGTGGTCGTCACTCCTGGTGGGATCTAGATTGGCCCCACAAATCAATACTAGTCTTTTTTGCGCACTTTGTCCTCACTCGTGCGCACCCGGGAGTAACTTCCCAGTTAGTCACCCATCCTGAAATTGCTCCAAGCTGAGCACGCTTAACTTTGGAGTTCTGTCCGAATGGGCTTCCGGAAAAGAAGGAATTCCTTATTGATATAAGTAGTCTATAATCCCGAATAAGCCAGGCTATCATAGTAGGGTTGCAATCTCAAAGGATAGACACATGGAGAAAGTCATGCTTGTCGAGTCCTTAGGATTCAACCTCATGTCTGTCTCAATGCCTTGTGATCTTGATATGGTTGTCATCTTTGGAAAATATTGTTGTATTGTGCTAATGGAATCTAACAATTCCAAAGTCTTCGAAGGCTTTAGGAGAGGAGACTTGTATATTGTTGACTTCTCTGTGGGACCACAGCCTGCCACATGTCTACTTGCAAAAGCTTCAGAAGGCTGGTTATGGCATCGACGACTAGGTCATGCTGCCATGAGGAACTTACATACTCTCGCGAAGAAGAAGCATGTCATTGGCATCGAGGGTGTCAAATTCCTTAAAGATCATCTTTGTGGGGCTTGTGAGGCTGGAAAGAATACCAGAGCCAAGCACCCCTCAAAGACTATCATGACCACCTCTTGTCCATTTGAATTACTTCACGTGGATCTCTTTGTCCCTACTCATTATGCCACACTAACAAATGCAGCATTTCTATATGGCTTTGTTATTGTTGATGATTATTCTCGTTACACATGGGTGCATATCATCACTTATAAAACTGAAGTGCGGGAAGTCTTCAAATGATTTTCCTCAAGAGCATCTACGAACTTCAATGTGAAGATCAAGCATATCCAGAGTGATAATGGGACCGAGTTCAAGAACACTAGTCTTGATGACTATCTTGATGAACTTGGTATTACTCATGAGTTATCTGCCCCTTACATACCTCAGCAGAATGGCGTCGTGGAGCGCAAGAACAGGACTCTTGTTGAGATGGCTTGCACTATGCTTGATAAATACAAGACACCTCCTCGTTTCTGTCCTGACGCTATTGATACTGCGTGCCACATCATCAATAGGGTATATCTTCAAAAATTCTTCAAAAATACCTCATATGAACTCCTCGCTGACAAGAAACCCAATGTAAGTTATTTCATAGTCTTCGGTGCTAAATGCTGGATTAGAGATCCTCATCACAATTCTTAATTTGCACCGAAAGCACATGAAGGTTTTATGCTTGGTTGCGGAAAGGACTCGCACACCTACAGAGTCTTCAACACCTATCACCACAAGGTTGTTGAAACTATAGATGTGCGATTCGATGAAACTAACGGCTCGCAAAGAGAGCACCTACCTATTGTGCTAGATGAAATGTCACCTGAGGAATCCATCAAGTTCAAGGCTGTTGAGGATGTCATAACCACTGAAGAATCTTCTGAAGAAGTCATTCTAGAATGCAAAGAAAATCATGCTGGTGCACCTGAAGAAAATGGCTCTGAAGAAAATGCTGAGCCAAATCAAATTCATCAACCAGCTCATCCTTGCGTTGCAAATGAAGTGCAAATTGAGAGAATCATCGACAACATCAACGCACCAGGTCCTCTCACACGCTCAAAAGCTACACATTTGTCTTACTTTTGTGGGCATTTTGCTTTTGTCTCTATCACAAAGCCCACCAAAGTTGATGAGGCATTTCTGGAGCCTGAGTGGATTCAAGCTATGCAAGAGGAATTACATCAATTCGAGCTCAACAATGTGTGGGAGCTTGTCAAGCGACCAGACCCACACAAACACAATATCATCGACACCAAATGGATCTTCTTCAGTAGATTCTAGCAAGCATAATATCATGTTGCTAGACTGGAATAAGGCTCGTCTTATAGCTCAAGCCTACACACAGGTTGAAGGAATTGATTACGATGAAACTTTTGCACATGTTGCTAGACTTGAGGCTATTCGCATATTGCTTGCTTATGCTAACCATCATAATATCATCTTATATCAAATGTATGTGAAAATTGCATTCCTCATTGGTAAGCTTGAGGAAGAAGTATATGTTGCTCAACCACCAGGTTTTGAGGATCCAAAGCTTCCAGACCATGTCTTTAGACTCAATAAGGCCATGTATGGCCTCAAGCAGGCCCCTCGGGCGCGGTATGATACTTTGAAGGAATTCCTCATGAAGAAAGGCTTCAAACCAGGTTCACTTGACCCAACTCTTTTCACCAAAACATATGATGATGAATTATTCGTGTGCCAAATTTATGGTGATGATATTATCTTTGGTTGTACTAACCAACGTTATAGTGACAAATCTGCCTATACGGTGAGTGAAGAATATCAGATGTCTATGATGGGAGAATTTTCTTAAAATTCGTCAACAACGCAACGACATCGTCATATCTCAAGAGAAATACCTCAAGGATGTGTTGAGGAAATTCGGCATGTAAGATTGCAAAGGCGTCAAAATACCTATGCCCACAAATGGCCATCTATGCACCGATGAAAATGGTAAAGACTTTGATCAAAAAGTATACCACTCCATGATTGGCTCTTTATTGTACCTATGTGCATCTAGGACATATATTATGCTTAGTGTTTGCATGTGTGCCTGATTTCAAGCTACACCGAAGGAATCACACCATAAGGTTGTGAAACATATTCTTCGATATCTAGCTCACACTCCAACACTTGGATTGTGGCATCCCAAGGGCTCGGTTTATGATCTCATTGGATATTCTGACTCTGACTATGCTGGTGACCGGGTGGATCGCAAGTCAACATCAGGCACATGTCATTTCCTCGGATGATCCTTGATATATTGGTCCTCGAAGAAGCAGAACTGCGTATCACTCTCTACTGCTAAAGCTGAGTATATTATTGTTGGTTCTTGTTGTGCTTAGTTGCTATGGATGAAGCAAACCCTCAAGGACTATGGCATCAATGTGAAGAATGTGCCACTCTACTGCGACAACGAGAGTACCGTCAAGATTTCTCACAACCCAGTTCAACACTGGAAGACAAAGCACATCCAGATTCGTCATCATTTTCTTCGTGATCATGTGTTGAAGGGCGACATCTCCATCGACCACATGAAGACTAAAGATCAGCTGGTAGATATCTTCACAAAGCCCTTGGATGAGAAGAGATTTAGCAAGTTGCAGTGTGAGCTAAATATCTTAGAATCTTCGAATGTCCTTTGAAAGGACACACATCCTAACACTTATGAAAAATTGATGACTTACATGTGCAACACAGGAAGTAACGTTTTTCTTCAATCAATGAAGATTAACCCTCTAAGTGTGAAGAAATTAATGAAGAATTTGATTCTCAGAACACTACGACAATTATATGCGGTGTATGAAATCATCATTCTTATATGGTGGGTTAGGCCACCAACCAAAGTTAAAAATCTTCAAATTTAAGTTTTTCTTAATTTTTGCAAATTCTTCAACTTTGCAAAATGTTCAATCTTTCTGACTCGAGTTCTTCATTGCTAATTCTTAAAATTGACTTTTTCATCTAAGTGAATGTGATCGGACCCGTTCCCCCTCTATGCTAAACTCAACCCAGTCTGTTCACATATTCTTCATATGCGTTCTATTTGAAACCCATTCAAAATCTTTACTGTGTCCTTGACAGCTGAAGAATCTGCGAACGAAACATTAAAAGTTTCATATCTAACTTTTCGGCTTTTGCCGCTCAAATCATTCCGCATCCAACGACAGGATTAAACTATTCACCCATGATCTAACACGATCTCCACCTATCAGTACGTGGGTGACACATGCCGCTAGGATGGAAAGGGTCGGGGGCACGTTCGTCCAAATTTCCTCAGACGAGCGGTTTTTCACTCGGCTATAAATACCCCTCGCCCTCCTCAGTCCTCATTTACTTTGCTTGATCTCACTCCCCTCGCTCGAGCTCCCAGACCTAGCACCGCTGCTACTCTCCATTGTTGCTAGTGAGGAAGAGCTTCACTGCCTCGACCTTGTCACCGTCATACTCGCACCGGCCGCGGAAATCTTCACCTCTGTCGCCGTCGTAGCTGTCTCTCACCGCCAAGTTAGGGTGTGGGAGATCTGGACTGACGAACTTCTCCACTTCTACTCCCAGTTCATCGTGTTCTTCGTCAAGGGTAAATAAAATCTCTTTTTACTGCTCTTGTTGATTCTGATGATTTCCACAATATCTTCAAAAGGTGTTTATTCTTCAATTTCCCTATCTTTAAACACCAAGTTGCATATGTTCTTGATTTGTTTCTCTAAGATGTGTTTTTCTTCAAGATTCCTCAATTTTGTGGATTTTCAATCTATACAACTCTAGAACCTAAGACAAAAACGCTTAGTGAAATTCTTCAAGACACCCATGGTCAAATTCCTCAAACTTGATTCTTCTGAAAAATTCTGAGAACGCATATGACCTCTCCAAATTCTTCGCACCTACACTCTGTCCACAGGTACACATGTCCTCTACTGAATCACTAGGTTCTCATCAACTTAACTCATTTGCAGCGTTCCTCGAAGACAAATTGCATACCTCCTCAGAAACTTCGATTGTTCAAAATCTTCAAGTGAAGAAAATGGCTGATGGTAAACGTCCTCGGAAAGGAGGGAAGAGGCCTGAAACAAATACACTGTTTGAAATCCCTGAAGACATGTATGATGAATACTGCACTCCTGATGAATCCACTCATGGCAAGGAGAACAAAAATCAGCGCAAAGTGCGCATTCAGCGGATTGAAAGAAGATGGGCAAGAGAATGGAGGGAATATCGTTATGTCACTCCAAAGTACATGAAGAAATTTGCGGTTAACCCTCCATGTCCAAGACCTCCAATGGCTCCAGGCCAAGAAGCTGATCCCTCTAGCATCAGAAGAGGTGAGGAATTTCCTAGAGAATGGGCCAAGCGACAAGCCAAATTGGCCAAAGTAGCAAAAGAAGCAGCGAAGAAATTCAATGAAGATTCTGCTGCTGCTACTAAGGCCTCTGCTAGTAAGCCCAAGAAGGCCATACCAAATAAATCAACTATGAAGCCAACTTCCTCAGCTGCAATGCCCTCAAGGCCAAGTTCTTCAAAGCCCTCATGGCCTATTCCTCAAGCAACCTCTTCAAATGCAGCTCCAACTCCCTCAGTTGCAAAATCCTCAGCTGCACCTACAAAGTCCTCTACACCTGTGCATCTTGCCACGTGCCAACGAACTACTGGAATCTCTATTGCTTTAGGAGCATCTGCAAGTTCCTCAGCTCCTCCTCAGTCCTCAGTAGGTCCAACCTTGCCGAAGAAATTACAGCTCCTAAAGAAACTGCCAGGGCAACCTCCAATGTTGCGCTTGAAGAACAACCCAGTCCAGCTAAAGAATCTGATGTTGCGCTTGAAGAATGTAAGCAAGCTAGGGCAACTGCATTAGTTGCTCCTCTTGCAAAGTCATCATATATGAAAAATATCAACCTTCCTTCTGCATCAGAAGCGAAGAAGACCAGAGCTTCGGAGAGGGCAGTAGTGAAGAAAAGAAAAGCATCAACAACTTCGGAGTCTTGAAAAGAAAAGCATCAACAACTATAGAGTCTTCTGCTCCTAAGAAAGTGAAGACTTTGATGAGTTCATACGCCAACCCCATTGATGTTATTCCTCTCTCAAGCATGCCATCAAAGGAGATTGTTCCCCTTAGTGTGGAATATGTCATACATGATGACTCTGATGAAGAAAAACCCTCTGCTGCTACTTCAGAGCGGTTGGATGAAGAAATTGAAGTAGATAATATCCCTTCAACTCCGCTGGTATCATTGCCCATGCCTCAGCTCACAGTGGAAGAGGCAGGCGTTGAAGAAATTGATGAAGAAGATGAGGATGTGGACATTAGTTCTACAACTCCTATTTTGAATTATGACTATTGGGAAAGACATCATCCAAATTCACCATTGACCACCCCTCTACATCAAATTCCTCAGTCCCCAGTTCAAACTGAAGAAATTCATACTAGATCTGAAGAAGGACAAACTTCACTTCATTATATTCCAGAAGAAGTCCCAGCTTATAATGGATAAGAAATGGAGGACAACTGCTGCTGATGAATCTGCCGCTGAAATACCTCAGTCTGTGGCTCCAGAGGTTGTGCACCAAGAGGATGTGAAGATTTCAACTGTTAATCTTTAGCACAAGCCACAAAATCCTCATACAAAGAAGCAGAAATTCAAAGTTGATGATTTATTTATTGAGCATCATTTCTTCATGGATTACAATCCCTATGACTCTACAAGGCTTCGACACAAGCGCTTCTGGACAGCCAGTCAGGCTATTCTTCACACCTATTCGATAAGGACAGGGTATTTGAGCATCAACAAATTCCTCATGTGGATATGGAATCACTTCGTTGCTTCCAACCTGTCCTGAGTGTTCTTCATGATGCTAGGCTCTTGAACCTCTGTACTGACATCTGTGAGTGGAATAAAGAACTCATTCTTCAATTCTACGCAACACTGCACCTTACTAGAAATGTTGAAGATGTGAATTCATGGGTGCTTGACTGGATGTCTGAAAATACTCATTACAAAGCACCAGCCTCTGAATTGCTTCACGCCGTCCCAGTCAATCCTCCCACTGAAGGTGCCCTGTTCCTCTATGAGGAACCTGAACTCTCAAATCATTTGATGCAAGTGATGATGAAGCCTTTCAAGGCTGGCCAAGCTCCAAGGACCACATTCCTCATGAAGGCGTTGCTCTATGTGCCAAGGATAGTTTATCGCATCTTGACCAAAACCCTCAGTCCAATCAAGGGCCACAACTCTGATGAAGAAGAGGTTGTTGGCATCATGAAGCATCTGCTTTTCAATATCATGCATGGTATTCCTATCAACTACCATGATTTCTTCATGAGGACTTTGACCAATGCTGCTCTGTCACTTTTTGAGTTGAAGCCTTATGCACCCTGGATCATGAAATTCATCAGATCAAGGTCTTCAATTCACTACAAGGCCGACTTTCAAAATCATCTTAGCTATTTGCCACCTATTGAAGTTCTCAAAAGGACTATTCCCTCAGCTGATGAGAAATGCAAAGCGGCTGTATTGATGAAGGCACTCGTCCATTGGATGGTCAGTTTCGCAAGGCTGCCTCATATTCCACCAATGATGACTCTGCAACACAAGATTCTGCCGCCAAAGCTTCAAAGCAAAATCCTCAAGCCACTGCTCCGCGTGTAATGACTAATGGTGAACTTCTCCTCAGTCTTCACCAGAAAGTTGATCGAAGTCACAAGTGGGTCAAGTGTCAGTTTGGTGCAATTCTTCAGAACATGACAGATACTCAAGGAAATGGACTTCCAACAGGACTTTGACTAGTCTCAGCCACCTTCGAAGAAATTCAAGAAGGTCAAAGTTCCTCAGCTGGTCGCCAGTTCATATTCTTCGTCGCATGAGACGGATGAAGCTGAAGACTTGAACGACACTGCGGCAGGCCCTACCTCAACGGACGACCCCAACAACGCTGGTGCTCCTCCATCGACATGATGATTATATTCTTCAGGGGCGTTAGTCCTCATTTTTGTCCCTTTTTTGTCATTTGATGACAAAGGGGGAAGAATCTGGGTTAGTCTTCAAGTGGGTCTCTCTTTTATGGGCGTTTTTTTGTTAAGTTACAACTCTTTCTCTTCTGAGGTGTTTGCTCTCATGAGTTGTAAACTTAAGTCCTATGGTGCTCTGATACTTTTGACTATTTTCTACATGATTATTTCCTCAAGTACCTTAATGCACGCATGCTGAATTTCGTCAGACACCATATTTCATCATGCATTTCAAATTCTTCATATCATATGTCAAATGTGTGTATGAATTACAAGATATAGGGGGATATCTCCATGATATTACTCTACAATGTGCATTTGCAATCCAAAGCAACTTCCTCAATATGCACATCTTCAGGGGGAGTTCTTCTATATCTTGCAATCAAATTTCTCAATATTAGCATTTACACTTCATATATTTATCCACGTTGAAAACTTAACCTATTTGTCATCAATCACCAAAAGGGGGGGATTGTAAGTGCATCCAGTGCCCCTTAGTGATTTTGGTGTACTGAAGACTTATAGGTTAAGAGACTAATGTGTTTGTGAGTGTACAAAGGATCTATAAGTCGATGAGGAGTTTGATATTTACGATGAAAGTTCACCCCTAAAAATGTACGTCTTCAGCCGAAGACTTTGGTTTTCTTGAAGATTTTGAAACTGAGATAATTGGTGTGACCTTGAAAACTTAGATATTCATGTGAGGACTATGAAGCGTGAAGACTTTTTTTTCGTAGTTTCATTTTCTCTTTCTTGAGTCATAGGAAACACCGTACTGTTAAAGGGGGTCAAGGTAAAACTAAGGAAACACTTTCCAAGTGATGCTCAACTCAAAGCCTACACCTACCCAATCCTTCCGAGTGAAGTCATTGGAAATCTCATACAGTTCAGTCAATTTCTTCAGTGACAGAGACGAAGATCTTCTGTTCTCTAAGAAATTGGTTCTGACTGAGGAGTTTGGAATTCACCAGTGTGGATTGCCTACATGTGAGGAACATGATAGTCCTGAGGAATTTGAGAGCTCAAATTTCCGACCGTTGTTGTGCTACGCGCCAGCTGTCTAAAATATCCTACCCACCTAATGGTCATATTACTGAAGTGCATTTATGTCTTACATTACAGGAATCAGGAACTTTGCCGTCTGCCATGGCTGACGGCAAAGGCATGCCTGGCGGACGGCAAATGCCTTTATCGTCAGCCAACAGACGGCAACACATCCGGCTGAACAAACTGCGGTGAAGGGCTCTTTGCCTTCTGCTAGCAGACGGCAAAGATGCAAAGGCCTTTGTTGTATAAGAAGAAGAAGAAGAAGAAGAAGAAGAAGAAGAAGAAGAAGAAGAAGAAGAAGAAGAAGAAGAAGAAGAAGAAGAAGAAGCTCTTTGTCGTCTGCTAGCAAACAGCAAAGAGCCTAGCTAGTGGAGTGGGGCCGGGGTAAACGACTGTTAGGTTGGCCACTTTCTTTACCGTCAACTAGTAGACGACAAAGAAAGTGGTCGTTAGGTGGTTCTCGCTAGTGGGCCACCCTCCCTCTTTATCGCCTGCTAGCAGACGGCGAAGATCTGGCTGATGCCAAACATGATCTTTGCCGTTAGCTCTTTCTTTGCCGTCGGTTTTCTGTAAGTTGATGGCAAAGACCTTCTTTGTCATCAGTTAACAGACGGCAACGAGCTGGCTGACGGCAAAGATACTGATTCCAGTAATGTTATCATGTTGGGCTACTCCTAGCCTATAAATAGCCTCCCCTACAACCACTAGTTTGTTGGCTACTCCGAGAGAAACTGACACTTGTCATTGAGAGCATCCCATCCTCCGAGGACTTTGCGCGAAAATCATCAAGTGAGAAAAACCCAAACCCAAACACCTACAACCCAAAGTGATTGAGCATCACTAAAGAGATTGTTCCTGTGTGGAACCAACGCTTGTTACCTTTTAGGACTGTGCATCCTTCAGACGGTTAGGCGTCATGGTCTAGAGCGTCCAAGAGGAATTGTGGATCGCCAAGTGACCAAGTCTGTGAAGGTTTGTAAGTCACGTGAAGTCTTACCACGAGTGATTGGCCGAGGTCTGTGTGACTTTAGCTCAAGGAGAATAGGTGAGGACTGTGTGTCCGGGACTGTGTGTCTTTAGGTTTAAATATCTAGCCGCTCAAACCAGACGTACAACTGTCACAGCAGTTGGAACTGGCCTACCAAATCATCGTCTTGACCAAGCTACTGGTTCTATTTCCTCAACCCTTTCATTTCCTCATTCATATGTTGATGAACCTGATTGTTACTGTTTGAAGACTTTGACTGAAGACTTTCTCTATTTCCTCGACCCTATTTCTCCAGTCACTTTGTCTTCAGCCTTCTTATCATGTTTTCATGCTACCTGTACTCTGTGCTTGTTTTCATTTCATCATGATGACTACGCTATTGCTCTGTTATGCTTGTACCTGAGTATTTATTCCGCTGCTAGTGTTTCATTGCTTAGGAAATTCCTCACTTAGAATTTCCTCAGTGACGAATTTGTAAAAATCGCCTATTCACCCCTCCTCTAGTCGATATAACGCACTTTCAAAGCATACATTATCTAGAAGTGGCACTGCGTCGCTCGCTCGCTGTTGACCACTGGACATCAACTGGCCTAGACAACACTTTTATTTAGCCCACTTCACACGACCCCGCGCATAGCACTCCACTCCACACCTAGTAGTAAAAAGTATTCCCTTCGTTCCAAAATATAGTGCTTCCTCTATTCCCGTGATTCAAATTTGACCATAAGTTTAACCAACGAGACCGACTGCGACGGGAGCAAAAGTCATACCAGTGAATTCGTATTCAAAAGAACTTTTCAATTATATAATTTTTCACCCGCCGCAGTCGGTCTCATTGGTTAAATTTATGGTCAAAACTGGACCTTGGGAAGCACGGGCGGACTATATTTTTGAACGGAGGGAGTAGCACTCCAGTCCACTCTATTGGCTGACTCAGCATCACGCTGTCCCACGTAGGAGCACACGGCCGCTGCCGTGGACGCTGACCCAGCCAGCTCCTCCTTGCTCGCTCCTCACATGCTGACGCTGGCCATCGCGGCGGTCTGCTCCTCCGCCGCGGGCGCAGGCGCTTCCTCCGCTGCTTCCACCGTGACGGCTGGGGCGACCATCACTTCTGGCTCGGCAGCAGGCGCGGCCTCCTTCTTCACCTCCTCGACCACCGTCGGCTCGGCCTCTGCCATCGCCTCCTTGGTCTCTGTCTCGACCACGGCTGGCGCCTCTGGCTCTTTGGATGCCTCGGCCTCCGGCTCGGCCACAGCTGCTGGCTCGGGTCCTTGGCCTCCTCCGTCTCAGCGGCTGCCGACACCTTCTCCTTGGTCTCCTCAACCTCGACGGGGGCAGCAGGCGCCTCGACTTCGGCCTCCGCCGGCGCGGGGGCCTCCTCCGTCTTCGCGACCTCCTCGGTGGCGACCGACGTCTCCACCGCGGGCGCCTCCTCTGGCAACGCGGCCGTCGAGTTTTAGAGACCTACTCCATGGACCGGATTTTGGCGATACATCCACGTACATGTTGCACGCCCACGCCACTTCGGCCCTGGGTTGAGCCCGGCGAGGCAAGCGCGAAACGAACGATTCACACGCATGTCGCACGGCTATGCCGCCCCGGTCCGATTCCAGACCCAAGACCGACGAGACAAGTCGAGGCGAGCGCCCGTGTGGGGTCTTTGCTTTCTCTCCTCAGCACATGACTTAATGTGATGGAGAGAACCCACTGTATAGCGAGTTCGCACATCTACTCAACTTTCGATTTGTTAATACTGTTTAGAACCATCGCATGCCAATTTAATGTACACATGGGCCAATTTGAGATTTCAGAAATTATTCACAGGTCGAGCCCATTATTTCTAACAAATGCGGCTACTACATGCATGTGGATGGTCTCCAATTTGCTAAAAGTAAAATGCGGATGGTCTCCAAAAGATTGAGCTTAGTCCAGGTGCATTTGTTGTCGTCTGTGCTCGAGGATAAATGAGATATGAGTTGTGCATTTTGTACCACGTACGTACTCTACGTGGTGGTTATCATCCTCCTAATAATATTTGCTCTCACTTTAGTGATCTAAAAGAAAATCTTATATTGGTTTACATAGGGGTACATAAAAAAAACTCTATCAGCTCGGCAGAAATAAAACCATGTTGAAAAGCATGCATTCGGAGAGAGCAATTTGTGGCATTGGCAAAAGGAGCACCTTCACAGCATCTACAACCGGGCGTCATGTATCTGTCTCATCTGTCTGGGCAGGCCATCCGGTCACTGACCAGTCACCAAAAACCGACCCAACCGAAGCTCTCAAACGGGCCTCAAACGTCCGGACTGACCGGCGCCCCTCATATCCATCCCAAATATAGGGCAGACATGAGGTGGTCCAGGCATGTCCGTTACGTCAGCCCGGCCCACCGCTGGCCCACCCTGACCCCAAAAAAATCCCCGTACGGCAGAAACCCTAACTCACTCCGCTCCCCTTCCCTCCCCGATGCTCCCATTTCCCCAATCCGCCAAATCCCTAGCACCGGCAAGCATTTCCAGCACCGGCAGCCACTCCGACGGCAGCCCCGGAGACAAGAAGGAGCTGGCGCTCAGTATCACGCTCGAGCGCTCGTGGGCCGATATGGGCGGCAGCTCCGGGCCCGGTGCGACGCGACCTATCGCCCGTCACCGCAGCGCCGACGCCGGCGCCGGCCCTTCCCACCCCGCGCGCAGATCTGCGAGGCATGCCCGATCTGCTTCTCCGGTCCGACGACCTCCTCTACCTCCGGCCGCTGCTCCGCACAGGCGGCGCTAGTGTGACGCCCCAACTTAATCGTGCACTAATCATACACGCAAATGTGCACGATCAAGATCAGAGACTCACGGGAAGATATCACAACAGAATTCTAGACACAAATTAAAGTCACACATGCTTTATATTACAAGCCAGGGGCCTCGAGGGCTCGAATACATAAGAGTCAGCGGAAACAACAATATGTGAGTACAAACATAAGTAAACAAGTTTGCCTTAAGAAGGATAACAAAAACAACAACAACAACAACAACATGGATCGAATAAGCATAGGCCTCCTGCGTGGGAGCCTCCTAACTACTCCTGGTCGTCAACAGCCTTCACGTAGTAGTAAGCTCCGTCGAGGTAGTATTAGTCGCTGAAGATCAGCTGGCTCCTGGCCTCCGTCATATGATCGCAACAATCGGCTATAGGAGAAAGAGGTAGCAAAGCAACCATGAGTACTCACCCTAAGTACTCGCAAGACTTACATCAGATATATACAAAGTATGCATCAGTATCAAAGGAATGGAGCTATATCTTTGGACTGAACTGCAGAAATGCCAGAATAGAAGGGAAGACCTAGCATATCGAAGACTAGCATTTTGAAGCATCTTACAACATTAGAAGAGGTGGATTAGCATATTATGAAGTAACAAGTATATTGTAGTAACGCTCAGAGATTCTTCCTCGACTCCCTGCGAGAAATCAATCCCGGAGCCATTATATCAATTTAGTGTTTCTAGTATCCAGTTCTAGTTGTAATAGATCGGGATACAACTCCGAGCGTCCGTTGTCGTGGACACGGCTATTTGAATAGATAAACTTTCCTGCAGGGGTGCAAAAATCTTACCCAACACGCTCGATTAACTCCGGACGAACACACGTTTCTGGGTCATGCCCGACCTCGGCTCATCGACACACCGTAGTCCTACCTAGGCTAAACAGAGAGACCAGCACACCGGTCTACATCCTAAATGCGAATGTGTCATGGGCCAATCGTCCTTTGCAATCCCGAACGCGTCCTGGAGCACACCCATCCCCTTATACAAGTGCAGGTGGTTCCCGTCCAACCCGGCGCGCGATGCTAAACTGCTGACGTCTGAGAGCTTTTGAAAGAATCGTACGACGCCGAGTGCCCATACTTATACCCGGGTGATGGTTAGTGCGAAAAGGTCGGGGCCTACTCAGATCACATATCCAAAGAAGCGCGCGGAGACAATCAATGAAACCACGATCTATGGTCCCGTAGATACTCGGTGCTCAAAATAGCCACTCTATAGCAACCGCTCTTTCTCTGATGAGCTCACTGTCATCCCCAAAAAAATTGACCGATGAAGCACGCATTTTATTTCGCAAGAGACCGGGCATGCATGCGTGTGTAGCTCATACCAAGGGGTGACACTTCTGACGACGCATGTTTAGAAATCTAAATTAGGATAAACAAGGTTTATGTTTGCCATGCAGAGAGAAAACAGATGTCCGTAGAAATAATGAAGCATGTCTTGTCGAGAAAAGAAGCATACATTATCTAGAGTGGCACACTGGCACTGCGTCTCTCGCTCTCTGCTGACCGACACTTGGGACTGGGCGTCGACCCGACAACACTTTTATTTAGCCCACGTCACGCGGACCCCGCGCAAAGCACCCCACACCTAGTAGTAAAAAGTAGCACTCCACTCCAGTCCACTCCACTGGCTGACTGAGCATCACGCCGTGCCACGTAGGAGCACACGGCTGCCGCCGTGGACGCTGACACAGCCAGCTCCTCGTCCGCGCGCGCCGGCGCCTCACACGCTGACGCTGGCCACCGCGGCGGCCGGCTCCTCTGCCGCGGCCGCGGGTGCCTCCTCCGCAGCAGCCGGTGCTTCCTCGGCGACGGCCGCAACCTCCGGCTCGGCAGCAGGCGCCGCCTCCTCCTTCACCTCCTCGACCACCGCCGGCTCTGCCTCAGCCACGGCCTCCTTGGTCTCTGTCTCGACCACGGCTGGCGCCTCGGCCTCCGGCTCGGCCGCAGCTGCGGGCTCGGGCTCCTTGGTCTCCTCCGTCTCAGCGGCGGCCGGCGCCTCCTCCTTAGTCTCCTCAACCTCGACGGGGGCAGCAGGCGCTTCGACTTCGGCCACCGCCGGCGTGGGGGCCTCCTCCGTCTTCGCGACCTCCTCGGCGACCAGGGGTGTCTCCACCGCGGGCGCCTCCTCCGTCAGCGCGACCGCCGGGTTCTGGACCTGCACGTTTGCACACTTAATATCATTAGCGCCACGCACATGTCAAACACATACACAAACCGATCTAGCTCGAGCTCGGTCATGATCATGATCATGATCGACCGGCCGTTCGTTGGATCGGGTAAACAGTGAGCAGATCAAAAGATGAAGAACCCATCGAAACGATCATCGATCCAAGCATACGAAAAGAGAATAGAACTATAGGAAGACGATCGAGACAAGCTATACGTACATCAGCAGTGGCCATTGCCTTCGTGGATGCAAGAAAATGCCCGGAGTGGCAGAAGGTGGCTAGCTCAAGCTAGTGCTACTGTGACTCTGTGGCTGATCTGATCAGAGAGTGTGAGGCGTATGTGTCTGTGTGGAGCAATGGGACGGGGTGGAGGGGCTATATATAGCGGCCTCCGGAGGACAAAACGGGGAGAACACAAACGAAAATCAAACGCCAAAGAAAAATTAATCGACACCGATGGGTCGAGAAAATAAACAAGTCGAGTCCATGTCATGATCATCGGGAATCTCGGGATGCAAATAAACACGTACTGACGACGTGCGGTTGTACGTGTGTGTCATGCCATGAACTAAAGGTGGTCCGTGAGTCATGACACTATGGAAAGGGCCCTAAAGAACAGACCAGATCAGACCAGGGTGTGCACCATGCACCATGCAACCTCGATGGAAAAGCAGCGAAATTCTCGAATTTATTTTCCATTTCCCATAAGTTTCCGTGTATGATCGATCATCCTGTCCTGTTGATGTGTGTGTCGTGTGCTAGCCAAATCTGATCCCCGGTGGCAGTGGCAACAGGCAAGTGGACCTTTTGAGGTGTACACGACAATTAATATAGCCAGAGTAAGTACTTCCTCTATAACTCGGTGCTCAAAATAGCCACTCTATAGCCAGAGTATAAAACATTTTTTGGTCACTGTCATAGACTTTAAAAACGTGTTATAAATTATTATTATTATTATTATTATTATTATTATTATTATAAAAAGTTACAGAGGCAGTATTTGTTTTCCATTTTTCATAAGATCGTTGATCCCTGGTGGCACGCAAGTGGACCTTTTGCGCTGTAGGTCTAGCTAGCTTCGAGGTGTACAGTACACACAGACACAACGCATCTCATCCTTCTTGCACGTTCCGCGCCGTCCTTTCCATCGAATCGTCGATGCCTAGCCGATTAAATTATGCTCTCGCCGATTCAGCTCTAATTCTGTGGGAGGGAGGCAGATTCGATCTGTGATTTGGATCAAAACGTACTAGGTGTATTTGATTAGCGTTTGTTCTGTACAAGACTGTGATAGCTGAACAGGGGCTGCTGTCGGGGTTGGCGTCAAGACAATGCAGTTGGCACCAATGAATGTGCGCGCCTGAACAGTCGCGATTTGGTTTTGGAATTTAGGCTAGATCTCAGGGTACGTGGCCATCCGGCCTATGCTAAGCTAGATATATAGACTTTCTTTTTCAGCAGTATATATGTGTGTTTTTTGTTGTTTTTTTAGATATGATGTGATGTTATTCTGTATCTAATTCTGTATATGTTTGCTTCATGCATATTTGGATGGAGGTAGTAATAATTTTCTAAGTACGCCAAGTTTTTTTTTTTTTGCAGTTTATAACAAGACGGTGTCAAATGGATCAAAGTTCCTTGTTAGAGCAACTCCAGATCCCCAAGCAATCACCGCCAGAATCCTGTCCCTGTTCTAGTAGCTAGTGCTACTGTAGTAGCTTTGCATGTGTCATACTTCAGAGTTCATCAACGACAATTATGACTACAGCAAATAAATGGCCTCGATCGAGAGCGATCTATCACCTTTGGGGTTCGTCTACTTGCTCTGGCATCTACCACCTTTACCAAAAGGTGGCACAGATAATACGTAAGCCGATCACTACAGCGCCGCAGGGGTAGTTGTCCACCATGGATCAACCTCAAGCTCCACAACAAGGTAATTGCAAAAGCAAGTGATCCGATCTCATCAGCAGGACAGCGAGATTGCACTCATACGCAGCAGCACACCACTAATTAACCGCCTCGCGGCCTGACCTTTTCCCTGGCCGCCGCCGAAAGGTCAGGAGACTGACTGTTAGCGTCCCTGAAGGCCCGAAAGCAAGTCCAGCCCACGGTGCACGGCCCAAGCGTGCACGCGTGGCCAACAAGCGGCTGTTGGGCCCGGAGTGGGTGAACGCAGCCCAGGCCCGCACCACGACTACTTAACACGCAACCTTCAGCGGCTCCGCCCATCCAGTGGATCAGGAACGAAACGGCGGCGGCTACCTTCCTCTTACCGAACCCTAGATCGAGATCACCATTCTTGTAATCGACTTGAGCTTGTATTCGAGAGATTGAGCTACTAATCCATACACCCTGAGTGAGACCCTATCATCTGGTATCAGAGACCAAACCCCACCCTCTCCGCTTCGCTCTGGCGCGCCTCGTCGAGACCAGAAGCCTGCATCAAGCCCGAGCGCACCTCGAAGCCATGGATCCAAGCGTTTCCGCGTTCCTCACCAAGCTAGAGGCCAAGATCTAAGCCTCCATGGATGCACAAGCCAAGGCCCAGCAGGCGACATCGGCGAAGATCGACGAGGTCCTCAAGTGGCGGCCCGATCTGGAGCGCAGGGTGGCGGATCTGAGCGACGCGGTGGCCGCGCTCCAACTCGTTCAACCTGCGGCGTCCAAGGAAGGCGAGGAACCACCCATGACGCAAGATCCACAACAACAACCGCCTGCGACGCACGGGATCCACACCGGACCCGTGTCTGGCGCGGCGACTCTTCCCCGAGGGCCCGATGGCCACGGGGTCTTCAACTTAACACGGGGGTCGTCGGCGGTGTCGTTCCAGACGCCGCCGCCGCTCCCGGCAAGCGGTCAGTCCGATTCTCTCTTGTCCCCGTCTATGATCTCCCCGTTTGCTCATGCGAGCCAGATGCTTGCTGGATTGGGCCAAGCACACCCATCTATTTCATTTCCTCAGTTCACGGGGGAGAACCCGAATCTCTGGAAAACATTGTGCGAGCAGTATTTTTCCATGTTCGGCATTCACACTGCATTTTGGATTCCGATGGCGGCGCTCAATTTTTCTGGAGCTGCGTCAGTTTGGCTGCAGACAATCCAGAAACGCTTGTCGGAGTTTGATTGGGAAGCATTTACATCCCTGTTGTGCACCCGTTTTGGACGAGATCGCCATCAGATGCTGATCCGCCAGTTCTATGCTGTGCGACAAATTGCTTCAGTAGCTGATTATATAGAAAAATTCGAGCTGATTATTAATCATTTGAGTTCTTATTCTGACTCTATTCATCCTTACTATTTTCTCCCTCGTTTCATGGAGGGATTGAGGACGGACATCCGGGCTGTGGTGCTGGTCCAGAGACCTCCCGATCTGGACACGGCATGTTCCTTGGCGCTCTTACAAGAGGAGGTACTGGGCGGCAACTTTAGCTCCCTGCCCAGGCCACCGGAAGCAGCAGCCAAGGCAGTGGTTCCACTACCCCTGCCGCCACCGCCAAGCCGCCCCGCACCCACCGCGGGGGCGACTGATCGCCGCGGCACGGACGCTGCACGCGCTGAATCCACCAAGCTCAAGGAGTTGCGGGATTATTGTCGTGCCCGCGGTCTGTGTTTCAAATGCGGTGAGAAGTGGGGGCAAGACCATGTGTGTCCCACTTCAGTTCATCTGCACATTGTCCAGGAGCTCCTGGACATCTTCGGCATCGACAACACCATCGACATGCAACTGCCTCCGCCTGAAGATACAGCCATGGCCGTTTCTCTCTCAGCAGTGTCAGGAGGGGTTTCGGCCAAGGCCTTCCAATTGCGCGCATGGATCCAAGGCCGTGAAGTACTCATGTTAGTGGACTCTGGCAGCACCAATTCCTTCGTTAATCAGGAGTTGGCGACGACCCTGGCTGGAGCGTGCCCTCTTCCACGCGCCTGTCGTGTTCGCGTGGCGGACGGTGGAGAACTGCTATGCTCTGTGGTGGTGACAGCCTGCGAGTGGTACACGCAAGGGCACAATTTCAGCACTGACCTGAAGGTACTCGCTCTGGGCACTTATGATGCAATCCACGGAATGGACTGGCTGGAGGCCCATAGTCCCATGACGGTTGATTGGCGCGCTAAGTCTTTGGAGTTTCAGTCCCCTCAAGGCAAAGTCAGTCTGCAAGGGCATGAAGCTGAATCTTCCACCTGTCTTCTGATCAACGCAGTTCAACTCTAGAGCTTGTGTAAGAACAAGGCAGTCAGTCATATAGTGCATCTGTGTCCCATATCTGATGAGCAAACGGAAGCGCAAGCTATTCCTGAATGCCTGCGACCCATTCTGGAAGAGTTCGTCGATGTGTTTGGATAACCAGAAGGGTTGCCACCCAAACGCTCGTGTGATCACAAAATCACGCTACTCCCAGGAGCTCAAACCTTCAGTATAAGAGCATACAGGCACAAACCATAACAGAAAGATGAGATCGAACGGAAAGTTGCAGAACTCTTGAAGTCAGGTGTGATCCAAGCCAGCAACAGTCCATTCTCTTCCCCGGTCATCTTAGTCAAGAAGAAGGACGACACGTGGAGAATGTGTGTCGATTACAGGCAACTCAATGCCCTTACTTGTGTGGCAAAGTTTCCGATTCCCATAATCGAGGAATTATTGGATGAACTGCAAGGAGCTCAGTGGTTTTCCAAACTGGACCTGCGAGCAAGATATCACCAGATAAGGATCGCTGAAGGTGATGAATTCAAGACAGCTTTCCAGACCCATTTTGGCCACTTTGAATTCAAAGTGTTGTCGTTTGGGCTAGCAGGGGGCCAGCCACATTCAATGGAGCAGTTTATACTACTCTGAAACCAGTCAACAGAAAGTGTGTCTTGATGTTCTTCGACGACATCCTCTTTTTTAGCCACACACTAGAAGAGCACAAGGAACATCTTCGACAGGTCCTGACTCTGTTACGCAGAGATCAATGGAAGGTCAAACTGAGCAAGTGTGCATTTGGTCAACAGCAACTGACATATCTAGGGCATGTTATCAGTTCAGAAGGGGTGGCGACAGAACCAAGCAAAGTCAAAAGTGTGTCAGAGTGGCCAACTCCTATTAATGTCAAGGAGGTGCGAGGGTTTCTAGGGCTTGCCGGGTACTACCGGCGTTTTATTCGGCATTTTGGAATGATCGCACGACCAATGTTTAATCTGCTCAAGAAGGGGACACCTTTTGTCTGGACATCCATCACAGAGCAAGCATTCCAAGCATTGAAGACACAACTGATCACAGCTCCAGTCTTAGCGTTGCCAGATTTCTCTCAACAATTCATCATTGAAACTGATGCCAGCGACAAAGGGGTGGGGGCAGTACTTCAGCAACGAGGGCATCCTATAGCATTCATGAGCAAAGCCCTCTGCCCATGGTACCAGGGGCTGTCAGCTTACGAGAAAGAGTACCTAGCAATCTTAGTGGCAGTGGACCAATGGAGACCCTATCAGCAACACGCTGAATTCTTGATCCTCACTGACCAACGCAGCCTGGTGCACTTGGAGGAGCAGAGACTGACAACACCATGGCAGAAAAAGGCCTTCACTAAGCTTTTGGGGCTGCGATACTGCATCAAGTATAAGAAAGGATCCGACAACTCTGCTGCCGATGCCCTCTCACGTGCAAGGCCGCAAGAGATGCTAGTCGCTATCACTTCTTGCCAGCCCGCTTGGTTGGAGGATGTTGTCAACAGCTACAATGCCAACCCCCATGCGCAGAAGTTACTCGAGCAATTAGCGGTTCGGCCAGATCCCAAGGGGAGGTTCAGCCTGCATCAAGGCATCCTGCGCTTCCGGGACCACATTTGGCTGGGAGGATCAACAGCTCTACAACAACGCATCATCTCTGCATTCCATGACAATGCTCTTGGGGGCCACTCGGGGTTTCCAGTGACATACAAACGAGTGCGCCGGCTGTTTGCGTGGCCTAAAATGAAAACCCACATCAAACAGTACGTTGCCTGTTGCCCCACATGCCAACAGGCCAAGCCAGACCGTGCAGCTGCACCAGGATTGCTCACACCCTTGCTGATTCCATCGCAACCCTGGGAGCTCATCACAATGGACATTATTGACGGCCTGCCTCAGTCGGGGAAGTTCAACTGCTTGCTGGTTCTGGTGGATAAACGGACTCGTTTTGCCCACTTCTTGCCTCTGGCGCACCCGTACACTGCAGCAAAAGTCGCCCAGCTCTACATGTCGCAAATTTACAAGCTCCATGGATTTCCAGGTGCCATTGTCTCTGACCGAGACCCGGTGTTCACCAATCATTTTTGGCGGGAACTGTTTCATTATGCAGGCACTGAACTGAGAATGAGTACTGCCAATCATCCGCAAACTGATGAGCAAACCGAGCGTGTCAACCAGTGCCTGGAGACCTTTCTGCGCTGCTTTACGCACGTGTGTCCAACGCGCTGGAGTTTCTGGGTTCCTCTTGCGCAATTTTGGTACAACACATCTTTGCACTCCGCTATTGGCATGTCACCATTCAAGGCACTCTACGGGCATGAACCGAGACACTGGGGGCTCACAGCAGAGACAACAGTGTCAGTTCCATCTCTCCAAGCATGGCTCGAGGAGCGTCGTGTGGTTTAGGATCTGATTCAGCAACATCTTCATCGAGCTCGATAGTGAATGAAAGATCAAGCTGACAAGAAACGTTCGGTCCGGTCATTTCAAGTGGGCGATCAAGTGTATTTGAAGCTGCAACCGTACATCCAGACATCGGTTGCCCCCCGTGCCAACCATAAGCTGTCGTTCAAGTTCTTTGGGCCATTCCCCATCATTCGCAAGATCAACGACGTGGCCTATGAACTACAACTGCCGGCGTCTTCCACGGTGCACCCAGTTTTCCACGTCTCGCAACTCCGTCAAGCACTTCTGCCAGGTACCGCTGTTACCCCTATGCTTCCCGTTTGCACTGATGAGTTAGCGGTGCCTATGGAGGTTCTGCAAACAAGATGGCGCAAGCGGAACGGAGCGGTGATGGAGCAAGTCCAGGTTCGATGGTCCAACCCTGAAACCATGGGAGTCACCAGGGAGGATAAAGAAGCACTTCACGCTCGTTTTCCTCTGGCAGCGGCTTGGGGGCAAGTCGCTGGTCAAGGAGGGGGGATGTTAGCGTCCCTGAAGGCCCGGAAGCAAGTCCAGCCCATGGTGCATGGCCCAAGCGTGCACACGTGGCCAACAAGCGGCTGTTGGGCCCGTAGTGGGTGAACGCAGCCCAGGTCCGCACCACGACTACTTAACGCGCAACCTTCAGCGGCTCCGCCCATCCAGTGGATCAGGAACGAAACGGCGGCGGCTACCTTCCTCTTACCGAACCCTAGATCGAGATCACCATTCTTGTAATCGACTTGAGCTTGTATTCGAGAGATTGAGCTACTAATCCATACACCCTGAGTGAGACCCTATCATCTGGTATCATAGACCAAACCCCACCCTCTCCGCTTCGCTCTGGCGCGCCTCGTCGAGACCAGAAGCCTGCATCAAGCCCGAGCGCACCTCGAAGCCATGGATCCAAGCGTTTCCGTGTTCCTCACCAAGCTAGAGGCCAAGATCTAAGCCTCCATGGATGCACAAGCCAAGGCCCAGCAGGCGACATCGGCGAAGATCGACGAGGTCCTCAAGTGGCGGCCCGATCTGGAGCGCAGGGTGGCGGATCTGAGCGACGCGGTGGCCGCGCTCCAACTCGTTCAACCTGCGGCGTCCAAGGAAGGCGAGGAACCACCCATGACGCAAGATCCACAACAACAACCGCCTGCGACGCACGGGATCCACACCGGACCCGTGTCTGGTGCGGCGACTCTTCCCCGAGGGCCCGATGGCCACGGCGTCTTCAACTTAACACGGGGGTCGTCGGCGGTGTCGTTCCAGACGCCGCCGCCGCTCCCGGCAAGCGGTCAGTCCGATTCTCTCTTGTCCCCGTCTATGATCTCCCCGTTTGCTCATGCGAGCCAGATGCTTGCTGGATTGGGCCAAGCACACCCATCTATTTCATTTCCTCAGTTCACGGGGGAGAACCCGAATCTCTGGAAAACATTGTGCGAGCAGTATTTTTCCATGTTCGGCATTCACACTGCATTTTGGATTCCGATGGCGGCGCTCAATTTTTCTGGAGCTGCGTCAGTTTGGCTGCAGACAATCCAGAAACGCCTGTCGGAGTTTGATTGGGAAGCATTTACATCCCTATTGTGCGCCTGTTTTGGACGAGATCGCCATCAGATGCTGATCCGCCAGTTCTATACTGTGCGACAAATTGCTTCAGTAGCTGATTATATAGAAAAATTCGAGCTGATTATTAATCATTTGAGTTCTTATTCTAACTCTATTCATCCTTACTATTTTCTCACTCGTTTCATGGAGGGATTGAGGACGGACATCCGGGTTGTGGTGCTGGTCCAGAGACCTCCCGATCTGGACACGACATGTTCCTTGGCGCTCTTACAAGAGGAGGTACTGGGCGGCAACTTTGGCTCCCTGCCCAGGCCACCGGAAGCAGCAGCCAAGGCAGTGGTTCCACTACCCCTGCCGCCACCGCCAAGCCGCCCCGCACCCACCGCGGGGGCGACTGATCACCGCGGCACGAACGCTGCACGCGCTGAATCCACCAAGCTCAAGGCGTTGCGGGATTATCGTCGTGCCCGCGGTCTGTGTTTCAAATGCGGTGAGAAGTGGGGGCAAGACCATGTGTGTCCCACTTCAGTTCAACTGCACGTTGTCCAGGAGCTCCTGGACATCTTCGGCATCGACAACGCCATCGACATGCAACTGCCTCCGCCTGAAGATACAGCCATGGCCGTTTCTCTCTCAGCAGTGTCAGGAGGGGTTTCGGCCAAGGCCTTCCAATTGCGCGCATGGATCCAAGGCCGTGAAGTACTCATGTTAGTGGACTCTGGCAGCACCAATTCATTCATTAATCAGGAGCTGGCGACGACCCTGGCTGGAGCGTGCCCTCTTCCACGCGCCTGTCGTGTTCGCGTGGCGGACGGTGGAGAACTGCTATGCTCTGCGGTGGTGACAGCCTGCGAGTGGTACACGCAAGGGCACAATTTCAGCACTGACCTGAAGGTACTCGCTCTGGGCACTTATGATGCAATCCTCGGAATGGATTGGCTGGAGGCCCATAGTCCCATGACGGTTGATTGGCGCGCTAAGTCTTTGGAGTTTCAGTCCCCTCAAGGCAAAGTCAGTCTGCAAGGGCATGAAGCTGAATCTTCCACCTGTCTTCTGATCAACGCAGTTCAACTCTAGAGCTTGTGTAAGAACAAGGCAGGCAGTCATATAGTGCATCTGTGTCCCATATCTGATGAGCAAACGGAAGGGCAAGCTATTCCTGAATGCCTGCAACCCATTCTGGAAGAGTTCGTCGATGTGTTTGGATAACCAGAAGGGTTGCCACCCAAACGCTCGTGTGATCACAAAATCACGCTACTCCCAGGAGCTCAAACCTTCAGTATAAGAGCATACAGGCACAAACCATAACAGAAAGATGAGATCAAACGGAAAGTTGCAGAACTCTTGAAGTCAGGTGTGATCCAAGCCAGCAACAGTCCATTCTCTTCCCCGGTCATCTTAGTCAAGAAGAAGGACGACACGTGGAGAATGTGTGTCGATTACAGGCAACTCAATGCCCTTACTTGTGTGGCAAAGTTTCCGATTCCCATAATCGAGGAATTATTGGATGAACTGCAAGGAGCTCAGTGGTTTTCCAAACTGGACCTGCGAGTAAGATATCACCAGATAAGGATCGCTGAAGGTGATGAATTCAAGACAGCTTTCCAGACCCATTTTGGCCACTTTGAATTCAAAGTGTTGTCGTTTGGGCTAGCAGGGGGGCCAGCCACATTCAATGGAGCAGTTTATACTACTCTGAAACCAGTCAACAGAAAGTGTGTCTTGATGTTCTTCGACGACATCCTCATTTTTAGCCACACACTAGAAGAGCACAAGGAACATCTTCGACAGGTCCTGACTCTGTTGCGCAGAGATCAATGGAAGGTCAAACTGAGCAAGTGTGCATTTGGTCAACAGCAACTGACATATCTAGGGCATGTTATCAGTTCAGAAGGGGTGGCGACAGAACCAAGCAAAGTCAAAAGTGTGTCAGAGTGGCCAACTCCTGTTAATGTCAAGGAGGTGCGAGGGTTTCTAGGGCTTGTCGTGTACTACCGGTGTTTTATTCGGCATTTTGGAATGATCGCACGGCCAATGTTTAATCTGCTCAAGAAGGGGACACCTTTTGTCTGGACATCCATCACAGAGCAAGCATTCCAAGCATTGAAGACACAACTGATCACAGCTCCAGTCTTAGCGTTGCCAGATTTCTCTCAACAATTCATCATTGAAACTGACGCCAGCGACAAAGGGGTGGGGGCAGTACTTCAGCAACGAGGGCATCCTATAGCATTCATGAGCAAAGCCCTCTGCCCACGGTACCAGGGGCTGTCAGCTTACGAGAAAGAGTACCTAGCAATCTTAGTGGCAGTGGACCAATGGAGACCCTATCAGCAACACGCTGAATTCTTGATCCTCACTGACCAACGCAGCCTGGTGCACTTGGAGGAGCAGAGACTGACAACACCATGGCAACAAAAGGCCTTCACTAAGCTTTTGGGGCTGCGATACTGCATCAAGTATAAGAAAGGATCCGACAACTCTGCTGCCGATGCCCTCTCACGTGCAAGGCCGCAAGAGATGCTAGTCGCTATCACTTCTTGCCAGCCCGCTTGGTTGGAGGATGTTGTCAACAGCTACAATGCCAACCCCCATGTGCAGAAGTTACTCGAGCAATTAGCGGTTCGGCCAGATCCCAAGGGGAGGTTCAGCCTGCATCAAGGCATCCTGCGCTTCCGGGACCGCATTTGGCTGGGAGGATCAACAACTCTACAACAACGCATCATCTCTGCATTCCATGACAATGCTCTTGGGGGCCACTCGGGGTTTCCAGTGACATACAAACGAGTGCGCCGACTGTTTGCGTGGCCTAAAATGAAAACCCACATCAAACAGTACGTTGCCTGTTGCCCCACATGCCAACAGGCCAAGCCAGACCGTGCAGCTGCACCAGGATTGCTCACACCCTTGTTGATTCCATCGCAACCCTGGGAGCTCATCACAATGGACATTATTGACGGCCTGCCTCAGTCGGGGAAGTTCAACTGCTTGCTGGTTCTGGTGGATAAACGGACTCGTTTTGCCCACTTCTTGCCTCTGGCGCACCCGTACACTACAGCAAAGTCGCCCAGCTCTACATGTCGCAGATTTACAAGCTCCATGGATTCCCAGGTGCCATTGTCTCTGACCGAGACCCGGTGTTCACCAATCATTTTTGGCGGGAACTGTTTCATTATGCAGGCACTGAACTGAGAATGAGTACTGCCAATCATCCGCAAACTGATGGGCAAACCGAGCGTGTCAACCAGTGCCTGGAGACCTTTCTGCGCTGCTTTACGCACGCGTGTCCAACGCGCTGGAGTTTCTGGGTTCCTCTTGCGCAATTTTGGTACAACACATCTTTGCACTCCGCTATTGGCATGTCACCATTCAAGTCACTCTACGGGCATGAACCGAGACACTGGGGGCTCACAGCAGAGACAACAGTGTCAGTTCCATCTCTCCAAGCATGGCTCGAGGAGCGTCGTGTGGTTCAGGATCTGATTCAGCAACATCTTCATCGAGCTCGACAGTGAATGAAAGATCAAGCTGACAAGAAACGTTCGGTCCGGTCATTTCAAGTGGGCGATCAAGTGTATTTGAAGCTGCAACCGTACATCCAGACATCGGTTGCCCCCCGTGCCAACCATAAGCTGTCGTTCAAGTTCTTTGGGCCATTCCCCATCATTCGCAAGATCAACGACGTGGCCTATGAACTACAACTGCCGGCGTCTTCCACGGTGCACCCAGTTTTCCACGTCTCGCAACTCCGTCAAGCACTTCTGCCAGGTACTGCTGTTACCCCTGTGCTTCCCGTTTGCACTGATGAGTTAGCGGTGCCTATGGAGGTTCTGCAAACAAGATGGCGCAAGCGGAACGGAGCGGTGGTGGAGCAAGTCCAGGTTCGATGGTCCAACCCTGAAACCATGGGAGTCACCAGGGAGGATAAAGAAGCACTTCACGCTCGTTTTCCTCTGGCAGCGGCTTGGGGGCAAGTCGCTGGTCAAGGAGGAGGGATGTTAGCGTCCCTGACGGCCCGGAAGCAAGTCCAGCCCATGGTGCACGGGCCAAGCGTGCACACGTGGCCAACAAGCGGCTGTTGGGCCCGTAGTGGGTGAACGCAGCCCAGGCCCGCACCACGACTACTTAACGCGCAACCTTCAGCGGCTCCGCCCATCCAGTGAATCAGGAACGAAACGGCGGCGGCTACCTTCCTCTTACCGAACCCTAGATCGAGATCATCATTCTTGTAATCGACTTGAGCTTGTATTCGAGAGATTGAGCTACTAATCCATACACCCTGAGTGAGACCCTATCACTGACAAGCACAAGGTGACCGAGCTCTTACAGATGGCTAAATAACCATAGTTTTCCATGTAATCTTCTTTCCTCCTCTAAACTAATTATTCCCGTATGAGTTTGGCCCCAGCAGAGACAAGGAGGACGATGAAGTTGGGCAGCTTTCTTTTTCGTGAATTTCTCGTCCCCGTCGTTATCGTCGCTTTAAACCAGCCATTTCGTTCAGATCATCTGATGACATGGAAAGCGATGAGCAAGGAGCTTCGACATCGACCGGAGAGAGAGTCCACACCGGCCATCCAACATGCGGCAATGCCCAGTAGGATGGTCCGCTGGGCTGAACGGTGCCATATCACGCAGAAGAAATAGTAGGCGACATGGCCGGCTGTCACCCCGGGGCCCGCCTGCATATCCACCGCCGTGATCTCTGTGGCACCGCACCGGCCAGCTAGCTGCTCACTTTCGGCGGCCGTGCCGTGTGTGGTCGCCATCACGTACGCCAGTTCGATCCAGCACCACCGTGCCGTGCCATGTGTGCCCCCTGCAGCTACAGGCTACCATCTTCAACAGACGCACGATAGCACGGTGCTAAAAAAGTTTTACAGCATCGAAATAGTGTTTTTATGCGCGGGAGATTTACTATACACATAAAAACACGTAGCCCAACCCGGCGAGCCCGCATGCAGCAACCCACGCGTAGAAGCTGGAGCCCCAAATTTGCAGCCCCGCTGCACGCGTGTGCTAAAGTTAGAGCTTTATTTTACACCTTCTACTAAAGCACAGTTTTTTGTCTCTCATGCGCCAAATCGACGTTTTTTTCAGTACGGCTTATTAAGCACGTATGTTGAAGATGGTCTGCTGTGGCGCCGCAAATGGAGCTACGGAGTTGCTGGCCGCAGAGACCGGAGTGGGATGATTGGAGCCCATGACCCGGAAGCAATGGTGAGGTGGCGCCATGGCTAGGGGCGGTGGAGAGGGGCCCGCGTCACAGTGCCCATGATCAGACTCGGACAGCGATGTGCACGGAGTTCCACTTCCACCTGTGAATGACGTGTGATGTGCCTCCATGTCGGACTGCGGCCACATGCAATTTAATACGACTGGTAGTACGTGTACGAGCTGATCCACCTCAGCGTTTTGTTTGTCCGTCCAAACGACAAGCCAGGATTTATTCAAAAGCAGGTTGCTTGATTGAAAGATAAGCTAAGTTAGTCTTGCGGCTTATATTATTTATTTATTTTTGCCAGCATTTGGCATCACTCTGGTTTATAAAGTGACGAAACAAAATTTCTTTTGGCTGCTCCATCATTGTCATACAAACACATGAATTATTAAGAGCATTGGTAAGTTGGAGTAAAAAATGGCGCATTGATTGGTCATGCATATTGCGGCTAGTACATGCATGTGGATGGTCTCCAATAGATTGAGCATAGTCCAAGTCCCAGGGGCATCTTCAAGGCAGATCCGTAAATCTCCCCGCAATCATCCGGACCGCGAAAGTCATCCAACACCGACCTATGTCGGTTCGCAGGGCGGTCCGAACGCAATTCCTTATGTAAATTGGAGACAAAAGAGTGGGAGATTTGCGGGAGTCCGGACACCCAAAACATAGAACTCCGGCACCCGGCCCACCCAATCCCTCCTCCTGGTCCCATTTCCTTCCACTCCGCTCCTTCTCCCTCTTTATATCTACACCCTCCACCTCCGTCGTCGTTGTTGTTCATCTACGGACGCCACAGAGGCATTGCCAGACGTCCGCAACCAGCACTGACGCGACCGCTCTCCGTTCTGACGGAGTTTTCGGCCCTGGAACCGTTTGTACCCAGGTACACTCCGCCCCCCTATCGACAACCTCCATGGCGGACACCACGCCCGGCAGGTGTTCGATCAAATGTCATTGAGCTTATTTTCAAATGCTATGCCGTTTTTAGAGTACGAAGGATGGTGAGCTACTCGATCATGGAGGATGAGTTGTTGTGCGATGCGTGGCTGGTTGTATTCACGTATTTCATAGGCAGGATCAGAGGGCCACCCTTCTGGGAGTGCATGAAAAGTTTCACGCAGAAAAGCACATTGCGTCCTACGACGTGTACATCATGCGACCACACAAACTTGAGGGCATTGTCATATCGCTGGCATGTTATCCAAGTCAACGTCATCAAGTACTACAAATTGACCAGTCAGCTCGAGGCAAGGTGGCCATTGCACGCAGGCGTGGAGGAGATGGTAAGTTTTACTTCCTCTTGCTAAACTTGTTGATTGATTCATCTACTCAATGTTGGTCTACACATTATATTTAGCCCGCACATACTATCGTGCTGTACCACAGGTCAGCGGGACGGTCATTTACATGCACACACTACTGGATGAAGCTAAAGGGAAAGTATATGTCGGAGGGCATGATCCGTTCCTGAAAAACTTGTTAGACATTCAGGATCTAGTCGAATTTGAGACCTTGTTGTACTAGACTTAATTTGCATGTTATGTATAAATGATTTGTGCTACTTTCCATCCGACCTTTGATAAATATTGATCAGTTTGAATGAATTTCGTTCGGTTAGTTAAAATGTAGTTTAAAATGTATGCGACTAACGTTGAATGACTGTCTCCCGCACCCGTGCCCGCGGACTGATTCCCTGTCGGCGAACTAACGTGAAAGGTTTTTGCGGGCTGCCGTTGGGGATGCCTAACGCTGCCGATTATACTTGAGGGTAAATGAGGTCTGAGCTGTACTTCTGTACTACGTAGGTACTAATACATGGTAGTGATCATTCTTCTATTATACGTATGCTTTATCTCGACAAAGATTAGAACCATGTTGAAATGGAAGCATTTGCAGCGATGTGTGCCATTGGCAAACGGAGCACCGACACGTCCTCAACATAGGCATTCTGTAGCAACTGGTCCTTCTCGGATGAGCTCACTGTGAGTAGGTCAACCCCATAACTAACAGGTATTCCCAAGCAAATGGATGATAAAACACGAAGTTCATTACAGTATTTCACCGTCCACAAGCGGCCGGGCATGCATGCGCGTATGGCTCACACGGACGGGTGAGACGTTTGACGACGCATCCATGGTTAAGGGCCAGTTTTTTGGGCGGCTTAAAAATTAAGTTGTCTCTCCTCAGCTTAAAAAATAAGCCGTCCTTTAAGTTTGTTGAGACTTCTAAGTTAGTTATCCTATAACTAGTTTAGAAGCCCCAATGAACAAGAAAGGCGGCTTATAAAAAAAGTTGGGGAGGGGTGGCTTATTTTTTATGCTGTCAAAAGAACTGGCCCTAAGTACTTATAGGATAACCATATTTATGTTTGCCATGCAAAGGACAAGACAGATGTACAAATAATTAAGCATATCTTTTCGAAAAGAAGAAGCATACATTATCATAGATGGTCCGCGTCGATCGAGTGGTTAATCTGATCCATCGTTTCTAAAGTCATAACGGTACATCATCGTCGTAAAAAAAAATGGTACGTCGTCATGCGCGATCCATTTGAGCTAGTGCTTGCGTTGGCCTATGTAGTTTTTTGTTTTGAGGGCGTATATTAGCTGTTGCACCGTGTATTCTTTTCTGAAAAGAACTACAGTTAGGCCCTGCTCGGCAATCACCCGCTCCTGAAATCCGCGTAGCGGGGAAACAACAGCTCCTCCGATTTAAACTACAGCTCCGCCAACTCCACTCCCGGAGTTGTGGAGCGGAGCAGTACCGAACAGGGCCTTAGTTTGTTTTTTGGGAAAAATGCACAGTGAGGATGCATGTCCTTGAAGGCAATTCTTATTTGCCGCCTGCGAGCGGCAAATCGTCGAGGAAACGCCCGCAGCGCCCTCGGGTGGGCCGGCCCAGTTCGCGTGCTGCGCGTTGCTGCTTCAATTTTTTCGTTTGCTTTTTTTTTCTTTTCGGTTTTTCTTTTCTGGTTCTTTTTTCTTTTTTCTTTTCGTTCTTATTTTTCTTTTCTGTTTCTATTTATTTTTTATATTATTTTTTCGTTTTGATGATTTCTTTTCTCTTTTTACTGTTTCTTTTTCCCTATATTACAAAGTTCATTGCATGTTACCAAAATGTTGATTGTATATTTAGGAAATGTTCATGGTATATGAAGAAAAGTTCATCATGCATTATAAAATATTCATCGCATATTTAGAAATTGTCCAATGAATATAAAGTACTCCCTGTGTTTTTAAATTTTGTTCAGTGTTATATACACAAATGTTCAATGTGTATTTGGAAATTGTTCAACGTATATTACAAATGTTCAATGCATTTTCAAAAATTGTTCAACACATATATTTATGTTTTTTTAAAACGTTCATCATATATTAAAAAATGTTAATTATGTATAATTTAAATTATTCATTTATGTTAAGAAAATGTTCGACAGATATTTACAAAACGTTCAGTGAGTAGTACTCGATTTTTTTTCAAAGGAAGTTCGGTACTTAAAGTTTTGTGCCGTGACTCAATCAGTGGAGCTCACTAGTTCTGTTGGCTAGTTCTACTAGATAATGAGAAGGAGGTCACTAGATCGAGTCCCAGTTGCGTAGCACTTTTTCTGAACTTTTAGCGTGCCTGAAGTTCAACAGATCTAAATGGGCCGGCCCATTCGTGGCTGGCTTCAGCGAAGCCTCAACAATTTGCCGCGCACGGGCGAAAATAGGAGCTCTCGTCCTTGAAGGGCCTTGAAGCTTTTCCTTTTTCGAAGTAAGGGGTAGAAGGCCTTGCAACTTACACTACGTCCACATGATTACAGCCCACAAAGAAGTTACCAAACCAGGCCCGCAGCCCATAGGTCTGGCCCGAATCAGCAGTGGGCCAACTCGCCGGCTAGGAATTTCCTATTTGACGCTCTCTGCCTCAAACTGCGCGCTTCGCACATGCGAGCGACCGAGCAGCTACGAGTTGATGGGCGGTCCACTTTTACGTAGACAGTGCACCTGCTCCAGCCGGTTTTGGGAACCTTCCAGAAGGTTCCCTGAACCAGTTTTTATCGGTTTTTCTGTTTCTTTTTTTATATTTGGTTTCTGTTTCTGTTTTTTTTTCTTTTTTCTTTTCTTTTTGAAGTTTACTGTTTTTTTCTTTTTCAAGTTTATTTTATCTTTTTTTTAAAACATCATGTTCGAAAATTGTTCTTGCTTTTAAAATACATTTGAAATTTCAAAAAATAGTTCTTTTAAAAATTATTCATAAATTCAAAAAATGTTCGGGATTTTCGAACAATGTTCTCATTTTCAAAAATTGTTTCTAATGCTTTTCTTCAAAATTTTCACCACTTCCCAAAAAATGTTGGGCAGTTAATTGTTTTTTCCATTTTCAAAATTTGTTCACAAATAGCAAAAAATGTTCATGTTTTATTTTTTTCGAAGTTTAAAAAATGTCTCAATTTCATAAATTGTTCACACATTTTAAAAAATGTTCATGTTTCCAAATTTTGTTCAACAGTTTGAAAATATGTTCGCATGTCCAAATTTTGTTTTCGAATTTGGAAAAATGTTCCCGTTTCAATAAATCTTCATGTTTTCTACTTTTTTTCTTTTTTTTTTTACCAAAAATGTTATTTTTTAAAAAAATTGTTCAGAAATTTGGAAAGTGTTACGTCTAAAAATTTTGTTTTGGAAAGTTTCATGTTTTTATCATTTTCGGAGTTTCAAAATTTTTCTAATGTTTCATAAATTGTTCACAAGTTTTAAAAATGTTCATGTATTCAAATATTGTTCAGGAGTTTCAAAATATGTTCGCATCTCCAAACTTTGTTCTCGAATTTGGAAAAATGTTCCTGTTTCAAGAAATCTTGATGGTTTTCAAAAAAAGTATCTTTTTCGGAAATCTATTTTTAAAAATGTGTTCAACTTTTTTTTCACAATGTATTTTTAGATATTTTTGTTTTTTCTTTTCTTTTTAATTTATCTCCTTTTCCTTTTCAAGTTTATTTTTCTTGACAATCTTTTTTGCAAATTTCAAATGTCGTTCAGAATTTCAAAAAATGTTCTCATTTTGAAATTTGTTCAAAAATTCCAAAAATGTTTTAGAATTTCAAAAAATGTTTGTGGTTTCAAAATTTTGTTCACAATTTCAAAAAATGTTCTCGTTTTCAAAATTTGTTCACAAATTAAAAAATTGTTTTGGGAGCTACAAATGATGTTCAGGCTTTCAAAGTTGTTCGGAATTTTAAAAATGTTTGCTTTTTCAAAAAAAAAATTCACAAATTCAAAATACTTTTGTAGTTTCTAATTTTTGTTTATCCTTTTCGAAAAATGTTTGAAATTCGAAATTTTATTTGTGTTTTTAAAAATGTTCACGTTTTGAAAAGAAGGATTTGGAGCTTCGAAAAGAAACTCTACCTTGGCTTGTTCGTGTCAGTACACAGCCCGGTCGCCACAGTACATCTTTGAGCTGCCCACTCTGTTGTGCTTTTAGAATTCCGCGGTGTATATCAATCACCAAGGCGCTCTCAGCTCGAGTGGCTAACGAGATGCTTTCAGTCGCCAGAGGTAGCGAGTTTGATTCCCCACGGGGTCGCTCTATTTTTAGCTTACTGCATTTGTTCGCTCGCTGCAGTGCTGCGAATGGGCCGGCCCACTCGGTGGCGTCCCCTGTGCGATTCGACGGCAATTTGCCGCAAAATGCGACAGATAGGACCTCCCCGCCGGCTAAGCCCTTGAACCGTTCGACGCGCGTTGTCCACATGATTACAGCCCACAAAGAAGTTACCAAACCAGGCCCGCAGCCCATAGGTCTGGCCCGAATCAGCAGTGGGCCAGCTCGCCGGCTAAGCCCTTGAACCGTTCGACGCGCGTTGAGCCGTCGTGCCGCCGCCGCCGCCGCCGCCAGAATTCGCGAAACCAGCGGCGCAGCCTGAGAGATGGAGCGCAGCGTGCGGGAGCTGTGGGCGGAGTCACGCGAGCTGCTGGGCCTCCACTCCCCGGACGCCGTGGCGCGCGCTGACCTGCCCCCGACCCCGCTCGCCTTCCTCCGCGACCACGTCTCCCCGGGCCGCCCGCTCCTCGTCTCCGCCGCCGCCACCCGCCACTGGCCGGCCGCCTCGCTCTGGCCCACCGAATCCTACCTCCCCGACGCGCTCCGCTCCACCGACGTCTCCGTCCACCTCACCCCCGACGGCCGCGCCGACGCCCTCGCCGCGCACCCGCGCCGCCCCGGCGCCAGGTGCTTCGCGTCCGCGCACGTCCGCCGGGTCGACTTCCCCGCCGCCGTGCGGCTCATCAGGGACTCCGACCCGGCCGCCGGCCTGGTGGCGTACGCGCAGCAGCAGGACGACTGCCTGCGCGGGGAGTACGCGGCGGTGGCCGGCGACGTGGACGCGCACGTGCCCTGGGCCAGCGAGGCGCTCGGCTGCCTCCCCGAGGCCGTCAACCTCTGGATCGGCAACTCCTGCTCCGTCACCTCCTTCCATAAGGACCACTACGACAACATCTACGTCGTCCTCTCCGGCGAGAAGCATTTCCTCCTCCTGCCCCCCACCGAGCACCACCGCCTCCACATCCGCGACTACCCCGCCGCCCGCTACGTCCCGGTCGAGGAAGGGGAGGAGGTACCGAAGCTCAAGCTGGAGATGGAAGAGCCCGAGAGGGTCGTGCCCTGGAGCAGCGTGGACCCGTACCCGGCGTCACCGGAGGAGGTGGCGGCGCAGGTCTCAGCCTGCCCTCTCTACTTCAAAGGGCCGAGGCCGATTCGTTGCACCGTCCGTGCCGGCGAGATGCTCCACTTGCCGAGCATGTGGTTTCACCATGTCAGCCAGAGCCCCGGGCCTAACGGTCTCACCATTGCCGTCAACTACTGGTATGACATGCAGTTTGACATCAAGTATGCCTACTTTAACTTCCTGAGGTCATTGGAGATCAAAGATTCTCCATTGGAGATCAATCATGATGCTTTTGAAGGTGAGCTCGAGGAGAAGAACGATTGAGCTCATGGGTTGCGATTGTATTGGCGTTTCGGACAATGCCACAGCAGCAGTATTAGCAGTATATGGCTCGGTTCTTCGTTGCCATCATCTAACAGTTCTTCAAGTTTTTGAAGTTGTTATCCAGAGCATGGATCTGGATTACTGGCGGTGTATGTTATACCTAAATTTGCAGGTGCCAAATTGCACATCAGGATTGATCTATTAGCAAAAGAACATTTTGGGAGGTGTTAAACTTTATTCAGAAAGGGCAGCATGGGTTCTTCTTTCGTCCAATGGCTTACATTCTGCAGGTCTAGAAACGGCATGTTGAGTAAATTATGCATGAGACCTGTGAGTAGCAGATGAAGCAGACGGAAGACAACACAATATCAGTTGATGAGCTATTCTGACAGTGTTAGCTCTGGTGCTGGTAATGTAAAGTTGCTACCAGTTCTGCAATCGGTGCATACTTTTCTTCAGTTAATTTCTTTGTAGCAAAACTCTGTTAACTTCTCTTTCGTACTAACATGTGGTGTTGAATTGAAATGCACTTTCTTGAATTTTGATATATGCGGTTGATTCAATTTGTGTTAATCTGATTCTTCTTGGTGACTCTTCTGAACATATTGTTTCTGAATTTTCAGTCGTCATAACATAATCAGCTTCTGGAGTGAAAACAAAACACCCAAATTCTAAAACTGCTAGTTTGGTAGGCATCCACAAACATAGATTTACAACATTTCCCTTTACATAAATAGCTTGTCATTTTGTAAATTAAACTGATGTTGTGGCTTCTGTTTCACTTATTAAGTACAAATAACTAGCACCGGTGTAGTTGTAGCACAACAAAATTGGCAGAATAAAAGTTACAATTCGTGAACATGCAGCCTCCTGATTCTGGAAAGTCGTTCCAAGCAGTTTCTTCAAGTTGCTTTGGCCAGCTCCCGGTCCACAGCCACCTTCAGAAAGCTGCCTTCTTCGACCACCATCTGCACCGGCAGGAAGCCGAGCCCGTTAGCCACAGCGAGCATCACCTCCTTCATCTCAGCCCGGAACTCCTCAAGGTCCACCGTGCCATTGCCGTCTCGGTCGAACCTCGCAAACAGGCCACGGTAAAGCTCGACAAGCTCACCACGGCTCATGGCGGACTCATCAACGCCAAAGTGCTTCTCAAGAACCCTGAGGCTCATGAGCTCCTGGGCCATCTCGGAGTACGACAGCAGGCCATCATGGTTGGTGTCGAGGGCCGCAAACCGGCTGTCCACGGATGAGTGGAAGGCGCCTTCGTCCTCGACGAAGCTCTGGACGGTCTTGCCATCAAGGATTTCTACACTCATGTTGTTTCTCAGGATGTGGATGTGGCAAAGTTGTGTTCTGGTTTGGCTCTGAGGGAGTGTGAAGCTGGTGTTTGCTGTTTAAGTAGGCTACTTAGCAGATGGTTTTTCATGGATATTTCAGTGCCATGTTGCCAACTGCTAACTGGTTTCGTCCTGGTCAGAAGCAGCCTGCGGTTTTGGGGCATTTCAGTGCTATGTTGGCGTGTTGCCAACTGCTATCACTAGCTTCGGTGGTGAGAAGCGGCCTGTGGTTTTTGGTATGTTGTATGCTATGGGCAATGAATACTTTGGCAGATGCTAGCTGTTGTGATATTGAATTGTTTGAAGCCGTCATTTGCGAAATCTAAGAAAAGTCTCTGGTCCACCCAGCTTTGGCAATGGAGCAACTAACTTTGTCCCAATTTATTATTTGAGCCATAAAGTACCGAATTAACGTGAATATGAAAATGCACCTGCTCTAACCATTTGTCCTTCACCACGAGAGCCTCAAGGAGATGTGGGATGTCGTCGAGGGATCACAATACCAAGACTTTACAAGCAGCCTAACGCACTGCACCGGCATGCGTATCGAACCCCACGGTGCAATACAATCAATGAGTGTTATAGCCAAACACGAACCTTGACCAGGAGTTCCGCCGTGGAAATTTGAAACGACTAGCAATGTTGGGGAGGCATCTTACGTCATTATTAAGCAAAGATGAACCACAACCACCAGGAGCACGGAGCTCGCCGCAACACAACGGTAGCCATGGGAGGATCATGAGCATGCACACCAAAGAGTAGCTTGGTCCTAAACTCACCGAGCGCGCCACACTGAGTGAACCAAGGCTGCTAGGGGAAGGGGGAAATGGCAACGCTTCCAAGGAAGAGAACGACGTCCACATGCGCTACCATTAGCGCTCACCAAGTCAAAGATTAGCTTTTCTTCGATCCCGATCTATCACGGGTAGCCCACCACGAGCTAGAGAGGGTTTCCACCATGACGCTTGCAAGGAGGCCAAGACGCCCGTAGGTGACGCCGTCTCTGAGCTTTCACCTGGATCCCACCTTAACATGAGAAGCATGGATACACTAACTTTCCAATGGCCAACAAATGACGGTAGGAAGTCGGAGACGAGGCCCAACCTTAGGGCACAAACTTTGAAGGGAGGGAGTATACATGTGGTGGAGAGAGTAAGAAGGAGCAAGTTCGAAGTTGGATCTGATGGGAGAGGCGGGGAGGATGACAACCACTGAAAAGCCCCACGGGAACTGTCGGCACAAAAGCAAGGGTGACGAGGAGGAGGCAAAGGGGGCGGGGAGTTGACGGCGGCGAACGATCGAAATACCATGCTGCCAAACGAGCGGAGTACCAGAGCATCCCATCGAAAACGAACAATCACTTCTCTGAGTTAGGGCAGCCTAGATCCACACCCTCCACGGCCGGGGGCAGCACCAAGCGCCGCCACGCCGGCAAAGCCAGCAGCCTAACAACGCTGCCACACCCATCATGACTGCTGCACCATTCGCAAGTCCGCCACCAATTGCCATGAGACGGATGGGAGGTGACCCTCCGATGCTGTCCTCCCTGGGGTTCACGCATGGGCCTCCTCCGATAGAGACAAGGGAAGGGGATGGCTAGGGACCGACCAACGACTAGGCCTTCAGGAGCCCCCCGTGTCACCCTGAATGGAGCGACGCAGGGGCGCTCACCTCCTCTCTCGAGAATGTCTGTTATAGTAGATTATTTGAACCGCCGGTCCTGGGTGTTTCTTTTCTCAGTTTCTTTTACCCTTACCACTTGTACAATTTTCGGCCCGGTTTTTCTCATAAATGGGATCAACTTGTTAAGATTTTTGATCTGGTTCCGTTATAAACTGGATTAATTCTTGGTATTGTGGTCACCTAATTTGAGTAATAGATTCGTGCCGGGGGGGGGGGGGGGGGGGGGGCGTCCTAGTGATTGTAAAAAAAACTATTTTGTTCCGGCGGTCTATGTTATGAATCTTGCTCAATCGTATAGAATTCTATCCAGCACCTCAAAATAATAGCTTGCTCGCTCCCTTCTACTTTAATACAATGATCTTTGTTTGAAAAAGGATTCATAACCGCAAGACAAGTTCCAACCGGTCGTCTACTTAAGTTTGAGTGAGATTTCAAAGCATAGTAACACATTTATTGTTCTTGCAAAGATGTTTCGTGAAAGTTTGTTTCTTTAGCTTCCCTTCTTACGTAAGTGCAGTTTAGTTCACTTGCTTGAATTCAATAACGTTGGTACCCCCGTTGGTTACAAGCATATCTTTTGGATTCATGAATATAGGCAAGGTGCCCTTTTTCTTGTAAATGGTTCAATCATTTTGTAAACATAAGTGTAATTGGAAAAAAATAAGGAATATAAGCCAATTGAGTCAAAATGATACGTATAACAAATTTTAGAGATGATTCACAAAAACTAAGGATTTTGCTTGAGGTCAGTACAAATTAGCCTACTTGAGTCAATAGTATAGACAATTACCCACAGAAAAGAGTAATATATACAATGTTAGAAGTGGTACATTTTGGGAGTTATTTACCCAAAACCACCACACTTGGGCTAGGGTAACAACTTGATACAACATTTGTGCCAGGGCACAAAAAATCACCGAAATTACGCCTAATCTGTAACGCGGAGCACTGATGCTCAAATTTGGTCGCGAAAACAGCGGATCTGACCGGTTGGGCCCACCTGTCGGGCTGATGTGGCATGCCTACGTGGATAGTTCGCTGAGGTGGCTGGAGGGCCCACCTGTCGGCCTCTCTCTTATCCCCCCCTCTCTCTCCCTAAGTCACCTTCTTCCTCAGCAGCCCCGACACAAACAACCATATCCAGCGCCGCCGCCGGAGCCTTACCCCGGTGACCCACCCAACCTCGGCGAGCCTCCCCCCGCCCCAACCACCTACCACCCGCCTCCACAAGCCACTGGCTCGCGCGGATCCAGCCCCAGCCGCACCTCCAGCACTTGTCCCGCTTAGATCTGGCGAGGATCCGCCATGTCGCCCAGATCGCTGCTTGGTGCTAGCGCTGAGTCGGAAAGGAGCGCGACTACAGGAGACCTCACCCCGTGTGTTCTTGCTTTCGCCGTCGTTGACTGCTGCTTGCTTGCGGGTGGTCCTTTCCCTCTCCGCCGTAGCGACCATGCCGTGGTCACCACCCCGCGACTGGCCACATGAGGAGTCATGGATAACATCGGTAGCTCGTCCGCCTCTCCGTCGAGCGCAGGCGCGGTATGTGGAGCAGCCATGGAGCATCGGCGCGGTGGGCATTCTCGCGTTGGTATAGAAGGTGGCCCGCGGATCCGCCGGCGATGGCGATGACGACGCGAGGTCGCCCGCGCCCAGAGCAAGCTCGTCGTCGAGATGATTGCATACGTATGGTCCTCTCTTGTCTGCCGCAGCAACCTTGCCGCAGTAGTGCCCTGCCACCGGCCACCGTCGTGAGCCCGCACGCCCGAGCTCGGGGAGGCGGCGTCGGAGGATCTCGGGAGCGGCGACGGCTAGTATGTCTCTTCATGGAGTGCCGGTGGGGGGAGATTGGTGGGTGCCGCCGCTCGGGCAAGGATAGAGGGGGGAGGACGGCGGCATGCTCGCCGGAGCAGAGAGGGATGCAGAAGCGAGAGATGAGGAATAAATAAGAAAATGGGGGAACATGTGACGCTGACAGGTGGGTCCCCCGTCCACCTCAGCATTTTGTCCACATAGGCATGCCATGTCAGCCCGACAGGTGGGCCCAACCTGTCAGTTTTGCTGTTTTCGCTAGCAAATCAGGCAATCAGTGCTCTTCGTTACTCATTAGACGCGTAGTTGGTGGTTCTTCGTGACCTGTCCGAAAAGTGGTACTAAGTTGTTACCCTAGCCCCAAGTATGGTGATTTTGGGTAAATAACTCACATTTTGGAGAAAAAATTAGGTGATCCTTGAGTGTTGTTAGGGCATGTACAATGGTTGATAAGACTGTCTTATCTTAAGTCTTGCATGTAATTTAGAGATGACAAAAAATTATGTCTATAATGGATTATATCTTAGCCTTATCTTCAATAACTTGTCATTCCTTAAAACATGGTGAGACAAATTATGCTAAGATAGCATCTCTTGTCTTCTCTTAAATAAGAGAAAAAAAGCCTTTTCTTATGAGTTCTCTCTCCTTCACATCATTATTTATCCTACATGGCACTTCTAAGATAGCACCATTGTACATGCCCTTACAGATTACAAATTACATTGCAAATTTGAACATGATCATATAGTTGTTTATGTTAGGTCAAACCAAATACTTCATCTCATCCCAATCGTTCACTAACAGACCATTCAATCTATTATTAGTATGTAAAGAAATACATATGAGATTTGATCTTAATTTTAGGACACCTTCAGAGTCCACGTGGTAATATCCACCGGTACTTGAACCGTTGTTTGGCCCAAAATTTATCTTGGATGCTCAAAATGAACTGAAGGAAGCTGGTAGTGCCTTAGAGGGATCAGGAACAAACGATTGACAAGTGCAGCTATAGCACGAGGATAGATATGTTTTGAGTGTACGTGAATCTTTTTTCTAGGGTTTAGTGACCAGGAGGCGACCATCACTTCCCCTCGACCCATTGTCATCGCCCCGGGTTCCCCTGCCTCCGCCAAGCACTACGACAATGAGAGAGCTAGTGAACCCCAGATCTGTGTGTCCACTCCATGCCCCGTAGGGTCTTCGAGTTCTTCATTGCCGGTAAACTAAAGGCAGCGGTGACGATGGAAATTATGGTTCCTCTCCCATGTCAATGTCCTTCCTCGGAGTGGCCTCCAGGAGTAGGAGGATGATGTCAATCATCGGGCATTCGGTCTGACATGACTAGCGTTTGTCCATGGCGGCGATGTCCTGCGAAGGGGATGGCATTGCAACGTGTTTTTGCTAACCATATGTCCATCACCATTCGATGAAAAAAATAATTTATCAACAACATGACCGTGGAAGCGGAGAGCGTTGAGGTCTAGATCTGCATCCTACCATTCTGGTTTATTTTAGTGCTAAAGCCTGCAGGCAAAACCAAATAACTGGTATATCCACGGTACTTTAGCACATTATATCCTTCCTCTTTCTCTACTTTGGAATTGTGTGGGGGATTCTTAGAACTTAGCACAACTAGTAGTACACCCATGCGTTGCTACGGGCTACAATGCATACAAATAAATCACACAAATGGTCATATTCAAGGTTAAATCTTATTCCTCATACATCCGAGCATGTTAGGACATTAAGCAAGCTCCACAAAATTTAACCGTCTGGATAGTCCTCCCCGGGCTACAATGCATACAAATAAATCACACAAATCGTCATATTCAAGGTCAAATCTTATTCCTCATACATCCGAGCATGTTAGGACATTAAGCAAGCTCCACAAAATTTAACCGTCTGGATAGTCCGGACCCCCCCCCCCCCACAATTCCAACCCATATATTATCCCAACATGTGGTCCCAACACGAAAACCCCACCCCACGACGCACACTTACCTTTCTTGTCGGACATTCCACTTACCGCTCGGATTCCCGTCTTAACAGGACATTTCTCGCTGGGGCCCTCGTTATTAACTCTTGAAGCAACCAACAACCCTTCTATCCTAACCAAAAAATTGTACGGCTTGATGAAAATAATATATGGACCGCTCGCTCATGCTATTTGTTGCAAAGAATCTCGCATGAAATGTTATACATATGTCACATTGGTTCACTATCCTATCTATAATGCCGTGACAGTAGTTTAGAAACTCTCCTAGCACTCCAAATATCGGCAACAAAATCACCAAATATATAGCATCCGCAACTACCATGAAATAGGACACTAAACAACATTTGCAGCAAGCAATCAATTTATGCACCAAGCACACTGAGCAGAAGCAACAAGCTATCAAGATTTCTTCTACTCACAGAAATGACAAATGTGACTAACTCTGTAATAAGCTTTGCCTTCAGAACCTAAAAATGGTGTAGTCCCATCACTACTTCAGCCGCTCTCTGATCTCAATAGAAAACGTGGAGATCGTCTAAAAAACATAGTACACTTCGGCTGCACTTAAATAAGCTTGCTAAAAAGAAACTTCTCAAGTGACGTAAGAAAAAATATAAGTAACTTCCACTTAACAGTCGCATCATTTGACTTATAGATTTTCAGTTAGCATGGCAACTGAAGTGAGTCTATTGATTAAATTACATAGTTCATTGTTAAATGCTAAACACAGATTTAGAAGAGTTTTCAATGCTCATCTGTCAAATATGCTACTGTATACTTAGAGCATCTCCAGCCGCCCCCCGAGGAGCCTTTTTTCTCTGCCGGCGATGCAAAAAGGGCAAAAAATGGCCCAGCCATGCCCCCCCAGCCCCCCCCAACAAATTCAAAAAAACGCACCCTGTATCCCCTGCTCGTAGTGTCAATAAAAGAGCTCTTTTTCCCTACATCGGCGAGTTAATACTTTGATCTTTACCAACTGGAAGCACAGATAACTATATTTAAAAATAGGAACATCTGCTATCTTCATGAGTAAATAAACAGTAAAAAAGTAGATGACCAAACCCAAATATTTTCATGAATGTTACAGGTCATTTTTGTTAATGTGTAAGTACATCAAACATGTTCTAACAAGCATGATGCATTGCACTGAGCACCTTCTGTGTGATATGGAGATGGGCAGAGGCAAAGATCAAGGAATTAAAATTCGAAAAGAATAAATAAGCTATCAGTAAGCCAATAGAAATCGACACAGAAAAAAATAAATAAGTTTACTTCAGTAGCCGATAGGGATCGACGCATTTGGAGACATAACTACCACAACAAAGATTCCATCGTTGTAATAATAGCCTTAGTGCTGAATTATACTCCTTAAAATATGTCTCGGGCATTTTCTTCAAGTACCTTGTAGGCAACAAGAATGACAATGATTCTAGGGAATGAAATTCTCTCGCAAATAATCTGACTTGTATTGTAAATTCACCTAGCTGTATGAAAATCAAAACCAATCATTAATTAGGTTATCCAAAGAATTGATAAATAGACTTTAAGAGCGAAAGTGTTTTAACCTGAACTTCCAAGAAATCATCAGAGCAGAAGTGGCTTCCCTCCCATCAATAAACTTCCAGGTGAACAGGAGAAGCATGACCATGGAGAATCATATCTGAATACCTTAATAGAGAGTCATAACTGTCCTGGCAATAGCACATCTCTTTGTCCCTCCTATATTCTTCAATCACATCAGAATACTAAAATTGACCATATATCGTTTTCAAGAGAACAAAAATGATCGATCAAACAATTGGTCTAATTCAAAAGTTTGTGTCCTTCATTCTCATAATCGTCAGTCTTCTTAACCAACTTCTTCTTGCAATACAACATCTTTCTCCCAGCCCTCAACCCCATCCATCTTCATTCATAACACCATTTTTTAACCCTCTTTTCAAAATCAATCAGGTGAATATTTGAGAGCAGTAATTTGATCTCCCTCCTTATTGATTAGTAGACATAATATAACATTAAATCTTTTCATGTGCAGTTGCTGGCAACCTCTGTCATTTAGTGAAGAGGTGGTAGCTGTGGTGTCAGCAAAAAAATTAAAAATAATAATGCATTGATGTATTGCAAGTTTCTTGAGACCAATATAATAGCTTTGAAGATTTCCTACACCAATCCCGGCCTCATGGCATTCCAGACAGCCTATGTAGATGAAGCAAGTGCAACCATATCTTGTAAAAGAAAGATATATTAGCTTCACAAAGGTACTCCTGAAAATATCTCAAATTAAAATACACATCTCTCTATGGTTCCACCTTCATCATAATGTTACCGTCATATGGAAGAAAGATATATATTACAAATATCATCCATATGTCAGTCAAAGGCTGAACAATTACTATTATGAAATACAAAAATATTAGACGTGATGGAAGATGGTTTCAAAAACACCAACGACACGCACTCGTATTTTAAAGTCTTCATACTATAGAGTTATCTCCCTGCAAGTTATGTGTGCTAAATAATCACAACACTTGGATAGCACCTACACATGGGATTATATATTCAATTCACATAATCAGTTCTTCTGCTTCTATAAATTAAGAATTGCATAAAAAAAGTACGTGTCTATCTAGTAGTACTCCCTCCGTCCGAAAAAGCTTGTCCCTCAAATGGATGTATCTAGCACCAAGTTAGTGCCAGATACATCCATTTAAGGGACAAGCTTGGGACAAGCTTTTTCAGACAGAGGAAGTATAAGATAAGATTTGAATTGTTGACGCAAGGCCGGTGAAGCCGTGCATGGTCCACTTGCAAAGTGCTTTCGAGCATGGACGTCGTGCACATAGTGCAAAGCTGGCTGAAGGAGTCAATAGATTGGATCCCGGCAAGACTGCACATACTTGACGTTGGCTGCCCCTACCTTGATTGATTCCCATGCTGGCAAGGTTGCACACATAGCGGAAGACTCGATGGATTCTTGCCGGCTAGAAACGAACAAAAGCAAGCACGCAGGTGATGCCTATTTCTTTGCAACAGATGCGTGTCGCCTGACGCAATGGGGGAAAACAATATGTATATAGTGATTTTACCTCAATAGATATTTTGGTAGCTCCACTCCATTAGTATGAAATTTGTGATGTTGAAAACCTGAAAAAAAGGAAAATAATGATCTCAGTGGCAATTGTGTCAGCTGTTGAATAGGTACGACATTTATTTCAGGATTACAACTGTTCTCTCCCATTGAACAATGGCTTGAATTCTTTCAAGAGAGAACCATACAGTAAAAAGCTTCAGAACACAATGTACTCTGAATCAGGTCATATTCAGGCCATATACATCGAGCTTATACTACCAAAAAATATCAGCTAGAAATCTAGCAAGTATCTTCAAGGATCAAGAACATGAAAGAGGAATAATGACGAAAGAATATTGAATCAAGATTTTTTTTACAATGTCATGAACCTGGTGCCAACGGCGTACTCGCAGCGGCCGATGAGCCTTTGGCCACTGCCTACACTGCGCTCGCGCACGCCGCTTCGCTGCTGCCGCAAGCACCGGCCACACTCCCCGCCGCAAGTAGCCGAAATGATGGAACTCCATGCCATCATAAGCCATTCCAGATGTTGAATTAAGGCTAGTACGACATCCCATATTTGAGGATTGCACCCGGAAGATTGCACTCAACACGCCAGTTGAAACCAAGATTAATAATACAGATACAAAGAAAACAAAGATAAGCAGGAATAGGATGTTGATGGCCTGCTCATCTTGGTCCCTCTAGACCCAAAAAGTTCGTTACCTTTGTAGAAAAAAGATTTTTTGGTTCCCCTGGTATCTAGCACCAGCGACAATTTCCTATTGTGGCGACACCCCGACATGGCCCTACTTAAGCTCCTTCTCGTTCTTGCTTTGGTTCCGGTCCGGCAAACCATACCATATTCCAAATATTTTTACACTGTAGCATCCTAAAAGTTCTCATGTCTTCCAGTACATTATCTTTTGTAGAATCATCATATATAGCTCTTAGTCTATGTCCTCCCAACCTAATGCAAAATGAACAAAATCAGATATCTATACATCAGTACACAACTTAGCATATACTCCCGCCGTCCCATAATATAAGAACATTTTTTAAGCTATATCATGGGAGGGAGTAGTAGACAGAGTACTGTTTCAAATAATGGTCCCTAAGAGTAAGGTTAACGTTCCCAACCAGACTTGTGAGCATCTTCGAGCAACATACAAGCCACAGGAGTGTAATTGGATATCACAAGTGTCAAATCAATAGCTGAGCATAGCATCTCTACATGGACTAATAAAACCAAAATAAATTTTAACATACCGCCGGTCCTACAACAGTGGTTGATAGTGAATTTGGTAGACACCCATAAATGACAGTTTAGCAGTGTCTCCGACTCTCTATACATTTTGAGTCCCATGTTTTCAGCATTTGATATCTCCTTGGATACAATGAAATTTATGCTTCACAGGAGGATCTGCACAAAATAAATGAAAAACACTTAAGTTTCTCATCCTTGTAAGAAGAGGTAATTCTATCGAGAACTTACTAAGGGCATTCAATCAATTCAATTCATGAAAAGTTGTGTCCGTTGGAGCTTGTTATGCCAACTGAACCATGTTGACCGACCCCAATAAGCATATGCACTCACGTTCTCTACTCACATAACAGAGTTATGTCTGATTCTCCCGTTTGTTGTACTCCCTCCGTTTCTAAATATAAGCTATTTTAGATAATTCAATAGGGACTATATATGGATGTATATAGACATTTTTATTGTGTAGATTCACTCATTTTGCTTCGTATGTGGTCCATATTAAAATATTTAAAAGGTCTTATATTTAGGAACGGAGGGAGTAATTCTTTATCCCCGTTAGAAATTGATGGCCAGGGATCAAATGAGAAATGAATAGAACCTTGAAGAACAACATCAAATAGACCTTACTCATTCTCAGGTAATTAAAACCAAGGGAGGGTTCCTGTAGGATAACTATATTCACCTTCCAGTCTTTGCATCCATCACAGCCCCAAAATTGATTGACATAACCAGCCAGAGAACGCACCTGCCCTGCTGCCCAAAAAGGAGGAATGCCAGACAGCAGAATGTAGAGTATAACTCCAGCACTCCATATGCAATTATCGGCTCCATATATCCGCTTCAGCACCTCCGGAGCCACATAATAGGCACTCCCAGGAATATCCCTGAACTTCTCATCTGCATTTCCATTATATCCCATTTAATCTTAAGCACTGCATGAGCTTAGTTGCCAGAATTTAATTCAGGTAGCACTACATATACAATTGTAAATTGTAGAGACAACATGAACTAAGGGGAATAGTTGAGGTTTCTTCCCTTGTCCCTTCTCAAATAGTATGTTCAGTTAACCAATTAATTACTCACCGGCTTGAAGGAGACGGAGAGGCTGAAATCAGTGGGCTTGAAAAAACACATACGTGTACAGTTGTCCAACAAGTTGACTGAAACATGCATCACAATACATCGTCAATGGTTTTCTCCTTGCTTCATCTTAACCAACACGCAGCGCAATACATCATCAATGAAATGAGATTTCAACTCTCCAAGAACGCTACTTAATGAGTTTAAGAGGTTTCGGCCCAGCATTGACTGAAACTGTTTCCGAGAAATTAGACCTACACCGAGATTGAACAATATAAAGAGTATTCCCTGGAGTAAATACTGGCTCTAAAAATTGTCTAAACGAAATCGGCGCGTCAGAGCCCTGAGATAAACAGACCCAATAAAAAACTCCATACATTAACAACTGTATGATCTAGCTGGGTGCACAAATAGGTTTTAAAGAAACTCACAGGAACAATCTTGGAGAGCGTAAGTAGATATTCAGTCAAATTAAAAGGCGAAGTCAGAGCAGGGAACAGTTGATCCGAAAGACATGCCGTTCCAATGCACAAACATCCATATGCGTGTTCAGGAAGAAGAAAAGCACAAAGATGTCATCTCCTATAGCTAGCTAATGTACTATGGTAAAGATCGTACATACTTTGGGCGAGTGAGCATTGCATAAAAGAACAAACACCTTAAACTACAGAGGGCATAGACAACAAAGAACACCTAGTCACAGAGGCGACACTCACCAGCAAGCAAGCAGCGCACTCACAACGCAACCGTCTTAACCCCTTTACTCACTTCATCGTGTAGTTGAACTGCTTACACCCCAGGCACTGCACCTCGTCGTCCCTAAGGTGCTCAACGGCCATCTAGACGAAGGTATTCTTTGAGGTCGCACCGGATGCAGCAGAACACTGGTATACTAAGCATCGGCTAGCTCGGAGGTGTGCCCTGCATGAACGACCCAATCATGAGGTTACCAGGGTGTCAGATCACAAACTATTAGTTAGTTTTGCAATGCACTGGAAAGGACCATATATTACAAAATAAGCTCATCTCACTGCGGCAATATCGCTAACAGTTCAGAAATATTACAAAATAACACAATAGCACATGCAGTAGCAGTAGCAAGCAACATTCCTTGCACTCTTCCATCTAGTGACCATCCTCTCCCTGCTACCTCAACACCACCACCACCCCCACACCAAAAGCTCATCTGTACACTGGATCCATGTGATCTCTCAGTTCTCTCTGCTCTCTCACGCAGAAAACACAACAACAAGCAAGCCTCTCTAGCCTCCCCCAATCCAACTAAATCAGAGGGGAAATCTCTATTACCTGGTGGCTAGTGGCTTGTACCTGATGGATCCATAACTGGGTGGATGGATCTCCGGCTCGCGGTAGTATGTGTGTTTTCAAACTCGCGTGAAGAAGAAACGTGTACCTGTACGAGAGGTCAAGAGCTTTACAGCAGGAACACGCCATGGAGCCTGTCTCCTCTGCATCCTTCATTCATCTCGTTCTTTGAAGAAGACAGGCATCCCTCGCACATGTCGGCGGCGGCGGCAACGAAGAGGCGGTGATGGTGGAGGCAGTGCCCCATCCCGGCCGGAGATCTCGCCCGCCGCCTGATGGACGTCCTCCGCGCCGAAGAGCCGGTCGATGCGGGAGCATGAGGCCGAAGTAGGCCGTGAAGCGGGCGACGACGTGGGAGAAGAGATTGTTGAGCGCGAGGGAGACGGCGAGCTCGCCCCCGCCCTCCTCCGCCAGAGAGAGCTCGCCGGCGGCGGGGCTCCGCCACTGCTGCTATGCTCGGGAGCGGGAGCGGCGCCCCGGCGCGCACATCGTGGAGAGCCTGGCCAGCGGCGGCGGATCGACTCGTATCTCGGCGGCGGCTCGTATTGAGGGCTGGGGCGTCCTTGAGAGATCGTAGGATAGAATACATAGATCGAGATGAGCCTCGCTGGCTGTTTTTTTGCTACGTGCGGGGAAGGGACGAGAAAACCGTTGAAAAAAAACCAGCGAAAAAAAACGGACGAAAATGGTGGGACGAAAATAAAACCCGGAACGCGACCTACCAACTGAGACATTAGGAGTAGAGATTAGAGGCAGCCCGTGTGTGCACAAGTGACCCATACTATAAATTTTAAAAATAACAAAGTGTTGCATGATAGTAGTTTGGAGGGCATCTTATAAGGTGGAGCACATCTTTGTAATTCAGGCATGTGAAATGTGATTTAACCGGATTAATTCAGGCAATTAACGTGGCAGTTTCATACTGCAATATTGCCCAAATTAATATTTTTGTATCGTGATTTATGGCCCTTGATCACGGTTGGGACACTTGACATTCATCCACTTTCCTTGCTGAATACCGAACCTCCCGAACCTAACCGACTCTTCACATCAACCTGCGCCAAGGAGAGAAGCGGTATCTTTGTGTTTTTCTCACAAGGACCCAGGGCAGCGCGACCGCTTGCTCATCAATCCTGACCTGCCATGCTTGTTAATGCGATTGGATACCTGACTGGAATGTGCAGGGTTTGGATGCACTTTTGTATCTATTAGAGTGCCCAAACCCAATCCAACTAATCATGGGTAGGGATGGACATAGTTCTGTACCCGTGGGCATGCTTGAACTTGAACACAACTCGGTCATTCTGACTCTAATGCAACCGACAATCCCTTGCCCAATCATATTTCTTTTAATATAAGCAAAATACTCCAGAAATTTACTCAGCGCCCAACCCTACCATTCTCCGCTTTTTTTTTGCAGGAAAAACTTTCGATCTATTCATTTTCAATCATGGTAGTACAAAGAACATCGCCCCTTCCTCGCCGGAGCTGGGCAAAACATGTCTCCCCGTGTCCCCGTGTTACTCCTCTCTCATAAGTCATAATTGCAGACCACCTTACTCTTAATGGGAGACGGTGAATTAATGCATTGTGCACTTGTGTTTATTTCATATTGTCTAAACTGCTAACTCTAGATTTTTTTTTTGCGAGAAAATTTCCGATCTATTCATCTTCAATCATGGCAGTACAACGAATACCAGAAATAATAAAAATTACATCCAGATCCATAGACCACCTAGCGACGACTACCAGCACTGAAGCGAGCCGAAGGCGCGCCGCCGTCATCGCCCCTCCATCGCCGGAGTCGGGCACAACTTGTTGTAGTAGACAGTCGGGAAGTCGTCGTGCTAAGGCCCCTTAGGACCAGCGCACCAGAACAGCAACCGCCGCAGATGAAGAATAACGTAGATCAGAAAGATCCAATCCGAAGACACGCGAACGTAGACGAACAACGACGAGATCCGAGCAAATCCACCAAAGATAGATCCACCGGAGACACACCTCCACACGCCCACCAACGGTGCTAGACGCGCCGCCGGAACGGGGACTAGGCGGGGAGCCCTTTATTCCATCTTCAGGGAGCTGCCGTCGTCTCGTCTTCCTGAGCAGGACACAAACCCTAGCAAAACCGAAAGAAACGACTAAAAACGGAGCCCTTCCGCCGGCCCTTGCCGAGATCCACCGCGCCCCCATGACCCTAGGGCCACCGGAGAGGAGGCGGACCTACGGCGGCGACGGCGGGAGGCAGAAACCCTAACTTTTTTGTGGAGGAAGGAGGAGGCAGCTGCTAGCCTTTCCTTTGCTAACTCTAGAATTGATGGGCTTTTGTTGTTTACTACTACTACCTCTCTCTCAGTTTACAGGGCGTGCGCGTACCCCTAGATCATCAATTTGACCAACCTAATACAAGTTATATATTACAAAATATATACCAACATAAATTTTGGAGTTTCTACTTTCAAAAGATATAATTTTTATGTTATATAGTTTATATTAGGGTGATAAAATTGGCAACCTAGGTATACGCGCATGACTTGTAAACTGAAACGGAGGTAGTAAGGTATTATGTATGGGCTTGGGCATGGGAGAAGTCCGGGCTATTTACTGTACGATCAGCGTACAGGAATGCAATGGAAGAAAAGCGTCAGATGACAGTGACAGAGGGCTCATCGACGGGCGATGAAGGGACGTGGCGAGCTCTATGGAAGCTTAACGTTCTGCCTAAGATTAAGGTATTTTGGTGGCGAGTGCTAAAGGGTTTTCTACCCAGCTATGGAGAACTGAAGCGTCGACATATAAAGCAACTACCAAATTGCCCAATGTGTGGCAACGATAATGAAATGCTGATTCATTCATTGATGGAATGTGACCATGCTAGACGCTTCTGGGAGGCGGCTGAGCGTTTCTTTGACATAAGCACGCCGAGGCTCCATCCAGGGACTTGGTCCCGGGATATACTGGACCATAACATGATAAAGAAGGAGAAGGCGGCAATTATGACCACAGTGATGTGGGCGGTGTGGCACTCGAGAAATAGCTATACACATGGAGAGCAGCAGTACCAACCATTGCAATCCATGAGAACCATAGAGGAGATTGTTCGAGCCCTTGAAGTACCATCCACCGGTAGAATTCAACCTGCCATCCTTCCAACATGGCAGCCGCCGGATGTGTGGTGGGCAAAAATAAATGCAGATGGAGCTACGGACTCGGAGCATGGCAAAGGTGGTGCAGGTTTTGTCTTACGAGACCACCAGGGGGCGTTTGTGAGCGCGGGGTGCTCACGATATGATGGAATTTCAGACCCGCTCACGATCGAGCTTCTCGCATGCAGAGACGCGCTTGCAGCAGCGCAGAACTCAGGGCTACAGTACGTGGAGATGGAGACAGATTGCCAACAAATCCAGAACCTATGGGAATCTCCTCAGAAGTCAAGTTTTTTCCACCTCATTAGAGAGATGAGGGATATGTGTAATTTCTTTCAGGGATTCAAGCTTCGGTATGCTTGCCGGCGGACTAATTCGGGCGCCCACCGTGTAGCGAGGCATGCGTTAAATCTTTTTGTATCTATGATTATGTACAATGTAATCCCTGGGTGGCTGACTGAAACTTTACAGTCAGACATGCTAGCGCCTGATAAATAAAGAGCCGGAAGAGCGTTTTAGCTCAAAAATAAGGTATTATGTATACATGTCAGAAAAAAAATATACATATCAGGAGAACCCGATGTAGGTATTTTCGGGGTGGGCAGAGGAACGTAGTTACACTTTGTTGCGGATAAAAAATCACAACACAACCCGAATCATTATCTTGTTTCTCCAAAGCGCATGTTAACTGAGAAAAAAAAGGTTCAAGATGAACCTGAGAAGAAAAAAATGTGCCAAATATCCAGGTGGACCTTCATTGACATATCGTATCGCCATGCTTACACGAACTTTTTTTGAGGATGCCATGCTTACACGAACTGACTAGACACTTAGACTGACTTTTCAAACTTAAAAACTCAAACACGGACGCGATCGATGCTAGGACGATTTATTCAGCTGGTCCGCCCACTCCGCGCGACGCCCAATCCGACGATGAGCACTCACATGAACTTCTTCTTGGGCCTCAGCTGAAAATGAACACAAATGATATCAAACCGTCAAATAAAGTTGGATAAAAAATGGCTAGCCGAAAAACAAACGAACCTCGTTGCTGTGGCCGCACTTCTTCTTGCGGCAGTTGGTCGCCCTGGCGGGAAGGCGCGCGTAGCACCTGCAACGAAGAGCAACGTCAGCGCAAAGTCTCTTTACCGGTTCAGGTAGCTACCGGTGAAGCATCGACCAGTCATTTTGCTCATGATTCGTGCTATGGTGGCCCACATCCAATGTATAAGAGTGTATTTGTAGCAGCTAATGTTTTGTATATAGTCAAATCAATGTCAGATGAATAGTGTCCATGCCAGTACTTTTTGCAGTGGGATGTACGTATGCATGCAATGTCTCTCCCCTCTCCCTCTTCCAAACAAATCCATGCATTTTATTTTTGTTTACATATTTGGATGGCCAGTATTTTTTACAGTAATGCTCTATGATTTAATTTTTTCATATATTCAAATTCCTGAACATAAAATCTTTAGAATAAGACCAATTTTGAATATATTTAAACTACTTTAATTTTTACTATTTCAATCATATCAAAATATAAATTTCACTCATTTCAATTTTTCAATTTTCAAAATAATTGAAACCACTTTTCTGAATATAGTTTTCTTAAGTTGTTGAAACCAGTTTATGTGAAATTGATTAATTCAAATACATTGTACCAGAAAACTATGAGATGTGAGATTTCAAATCTATGAAATTGAATGATTCATTGTGTGAAATCGATTTTTTCAAACCCATCATCCAAATCTCCCATCCCGCAAATCCATGGATTTTATTTGAAATATATGAAATGGTAATTTTTTAACTTAAACATATTTCAAACTTATTTGAATTTTAGGGAAATCATTTTTTTGAACATAGTGAAATTGAATATATTTTTGTGTAACTATAATGTAACTTTTCATTGAAATTAGTGAAATATTTTTTTGAAATGAGTGAAATCATTTGAAATAAGTGAAATTGGTTGTTTCAAATGAGTGAAATCTGGCTAAAATTTGAGTGAAATATGTTTTTTCAAATGAGTGGAACTGAGTGTGAAAGTATGTTATTCCGTTGTGTGAAAAGATGTCAAATTGGTTATTTACAAAATGTGAAACTTACATTTGTCGACATGTGAAAGTTATTTCACTCAACTTATTTAAATTTTAGGGAAATCATTTTTTTGGAACTGAGTGAAATTGGATTTTGAATGTAATGGAAAGATAACAAATCATTGAAATGTCAATTGACTTAGAACTATTTTTGAAATGAGTGAAATATTTTGAAATTAGTGAAATCCATTATCTAAAATGAGTGAAATCATTTGAAATTAGTGATCTTTTTATATAAGTGAAATATATGTTTTGAATTGAGTGAAATCCGTTTTTTGAAATCAGTGAAATTAAAACTAGTTCAAAGGTATCCAAAATTGATCTTGAAACAAGTGAAATTGTTATTTCAATTTAGTGTCTATAATGTGTTTCTCCGAAACTAGTGAAATGAGTGAAATCTATCTTTTGTAATTAGGGTAATCTGTTTTTTGAAACAAGTTGAATATAGTATTTTAATTGAGTGAGTGAAATGCGTTTTCTGAAATTAGTGCATGTGAGAAATGAGATACTTGATTTTTTTTTTGAAATATATCCATTGTCCCGTGAAACTTTCTATTTCAATGTTTGAAACTGATTTTTGTGATGATTGAAATATGTTTCAAGATATTTCATAAATACGAAGTGAAATTAGCATTAGAGATTTTGTTTTTAAAGAGTGAATCAGTTTTCCAAATCAGTAAAATGTGTTTTTTCAAACTAGTGAATTATTGAATTTTTCAAAATACGTGAACCTTGTTATTTAGAATCTTTAAACTAGTTATTTGAAACAATCTAAATTTGGGTTATTACGAAACTTTTTATGGTGAGTGAAATATGTTTAATGAAGCGGATGCTTTTTAGAAATAATTGAAATCGGGTTCTGAAATTATTGGTATCAAAATTTTGGAATGATTGAAATAATTTTTCTTGCAAAACGAGTAAATCGGTCTCTTAATGATTGAAAGAAGTTCTTGTAATGAGTGAAATTATATTCATAAATGAATGAAGCGAATGAAGTTAGTTTTTAAGTGAAATTATATTTTTAAATGAGTGAAATTATGTTCTTAAAATGTGTGAAATCAGTTTTTAAACATGTGTGTTTTTAAAGCAGTGAATATCATATGAAACAAGTAAGTCAGTTTTTGGAAGGAGTGGAAACAGCTTAAAGATATGGGTGAAATATGTTTAAAAAAATGCATGAAATCTATCAATTGAAATGTGTGAGCTCGTATATTTTAAATGAGTGAACTGTTATTTTGAATTGACTGAAATGATTTTTGGAGACGAGTGAAATTTGTTTTCAATTTGAGTGGAATATGTTTTTTGAAATCATCGCAATTGAAACTAGTTCAAATGTATCCATAATTGATCTTATTTTCAAGGTCTTCTCACTATGAATTCAAATATATAAAAATATTCAAAATTGAAGTTTTCATTCAAAAGATATCTATCTTCCAAAATTTCACAATGAAATTAAATGGAAATCTTTTGATGGGGAGAGAGAGAATATTTTAACATGCATGCAACCAGCCTTTTCTTAATATTTTCTCTGTCTCCTGACAAAAACTGACAATAGCATGCAAAGGTCCCACATGTATTTCCATTGTATAAAGTTGTTGCTGAGATTACTCACTTATACCTAGGGGACCGCACAGATCTTGATGAAACTGACGAACGGTGGATGCAACACCGGTACATACCAGCTCCGGTAAATTTTCCTAGTCGGCAACGTCAGTCCATGGTAGCAGCCAGGTAGGTATGCATGTCACACGGGAATCTAAGGGTGCGTGGTTACGTACTTGCGGCAGATCATTCTCTTCTCGTTGTACTTGAGCGCGAGCTGCAGGAGGTTGGGCGGGACTCCGGTGGGGCGGCCGCCGCGGCTGCCCCCGCGGAGGCGCAGCACCAGGTGGAGCGTCGACTCCTTCTGGGTGTTGTAGTCGGCCAGCGTGCGGCCCTCCTCCAGCTGCTTCCCGGCGAAGATCAGACGCTGCTGGTCCGGCGGGATATCTGCACAACAGTTGTGCATCAAGTAGAGCAGATCAAGAGAAAAGTTAACAGATGAGCTCAGATCGAAAATTGGCGGCGAAGATCCTAGGCCGGCAGATCGATCCATTCACACGTACCTTCCTTGTCCTGGATCTTGGCCTTGACATTGTCGATGGTGTCGCTGCTCTCGACCTCGAGGGTGATGGTCTTCCCGGTCAGGGTCTTGACGAAGATCTGCATCTTGCAGGGACGACAAACCGCGCGCTCGCACTCGCTCGAGAGGTAGGGTTCGCGTGCTTCGGTGGCCTGGGAATGAGGAATGGCAGTAGTGCATGGCGCCGTTATATAGAGCCAGGGGGAGGGCAGGAAACGCAGGCGCTACGAAAGCCCTTCGCATGCATGGATGATCGCAACAAATTAGTCCGCGCGTATCGTAACTGCAGTAATAATTAAGGTACTTAATTAACATCGCCCCACGGATACGGCGTTAACCGCTCGTCAAGATCATGGGGATTGCATAGCTAGTTTTTTTTTCCCAAAAACCTAAAAAGTGCAGCTGTGCTCGTTAGCGCTCACGAGCATACACGTCTCCGCGCCGTCCGATCTTAATCGCATCCATCAGGTGTCCCGCTGTCGGTTTCATCGCTCGCGCTGTGCCATCTGGTCGGTCCATTGTCCGTTGGGTGGGAGCGGCGGTTCCGGGTCCCACCACTTCCCCTCCTCTCGCGTCCACCTCCCCTCCCACTTCTCTCATTCATTTCAAAACTGCAAGTCTCTCCTCGCCCGTTTCTCTCAATCCCCCCAAATCCCGCAATCTCCCACCCCAAAATCTTGTCGCAATCTCCCACCCCCAAATCCGCCACCGTTCGTCCCGCCAGGGGTGGAGCGATTCACGACGAAGGGAAGGTAGCGAGCGGCGGGCGGCGACCAGGTGCGGGCGGCGATTCACGGTGAGGGGGAGGTTGCCAGCAGCGCGCGGCGACCAGGTGCGGGCGGCGTTTCCTGGCGAGGGGTGGGAGACCAGCGGCACGCGGCCACCAGGTGCTTATGCTGCGTTTCCCGTTCCCGGAAGAGGAGAAGTGGGTGTTAGCCAGTGCTGCGGCGCCGCCCACGGCATGGAGCACAGGTAGTCGGAAGGGAAGCAGCAGCCGTCCAAGTAGCCGAGGCGTGACAGGGGAGGAACGGCCGCTGCGAGCGCCATGCCGTTCACACAGAGGTCAGAGTCGCGCATAGGACGACCATCTCCCTCCCTCAAATCTGTTGGTAAGGACATCTGGCCTTGCTTCCGTTTTGCGTTTGTTGCCCTTGTGTCGAAATCGACGAGCAGATAGTGGACGTTTGGGGTTGTTGGCAAGGTGATTCCGCTACTGGTTGGATGTAGGGTTTTGTATGGTTTGAAGGTAGTTTGTCCGCAGTTTTTGGGCTGTTGTGGTGTTGATAACGGGATGATGTGGAAGTGTTTTCGGGATGCTCACTACATGGGTAGTTCAGTTGTTCACATTTTTGTTTTTGTTTGCTCTACTGTTGCGAGCGAATTGCTCAATATGGTGACAGAAGTTGCCCACACAGAAACTATGTAGTTTTTGTTTTGTTGCTCTATTGTTGTGAGTGACTTGCTCAATATGTTTCCAGAAGTTGCCGATACAGAAACTTTGTAGTTTTTGCTTGTTTGCTCTACTGTTATGAGTGACTTGCTCAATATGTTGCCAGAAGTTGCCCATACAGAGAACTATGTTGGTTTTGGGCATCAGGCAAACCTTGTATGTTGGCATCAAACCCTGAATTAAGGTCACTGTAGTATGTTGGCTGCCCATATTATATGTGTCTATCCTTATATGTGTGAACAATACTTTTATCCGGAGGAAATAACGGAAAGATGCAGAATAGAGGGAACTAATTTTCCGGCATGAATTTTTAATCGACAATGGCGCGAGTTGTTTGATCTGAAAAATAGTGTGCCTGATACGCTTCAATTCTTTTTACACTTTAGTCCTACTTTATATAGCAACAGATATAAATTCAGTTTCAGTTTCAGTTTTAGTTTCCTCATATGCCTACCTGGTTTGCCTCAGTATGTTATGTATTTTTGCCTAATATTTGTGTATGAGTTCGCCTGACACTTATCCATCAGTTTTTAGTTTGCTTTATGTGTTTAGGCATTATGTGTGTCCTTATGTGTTTAGATGATTAGGCTGAACTACTAGGCAATTTGCAGTTTCCTTACTCCTACTTCCATGTATGATGATGTTCTTTTTTATGCGCAACACGAAAACATGTCTGGGGCAAGCAAAAAAGGCATTCAAGATTCCCCCCTGCATTGAATCCTGATGATGGTCCATCTCATGCAACTGAAGCCCATAGGATGGAGGTGCGCAGAATTTTTTGAATCATTTTCGAAACATGCTACTTTTTTCCTTCTTTTCATTCTTGGTTTCTTTTTCCTAACTTCATGTTATGGATCGTTATTTCCTTGTTATTTATGTGTTTATCTTCATTTTCCAGCCACAAAGCAGTGAACCGTTAGTTGGGTACAAGCGCCGGAGGAGTAAGGCAATTATCTCTCGAGTGAAGCGCCCCGATGATATCGTGAGCAATGAGAGTCTTCCTGGAGACGCTGAAAACGCGAGTGACAAAAGTGGTGGTGTGGATCAGCCACCAAATCCAAAGCGGCAGAAAACCGGAGGAAATGAGGTAAAATTTGCTTCACCTCATTGAAACAGCTGCCTAGTAGTGGTGTCTAAATTGCCTGGCAAATACCATTCTCGTTTTTTGATTCTTCTTTTTTGCAAACTATTTTCCCGTAGGGCTGTAGGAATAGGGCATCGCCTGCAAGGCTGTTCAAATTGAATAAAGACTTGGTTTCTAATCAAAAGGGTGTTATTATTGCAAAAGAGTTTGGAGGCCTCTTGGACCTTGCAGCGAACAGCATGCCTGGTGTTCTTAGCAATGGATAATGAAGCATTATGATCCAGAGATGTCACAGATAGTTATTCCAAATAAGGGGAAGATTCCAGTAGATGTCGCGAGTGTTCGGAGGATATGGGGTTTGCCAAATAGGGGGAGAAAAGTCTGCTATGAAAACCGCCCTGAGATCACAAAGGCAATGTTCAGGATTTACAATACCACCTCAAAGAATTCACCAACTCTCACAGCATGGTGCAAGATGATCAAAGACATGGCAGGAGCTCACGATGACGACTTCCTCCGCGCATGGCTGTCTCTTGTTTTCTCCTGCTTCCTTGCACCATCTACAAGTTTAAGCATTTCACCAAAAAGCTTTCCTGCGGTCATGGATGTAAATGGAATTACTGAAACCAACATATGCCAGTTTGTTGTTGATCAACTAAAGCTAGCATTCAAATCGGGTCGTGGCAAGAAGGCCGTTTGTTGCTGTGTTTTCCACCTCGTAGTAAGTTCACCTAACTATGAATCTGTATGTTTTCTCTCTGTTCTCTATGTTTTCTTAAAAATTATTATGTAACTCAAACTTTATGTTTTACTTATCCGAAACTTAGCTACTGTATCTAGACTCATTGGATGTTGACGAACCAATTCCCAACTTGGTACCAAGGGTTTCAGTTTGGAATTCAGATTTGATTGCTAAAGTTATCAAAAAGGACAGGAAAGCCCCCAGGGAATACGGGAACCTGCGGGTAAGCTATGTTTTTTCATTACCTCTGTATTCAATAATGGCATTTTATTTGCTTTAAAAGACATAGGACAGACATAAGGTTAGGCAAATCTACCTTCTTATAGAGAAGGCAATTGAATTACAAGGTCCAAGCAATTTCAAAGTATTTGGTGGTCATTTTTTGTTTCTGGTCATTTTCTTGTAGCTGATGTATAAGATTTTTTTTCAAAAAGTAGGCAAGTCCAGCACTTTGCCCATAGCAACTTGTATACTAGACAGTAGCAAGTTCAAAGTATTTTATGAGCAACTTTGTAGTTTCTTAGTCCTGGTTTACCCCTTCGCAACTGCCCCCAATATGATAGGTAGGATTTTTTGCTGGGCAGTTAACAGTTGATGTCTAATTTTTAAGAAAAAGTAGGCAAATCCAACAATTTCACCTTAGCAACTTGCACACTAAACATTAGCAAGTTCAAAGTTTTTTATGGCAACTTGGTAGTTTCCAATACCTGGTATAGTCCTGCCAAGTTATATACTAAAAAACTAGGCAAAGCTACATGCTGAAAACCCTATCTGTTGGAGAACGTAGTAATTTCAAAACATTTCTTACGCACTCGCAAGATCATGGTGATGCATAGCAACGAGAGGGGAGAGTGTTGTCTACGTACCCTCGTAGACCGAAAGCGGAAGCGTTAGAACAACGCGGTTGATGTAGTCGTACGTCTTGACGGCCCGACTGATCAAGCACCGAAACTAGGACACCTCCGAGTTCTAGCACACGTTCAGCTCGATGACGATCCCCGGACTGTGATCCAGCAGGGTGTCAGGAAAGAGTTCCGTCAGCATGACAGCGTGGTGACGATCTTGATGTTCTACCGTCGCAGGGCTTCGCCTAAGCACCGCTACAATATTATCGAGGACTTTGGTGGAGGGGGGCACCGCACACGGCTAAGAGATCAAGAGATCAATTATTGTGTCTCCAAGGGGTGCCCCTCTCCCCGTATATAAAGGAGTGGAGGAGGGGGAGGGCCGGCCTAGCTATGGCGCGCCCTGGAGGAGTCCTACTCCCACCGGAAGTAGGATTCCCCCCTTCCATGTAGTAGGAGTAGGAGTCAAGGAAAGGGGAGAGAGAAGAGAAGGAAGGAGGGGGCGCAGCCCCTCCCCCTAGTCCAATTCGGACTAGGCCTTGGGGGGGGGGGGGGCGCCCAACCTCTCCTCTCTCTTTCCCCTAAAGCCCAATAAGGCCCATATACTCCCCGGCGAATTCCAGTAACTCTCCGGTACTCCGAAAAATACCCGAATCACTCGGAACCTTTCCGATATCCGAATATAGTCGTCCAATATATCGATCTTTACGTCTCGACCATTTCGAGACTCCTCGTCATGTCCCCGATCTCATCCGGGACTCCGAACTCCTTCGGTACATCAAAACTCATAAACTCATAGTAAAACTGTCATCGAAACCTTAAGCGTGCGGACCCTACGGGTTCGAGAACTATGTAGACATGACCGAGACACGTCTCCGGTCAATAACCAATAGCGGAACCTGGATGATCATATTGGCTCCCACATATTCTACGAAGATCTTTATCGGTGAAACCGCATAGCAACATACGTTGTTCCCTTTGTCATCGGTATGTTACTTGCCCGAGATTCGATCGTTGGTATCTCAATACCTAGTTCAATCTCGTTACCAGCAAGTCTCTTTACTCGTTCCGTAATACATCATCCCGCAACTAACTCATTAGTTACAATGCTTGCAAGGCTTATAGTGATGTGCATTACTGAGTGGGCCCAGAGATACCTCTCCGACAATCTGAGTGACAAATCCTAATCTCGAAATACGCCAACCCAACAAGTACCTTCGGAGACACCTGTAGAGCACCTTTATAATCACCCAGTTATGTTGTGACGTTTGGTAGCACACAAAGTGTTCCTCCGATAAACGGGAGTTGCATAATCTCATGGTCATAGGAACATGTATAAGTCATGAAGAAAGCAATAGCAACATACTAAACGATCAAGTGCTAAGCTAACGGAATGGGTCAAGTCAATCACATCATTCTCCTAATGATGTGATCCCGTTAATCAAATGACAACTCATGTATATGGTTAGGAAACATAACCATCTTTAATTAACGAGCTAGTCAAGTAGAGGCATACTAGTGACATTCTGTTTGCCTATGTATTCACACATGTATTATGTTTCCGGTTAATACAATTCTAGCATGAATAATAAACATTTATCATGAAATAAGGAAGTAAATAATAACTTTATTATTGCCTCTAGGGCATATTTCCTTCACTATCCACACGTGATAGGGAAACTAGGCAACAATGATGCCACAGTGCTTGACTTGGTTCAAAGCATGCATGTTTTTTGTAAACTTGGCAACATGATAGGTTAGTTTTTTGACTAAAAAGGCAGTGAAATCAAACCACCATCATGAGCATTTTATGGTTCTTTTTTCTGTTGTCAAGCTAGTGCCACAATTCACTAATTTATTGTTTGCCTTTTTTGCCAACCCAACAAGCAGCTGGAGACTGAGTTCTCGCGGTGTGCGGATGATAGCTTGTTTTGGAGCATGGACCATGTCACAAAATTTGTAGCCGCAAGATTACCTGAGTCATATGACAAAATTGTAAGTTATCAAGTGCCTGTTATGCTCACTAGTTTTTCCATTTTTAATCTCAAGCCGAACATATTTTTAAGACTTATCATGTTCATCCCTTTTTTCTACTTTCCTGATTTTTGCAGAAACAAAAGAAGCTGACAGGTATGGTGCACGAAATGTGTTCAACTATTTCACATGCAGTTGGGAAGCTTGTTACTGGCATTGGGAGGATAGATGATGCGCAAGAGGGGACAAGCAGGTCATGGGTTGTTCATGCAGAAAAGAGCAGGCAACAGCCTATTAGGAGATCCAAACAAGTTCTAGCTGCCAGAGACAGCTTATCGAGTGAAGAAGAGTCATTCAAAACTGACAGTGAGGAAGATGCAAGTGACATGACGAAACTGACGGGGATAGAGGGGATAATGAGAGTGATAGTGACGACCACTCAAGCGATGATGATGGTGACAACTTTGTGGTTGAAAATGCTGGATGCAACGACAATGAGGAGGGAGAAGCAACTTTTCAGGAGAGGGGAGCAGTAATGGATGAAAGTAAGGATGATAAGGAGGACGAAGAGGAGGAGGAAGAAAAAAAAAGACGAGGATGAAGAAAAGGAAGACGATGCCGACGAAGAAAGCGAAGGCAATGACAATGACAAAGACACGGGGGATGATGATATTCAGGGTGATGAGGAAGACGAGGATGACAACAATTCTGGTGTCAATAGTGGCAATGGCGGAAACAATGGAGGGAACGAGGATGCTGCAGGTGAGGAAACGGAGACTGATGATGAACAATCCACACTTCAATATTTACTTGAAAAGAAAAAGGATATGAAGCCAAAGGGGCTTGACGAGGTAGTTAGCATCTCTGTGAGAGATGTTGTTATGATGATGAGGAAAGTTACTGCAAAATGCCACAGATCCGCATGTTTGAAGTGAAAGAAATGTTAGATCTCGACGAGCAGCCTATTGCAGTGCTAGCGAGCAAAATGTTTCAAGAGCTGTTGAGAGCAAAAGATATGGAACCGGGGATGACATTTAACCTTGAGGAGGTATGCCCCAAGTGGGTTCACAAGAAAATCATGAGGGAAATAGGGGCTCTACATGAACCCAAGGAAGTTGGTGTACCACCACTTCCACCACCAAAGAAGAAAAAGACTGTCAGTTTCGTTTTAGAGCCAACGGTGGCGACAGAAACAGTAGAGGAACTGCGAGCTATGCGTGCCCAAAATGGTCAACAACTGCAAGATGGAAAGGAAACAAAGTCATCCATGAAGAAATATGGGCATTTTCAGTTGCAACGTGAGGCAATACATCATACAAAAGAGGCAAGTTCTAGCACACACAAGAACCATCTTGAAACCAATACAACACCAAGCTCAACACCACGACACCCAGATTTCACCAGGGGCAAAGATGCAAATGTTGTAGTTTCACCAGGGCAGTTTCAAAACAGGAAGCAAGTGCCTCACAAATTCTAGCAAGTCATTCTAGGGAGGAAGCAAGTTCATCTATTTTTCAGGCAAGTATTGCATAGGCATCAGTTCAACCTACAGCAGGAGGAACAACTCAAATGAAACAGGACCCATCATTGTGAGTAAGCAGAGCAATCCCTAGTGGAAACCGTGGGAGGCAACCGCTAAGTAGTCTAAATGGCCAAGCACAATATCTTGTTCGAGGGAATGGAATGCAATCAGCCAATGACACCCAGAGGGGCAAAATGCTACATTACAAACCATCACAATAGGCTATACCATTAGATGTAGGTCAGGAGAATATACCTCAAGTGTCAATCACAGAGGTTGGAGGGATGGAAGATGTCATCGGCGGCAACATGAAACAAAGTCCGGAAGCAAATTTGCTAAAAGCTCAGGGCAAGTTGCCTGCTGTAATACCTACAGTTGCCCAATCATCCCGCTCTCCCCAGCTGAAGGATATCAATTTTACTAAGTCGAACAAGGGGGTCAGTCCGCCCATGTGTTTTAGCGGGCTCACAAGGCAAGGAGGACCGTCTTCACTGGAAAAAATGTTCTAGATGTCAGTGAGCTCTTAGCAAGGTGTGTTGCCCCATCTAGCAATGATCTGCAAAGCAAGTTAGCAAATCATATTCCAGTAGAGATGGATAGACAACATTTTCAGCATAGCAGAAGTGAAAGCTCAAATGTTTTTCATAGTGATGAATACTGCCCAGCTCCAAGTTTTGATATTTTCAAATATGATTTTCCTACAACACATGTAGATGATGGAGCAGATCGAGATGCCAGGGAAAACGATTTGGCTGCGCATGAGTCTTTGCAATATCAAGTAACCAAGCAACCAGTCATTGAAATAATTGAAGATGGAAAAGTTGTTAATCTTGAAGGCATAGATGAAGTGTATGCACATGCAGAAGAACATGCTATGAAGCGTGAGCATGAGTCCTTGCAGTATCAAGTACCCAAGCAACCACTCATTGAAATAATTGACGATGATCATGTTGTGGATCTTGAAGGCATAGTTGGGAACATTTACCAGACACCTGAAAAAGTTGCCCACAACCAAGTAGTAGTGGGATCAGACAGCAATATTTATAGCAGCAGTAGCTCAAGAGAGATGGTCCCACATCAATTTGAGAGAAGGATTATCAAGCCACCTCCTTGCAAGAGGTCACCATTCATGGACTATAACAAGAGGAAAGTCTATATATGCAAACCTAAAGCAAGCAGGCTATATGCATCGGTCATCCTGCATGGGAGGTTGAATGAAGAAGAATCACCAGATGAAGATACTAGGTATGGCATTTTTTTTGAGGCATTTTTTTACATGTTTTCTAGGCAATTAAAATGCACTTTTGAGGAAATTCAGGCTGTATTCATAGGCAACCCAAAGTAAAAGAAGCAGGCAAAAATAGCCCGATACAATAGTAACATAATCCCCCATGCCAAATATATGTTAACCACAATGCACTTTCAGGCAGTAACATAATTTCCCATGCCATATATATGCTAACTAGAATGCACTTTCAGGCAGTAACAATTCATGCAAATTGTCGCAACCCCCAGTTTCTGTTCCTTAGGCAAAACATGATCTATTTCTAGGCAATCAAAAGTACAACAGCAGGCAACTTGGTTACTATTTTCTCATGGTTGTCCTTTTTTGGTGTTTTCTTTTTTATCGCAGCCCGAAGGTAATTGACTACAATGGATACGATGTCTCGGTGAGATCTCGCAAACTCTATGAAAAAAGAAGGATATGTCTTGACACATGTAATGGAAATTGGCATACTGTCCATAATGATGAATTTTCCAGCAGACTCCAAGAAGGTTGTCATGCCCCTGAGGTTCTCGGTAAAAAAAGGACTAGGAGTCATTACTACTTCAGGTTTTCCATTTTTTTGTTCTTAGTTCCTACTTGGTCATTTCTAACCACCTTTTTTTGTTTTACACACAAGGATGCAACAGATGACTTTCCCCTCCAATGATATGAACAACCAAGTGATTATTTCCCAATTCAAGAAATTAAATCACTTGGACCAGAAAGATATGGTAAGTCAATGTTTCTCGAATTTCCACTATAGTATTCTTTTCCTATTCTTTTTCCCACCCACATGTGAATAGAAGACTACTAGTTTCAGCACATATACAAAGTTGCCAGAGTGCAGAATCACAATTTACAAGTTTCTATAACACCTAGCTTTTTCGCATAGCATGAGAAAACTTTACATGCTTTCTAATCTCTTCAAGTTGCCTACAGACTATGTTCTTACCCCAGCTTTTGTTCTACCCTTTTTCGCACAGATAATGTCCCCTGTGTTAGAGCATATTGACAAGTCAAAGAAAGTTACAGGCTAGGTCTTCAACATGAATATAAGGGATCGAAGGTTCGAGGTGCTTGATTCGTGGAGGGCACTTTAGGACAAGACTCTAGATGTCTGCGCAAGGATTATGGTTGCTAGTTTTCGGGCTCTGTGGGAAGAGCACTATCCGAAGTCTCACATCTCATTGGATGATTCCACACTAAAAGACATTGATGTGCCAAAACAAACTAATAAGTAAGCATCAATTCCCAGACAAACTCCAAAACAAACTCCCAACAAATCAATACTTGTTTCATAGCTGACTTGAAACATTCTCTATTATTGCTTAGATTCGACAGTGACATTTTTGCTCTCTCAATTGCAAATGGGTTGGAGGGAAGGAGCGTTCCAAGATTCATAGCAGAGGATGTTCCAAATATCAGGAAGCAGCTGACAAACACGTGGGTTAAAACCAAGCGCAACAAGGCTCCATGGGAAGTGATACGTCCATTTTGCATCATGTTTTCTTACTGTTATTTACAATGTTTTTATTCATAATAATGCTTTTTGGAGTAATTCTAATGACTTTTCTCTCATAATTTGCAAGGTACACACCAAGAGGGAGAATTCTGGTAGCTGGAAATCTGGTCCTGAAAAAGCTACGTCAGGCCACCTATTCTGCACAACTCCAAACAAGTTGAAACTTCACGGGGATTTTTTATGGAATATTTAAGAAATATTGAAGCCAATAACTACCAGAGGGGGGCCACCAGGTGGGCACAACCCACCTGGGTGCGCCCTGGTGGGTTGTGGCCTCCTCGGCCCACCTCCGGTGCCCATCTTCTGGTATATAAGTCATTTTACCTAGAAAAAAAGAGGAGAAGACTTTCGGGGAGGAGCGCCGCCGTCTCGATGTGGAACTTGGGCAGGAGCACTTTTGCCTTCCGGCGGAGCGATTCTGCCGAGGGAACTTCCCTCCTGGAGGGGGAAATCATCGTCATCATCATCACCAACAACTCTCCCATCTTGGGGAGGGCAATCTCCTTCAACATCTTCAACAACACCATCTCATCCCAAACCCTAGTTCATCTCTTGTATTCAATATTGTTATCGGAACTATAGATTGGTGCTAGGGGGTGGCTAGTAGTGTTGATTACATCTTGTAGTTGATTACTATATGGTTTATTTGGTGGAAGATTATATGTTCAGATACATGATGCTATTTAATACTCATCTGATCATGAGCATGTTTACTATTTGTGAGTAGTTACTTTCGTTCTTGAGGTCAGGGGATAAATCATGTTGTAAGTAATCATGTGAATTTGATATGTGTTCGATATTTTGATGGTATGTATGTTGTGATTCCCTTAGTGGTGTCATGTGAACGTAGACTACATGACACTTCACCATATTTGGGCCTAAGGGAATGCATTGTGGAGTAGTAAATAGATGGTGGGTTGCGAGAGTGATAGAAGCTTAAACCCCAGTTTATGCACTATTCCGCAAGGGACAGATTGGGCCCAAGAGTTTAATGCTATGGTTAGAATTTATTTTTAATACTTTTCTCGTAGTTGCGGATGCTTGTGGGAGGGTTAATCATAAGTAGGAGGTTTGTTCAAGTAAGAACAACACCTAAGCACCGGTCCAGCCACATATCAAACTATCAAAGGAGCGAACACGGATTAAACCAACATGATGAAAGTGACTAGATGAAATTCCCGTGTCCCCTCAAGAACACTTTGCTTATCATAAGAGACCGCTTTGGCCTGTCCTTCGCCTCAAAAGGATTGGGATATCTTGCTGCATACTTGTTACAATTATCGTTACTTGCTCGTTACAAATTATCTTGCTATCAAACTACTCCGCTACTTACTATTTCAGCACTTGCAGACACTACCTTACTGAAAACTACTTGTCATTTCCTTCTGCTCCTCTTTGGGTTTGACACTCTTACTTATCGAAAAGAGCTACAATTGATCCCCTATACTTGTGGGTCATCAGGAAGCTGTACTTAAGTTAGCTTAGGTCAGTTTTTTTCCATTCATGTTTCTTACTGACTTTTCTTTGGTCGCGTTTGGCAGCATTATTTTTACATGAAGATTATTTGCATCATCAGCCTTTTTCCAGAAGTCGCCTGTAATTTTTTGAACAAATAAGGAGTTGCCTGAAACCATTTTGTAACTTGGAACAACACCAAACAGAAATTGCCTACATTTCTATGCAAAAATGCAGACATGGAACACCCAGATTTAACTACAACATTTGTTGCAAGTAGGCAATTCAAACTGTAGTATCAGGCAATCTAAACTATATAGTCATGCAATCCAAAATACCAATACAGTTATCCAGAGCATTTTTGAACCTTATAGCCTTAAAAAGCAACTTGTCTTTTTTGCATGAAAAACAGTAATCCAAATGAGGGTAAACAAGGAGGTTCGTATAGAAAAATAGCAAATGTCGTTCCTAACATATCTTCGGGCATCTAGTCATCACTCATATTTTTGTCTTGATAATCGAAACTCCATCTGCTTTTTCCATTCCTGTGGTGTTCATCATGCCAATCTTGTGGTGCACAGTCACTACAAAAAAAATACACTTCCGTGATGATACGTGTTTGTCACAGTAGGTCGCGTTTTTTGTCATGCATGTACATCCATGACAAATTTATGACAGAATCAAGATAGTCATACCTGTGCTGTCGTAGAAGTGTTCCATGACATTACCAAAATTATCATCACGGAAGTGTCCACTTCCATGATGATAAATCGCGCGTCACAGAACTGCTTTCGTCAAGGGTGACCGACACGTGGCATCCACCGTAACGGAACGTCGTTAAGCTATCGGGTCAGGTTTTGGATCCGATAAACCGTTAACAGCCCCGACCAATGGGGATTTTCCACGTGTAAAATCATCACTGGCTGGAGGAAATACGTGTTGGCTCACCGTTGGGACAGATATCATCCGCTCATTGGACCGAAGGCGCCTATGATACGGTGACACGTGGCACGACCCAACAGAGGCCCATTCCTGTGAAAAGGCCGGCCCGTTTGACTTGGTCAAAAGGTGGCGGGCCGGCCCACGGAAAGCCTGTTAACGGCCTATTCGCATATAGCCCATTTACAGCTCGCTAACCCAGGGCCTGTTACGCCCTATCCGAACTAGGCCCAGTAGCGTCATCTGGGCCGTCCAATATGATTCAGCCCGTTTTAACTTCCGGCCCATGTGTGTCCCATGACTTCTTTCGGCCCATATGAGGACCTTTGTAACTCTTGGCCCATTAACGGCCCATGGTGAAACTGGCCCGTAATGAACAGTGTATCACTTTATACCCATTAACGGCCCATTATTCCATTGGGCCGTTTCCAGCCCAAGTTATCTTCCGGCCTTCTCAGGACCCATTGATTCTTGGGCTCATTTGCAGCATTCGGTTACATACGGCCCATGACTGTCATTTTCTGCTTGTGGGCCAAATTCAGGCCGTCATTACAGTCGGCCCGTTTGCGGCCCGTTAATACGTTGGGCCGTTTTCATGTCAAAAAAAAAACCGTTGGGCTGTTTCCATAGAGTTATAAAATACGGCCTATTAATGGCCCGTCATGGTCCACGAATAGTATGGCCCATGATTGGCGAAATGATGATATGCCCCGTAGAAGGCCCATGGATCCTACGGCCCGTATGAGGCCCATGGATAGTATGACCCGTAGAAGGCCCATGGACCCTACGGCCCGTAGAAGGCCCATTGATCCCTAAGGCCCGTATAGAAGGCCGATGGATCCTACGGCCCGTATAGAAGGCCAATGGTCCCATAGCGGAATGAAGGCCCATGGATCATACAGCCCGCAGGAGGCCCATGGTTACAACAGTCCGTGTGTTGCCATGATTATTTTGGCCTAGTTACCAAAAATAGGCTATTGTGGCCACTAGAAAAACACAGAAAAAGACCTACAGTGACTACAAGTAAACAACTAAACAAGACAATAAGGAAATAAATAAGCAAGCAATTAAGGCTAGCCTATTACTGCTATTACACATATTACATCCACTGGGCATCAAAGTTCGCCAGCAGTGCAAATATAGGGAACAAAACAGCATATTATATACACTTGGCCATCAAAATTGGCCACCAGTGCAAATAAACGCGGCAGCAAAACAAGAGCATAACTGAAACAACTTCAGAAGAGCTCAAGAAACGTTATCCTGGGTATCCACCATGCTGGCAATAAGCTTAGCAAGCTGATTAGCTTTGTCCTGTTTGGCGCTAAAATCCTCCAACGCTTGCTGTTGCACCAGAAAGTATGCATCTGAATGCTCCAGGGACTTCCACAGTCCTTCCGCTTCTTGTCGCAGCACAGCTGATCGATGTCTTTCAGCTTGTAGTTGAGACTCAAGAAATCGAACTGATTCAGACAGTGAGTTTGAATAGCTTGTGCATGCGGTAGTGGCGAGTAACTCGAACACTAAACCAAGACAGGACTTTGGGGTTGTCTCGCTGTCTTCAAGATAGTCTTCCTTAGCTGTTTTATTAGCTTTGTTGGAGACCACCAAGGATGTGTCACTATCCTGAACCTTATCTGCATTACTTCCTTTACCATTTCTTAATAAGGCACTCTTCGCCAATATTCTATCAGCATTCTAAAAGAAGAAACAAGCAGACACATAACAAGTTTATCATGTACTAGTATATGAAACTCATTTTGGTGAACCAGTTCATTAGTAAGGTGGACAGGATTAAACTACCAAGTCTTCTATTGCCAAGTACTAGTACATAATAAAAGCATCAAACAAACATATATCTATGTCCTATGGTCATTGCATTGTCTTGCCAAATCAAAATAGAGACACGGTTAAAATCATATCAGTTCAAGACAAAGCAGCAGTAAAAGAATACAAAGCGTGGGAAACTACACGGCACAACAAGATTTCAGATGGGTACCACGGGTCTACATGTACAACAACACTATTGGTTCTGTTGTGATGCTAGTAATGTGCATGATATGAAAGTCAATTGTATACACAATTGAAATTGAAATCAACAGAGCTATTGATAAGAGCAAACCTGTTAAAGAAACATGTGTGAACATACCTACTGTGCCATTGGAGTTTCGATTGGATCCTTCAATTTAAAAATAAGGTTGTATCAGTAAATACAGTGATACAAGAGCAAAGCAATCATAGTTAAAAAAGGCGCTCCTAAGCGAGCGCTTAAGCGCGCCTAGGCTCTAGGCGTTGGCAAAACGCATTGCGCATAACTACACATAATCTGTGCATAACTGCGCATAAGCATGCGCTTTGGTCAGTAAAGCGCAAGGCGGTGGAAAAACGCACAATTAACGCCTAGCGCTTTTTTGAACTATGATAGCAATGGAATCTTAAATTAGAACAATTGTTCTTCAGGTTTAGGCACTTGTTCTACATGAACAAAGTACAGTAAGACGCAAGAATAAAATACTTAAAAATAGAAAATGAGATCATAGACCTTACCACATTCTTGGTTCGGGACCAGTACAGAACAAGGTGTTCCCAGTCATCGTCCAGTAAATGTGTCTCAGGAGAACGTAAGGGAATTTGATGAGTTTCTTTGCCGGTGAAGTACGTTTTCTTCAGGTAATTCCGATACTGCCACCAAGCATTCTTGAAGATAGCAGAGGTATTAGCATAGGTTGCCTCATCCTGAGTTTCCAAAACGGTCCTTCTCTATAGAGAAAAATGGGAAATTGCTGTATTATAACCATCATGGAGGTAGGATGTATGGGACGAAGCAAAGTAATTGCCATGAATAACATTACTTTCACATAACTCCTAGACAAACACCTGCAACTGGCATTTTCCTTCATCTTCAGTATAATATTTCCAAGATGGAAAGATACGCACATACGATTTAACAACATCAAATGCGATAGATGCTAAACTACGACTGGCTGGTTGTGCTTCATCCACAGGAATATGCGTACTAACTGGTGGAGTTGGGGTTCGCCGTGATAGTACTGGCCCTTTGGGCGCTGGAGCTGCCTTACTAACTGCTGTTGTTTGGGAGCTCTGTGGTGGAGATGGTGCTATGTCAACAGGAATTGGGTTACTATCGGCTGGGGTTGGGGTTAGATTGGGTGAAGCTGGTTCTCTGTCCATCGCAGTAGGGGTACAATCTACGAGAGTTTGGGTTATGTATGGTAGGGCTGGTTCTTGTGCATGTACAACCGGGGTGCTATCTCCACCAAGAGGTAGCACTGTTTTATTTGAAGACCGTGTTTTTATTCCGCTAGATACTGGCATCACCCGCTCCAATTCAAATGGCTGATAAATAGGAAACATAGTTGAATGTACAGACATTGTATGAGAGACAGATGCAATAGATAGTATGGAAAAAAGAGGGCATGAAATAGTTGACATGTATATTGTTTAACTAAAACGGATAGCATGACATAATTTCACATATATGATGTCTATCTAAACTGGATAGCATAGCATAACATAATTCAAAGATATGATGAATAACTAAACAGGATCGCATGACATAATTCACCTACATGTTATCTAAGTAATCAGGATCACACCATTTAATTCACATATGTGATTTATATGCTAAACAGAGGGCATTCGATATGATATCTGAACTAAGAACATGGTGTTCAATATTGTGTATATGATGTCTAAACTATGCAATGCAAGACACCGTATGCATGATATGAGCAGTATAACCGTGCCAAGTTAGAGCATACACCTCAATGGGGGAATAGGACTGGTCATCTGTCTCTTAATCCATCTCCGAGGAGCTATCGGGACCCAACAAGAGATCTGCTTCGGCAGGTAGCACTGTCTGCTCTGAAGGCCTTGTTTTCACTCCAGATTTTTCCATCTCCCACCCAAATGGCTGATTCACAGGAAGAGTAGTTTAATGTACAAACATTGTCGACAAATGGAAATGTAATGAAGAAAAGGATGGGCAAGATATCATTCAAATATATGATGCCTGGTTAAATAGGATGGCGTTGCACATTTCACATATATTATGGCTGGCTAAAAGACATGAGACTGCATAATTCCCATATATGATATAGAAACTAAATAGGTGGCATTACAGAACATGTCTAAAGTAAGCAGATGACATATATGATGTCAAAAGTAGGCACTGCAAGGCAACATATGCATGATTTGACTAACATCATCATGCCAAGGTAGAGCAAACACCTTGGGGGGTAAATAGGAGTGGTCAGCGGCGTCTGAATACGCCTCAGAACAGATATCTTCCTCTGGATTACAATCTGGAGAGGGGTGGGGAGGGTTTGCCATTGAACCCACCATGGAGCGATGTCTGCATGACATTGTATTACCACGCAAAACTCTTCTCTTTTTCTCTACATGTTCAGCATGACTCTGTACAATATCTGACATGCATACGAAAAAAATATGGTGAGATTATGTAAGGAGAGCATGCAGAAATTTAGAGTGATGGTAACAACCAGTGGATCGACGTTTTTCCGTTGAACCAAAATAGCCCTAATGGATCGACGTGAATGTATAGTAATAAGCGATGCAACAAGTGTACAACCTCTTTGCCGTAGCCGTGTCGACCTCAGCATCATTGGGTTGGTCGCTGAAGCAGTTGAGGCAGAGGTGGCTATCGGAGGTGTGGAGGAAGATCTGAGGAATCTGTAGACGGCGTCCAGGGCACTGCTCTGTTGTGATGGATCATTCTGTCGTTGGAGCAGCTGCAGTGAGCCGTAATACGTCAAGGCTGAAGCAACACAAGACAGACATCGTCAATCTCAAATGGGATTCTAATAGCGTGTCCAATAGATGATTAAAAATGGATGTAAAATTAACATCACCAAAAACCACCTGACTACAACAGATGAGGTAAAAACTGTTGACTCTTAACTTAACTGTCGAAACTGAAATTTACTGTGGAATCTGAATGCTACTGTCGAAATTGAACGCAATGGTAGCAGAGAGGCACTTGACATGTAGTTTAGGAAGGGCCTGCAGTTCATCTTCAACCTGCACACCCTTGAGCCGCCTGCCACCACCGGCCGAACCGCCGACCCTAGCGCCGCCTCGCCGCCTGAAACAACTCGCCACCGTCGCCCCAGCCAGCCCTCTAGCCCCCCACCCTGAACCCTAAGATAGATAGTGGGGTACCTCTCCGGCGAGCCCCCGTCCCCGCTGCGGGTGGTTCTTCCTTAACTCCGGTGAGCCCCCCCAACCCCTGAAAATTGACTGACCCAAAAGTCAATTCAGTCGACTGAAGTGTGGCTTAATCGGAGCAGAGCAGTAGCACGAGCGAGGGGGAGAGCAGCAGCAGCAGCTGGGCGAGCGAGCGAGAGCTGGAGCAGCAGCAACAACGCGAGCGAGTGAGCGAGAGCCGGAGCAGCAGTAGCAGATCCGGCTGGTATGGATGCCGCCGCCGAAGGGGCCTTGCACTGGGGGAGAGCCGCCATGGAGATGTTGCTCGCGGCGCCGGCTTGAAGGTAGCCGCTCCATGGGCGTGCGGGATGGAGCACCATCGGCGCCGGGAGGTCGAGTTAAGGAGAAGGTACGATGCGATGAGTGTACATCCTTTTTGGTGGCGCTGAGTTGGCCTCGACTTCATTCGAGGAGTCAGTGAGGATGCTGCGGTTCCGGTGGAGCAGGTTAAAGCGGCGCTTTGGGGATGGAGCAGCCGCGATAGACGAGGCGATCGTGGGAGCAGCTCCTTGGAGGTGGAGGACGGGGCGGTTGAACCGGTGGGACGGCGAGATGGACGAGGATCCTCATCCGGGGAGGTGGACGAGGAACGTCGAGCTGTTGCGGTGGACGACATCGTCAGGGAAGAGGCTCCAGCTGGGCAGCGGTGACGTGGCGGATGGAGGAGGGTGGGGTTTCGCGGCTGGAGCAGATAGGTTATGGCGGCCTGGGATTTCGAATGGCGAAAAGGGGGCGATGGGAGGGGGTCAAGCATGACTTAGGGACGCGCTTGTCCAAAATGTAGGGTGTGTTACAAAAGTACCCCCCACCGATTTGAACTAGCGGCCCTTTCGGCTCAGGGTTAGAACGGGGATTTTGCGTGTCGGGATTTGGCCGCTGGAGGGAGTTTTCGCGCGCATTGTAATTTTGGGATAGCAAGGCGCGGGTTGTGAAGGCGCCAGTTTTGGGAGCACGATATCTGAATTTTCGGGATATAACAAGACGCGGGTTGAATTTTAGGGACAAGCCTAACGTGTAGTAATATTGTACTTGTACGTACCAAATAAATTCGCACTTCCCTCAACCAAAAAGAAAACGAAAAAAATAAAACTATTCACACCACACAAAGAGAGAGTCTTGCCCCATTTTACTATACAAATGCTATTCAAAGCTTCCTCCTCCTTCCATCTATATAGGGCCTAATGCGTTTTTCGATGCTAACTTTGACCAAATATTAGAGCAATGATATATGACATGCAACTTACACAAAGCACACCGTTAATTTCGTCCGTGAAAGGTTCTTTCAATGATATAATTTTCACATTGTGCATGTCATGTACTATTAATCTTGTCAATAGTCAAAGGCGGTCTTAAAAATCTCATTACGCCCTATATAGATGGAAGGAGGGAGTATGAATCCATGTTATGTCCAATTAATTTATTTCGCTTTGCTGTATAATGCATGTAACCTCCCCATACCAACATTTTAGTGCATTCCAAATGTCTATACTACCGCTGCAATTCGAACTAAATTTGAATTCATTTCTCTATTTCAATAAGAATCTACAATCATGATTGTTGCCAACTTCAACCATCATAGTTTCCTTGCTATCCGCCAGATATAAATCGGACGGCCTATAATGCAGGATGGCAGGCACACCATCATCAACAACTCTATTTTTTATAAGAGTAGAGATAAAATATGTTAAATGTAGTATAACATGTTCATAAACACACCATGTGTATCACCGTTATATATATTTTCACATACGTCGGTTTAAAACACTATGATAAATTCTTCAAATATCCGAATTCGCTTTTTATAATGAAGTATATATGATCTCTATTCGTCTTTTACACCCACACAACCCTGTTATCTTTGTAGCTAGCGCTAACTTTCTCTTGTGCATGCACATGCCCGCATCCCTCTCACCCTCCCTCAGCATTCTCTAGCTCCATCACGCAAATTCGTCTTTTCACTTTAGGTCGTTCACCCATGGTGTGTGTAGGCCCCCCCCAGCTCCTTCTTTATAGCACACATCGATCGATATGCCTCTCTAGCCAGGTGTGCCTAGCACAAACACAAGCTTCCCCTCTTCTCTTGTCACCGTCCATGACTCACTCCCACCACTCTTTTCATCGTTCTCGTACTTGCACACTCCTCCCCGCTCGATATAGTATGCCTCTCGTACCACCTCCTACATGCATCCCTCTATCTCTATCCTTCTGCTTGTGCCTCGTTTGCTTCTAACACACACATGCATGTATACCGATAGATCTCCCAACATATACGTAGATCGACTTTAACTACCCCCCCATCGATCGACGTACCTCACAAGTTATGTCTCTCCTTTCTCTAACAAAGGGCGATTGATCTTCCTATGTAGTTATGTCTGCTTACCACAGCCACATCGTCCCCCCTCATCATTCTTGCATGCCTCCTGACCCATCTCTCACACGCACGTGCACAGACAACAAGCAGCCATCTCCTCTCTTATTGATATTGTGGGCATGCCCTCCGTTTGTCTAGCAAGCCTATCCCACCATTTGTTAGAAGCAACTCCACTACCACCCCCTCCAACACTCTAGCTCTGTCTCTCTCCCAACCTTATTCCTCTCCTGCACATATGCATGGATGCCGATCGATCTCCCTTAATACATGAGGCAGATCGATCTCCTTAATACATGAGGTAGGCCTCTCTCCTCCTCCACACATATACCAGCCATTGTACCTCTATAGTTAATTGGGCCTCCCTCTTCCCCCACCACACACCGATAGTCGAGCGCTGCAGGTAGGTATCCATGCCACAGAGACAAACTGCACATGTCCCCTCTCATGTTCCTGTAGGCCAGACACTCTATATCTTTGACGTGGGCACACACAAATTCGATGGCACTCTTTATCGATCGTGCACGCGCACACACACACACATCATCCCTCTTTTTGATTCTATGGACACCTCAAGCCGGTGATACCTCCACTCTCTTCTCGTGGATCGCCCCCTCTATATATATGTTATATCCAGGACTCTATTTCACACACATTGCATATGTTACATTTTTTGATTGACCCCCCCCCCAAAAAAAAACTCTCAAGAAACCACACACTATATCTCTCTAGGTTTGTATCTCTCTCACACAACCCCACGTAGGTGGTGTACGTATACAAGAAGAGAATAGGTGCACCGTCCACGTACTCACGCTTCGTACCCAGCTACACCCGCGCGGGTACACGGTGGAGCTCATTTCTTTACGAAATGGCAGCCCACGTGCTAATTTGAATGCTTGTAGCGGTTGTTTACCTAGGGAGGTCGTGTACCACGCCTGCACGAAACAAAGTTCGACTTAACGCGTTGCCGCATTATTTTTAAATAAAGTTATAGCGATCAATGGCACGTACACAGAATATAAAATGATTTTTATGGAGAAAAAGGTAGTTCGCTCACTATATACAATGGAGCCTTGCGTGCCTGGTTTGTCGCTCTTCAGAGTATCTCACACAAGGCTGCGGTGGCCTCTCTCTCTCACCGTTGGTCACTGATCCAGCCGCATCCCGTCCGCCGGGGGAAAGGGAGTGCGGTGGCCTCTCTCTCTCTCTCTCACCGTTGGTCACTGATCCGGCCGCATCCCGTCCGCCGGGGGAAAGGGAGGAAGTGCATCATTTCTCCGTTCGACGGCGCCGAGGCAGCACATCCTGATCTGCGATACACGCTGTTCTCTCTGACCAAGCTCCGGCGTGGCAGGGCCTATGCCACCTGCTCGTAGATTCCGCCCGCCGCCGCTCACCTAGTTACATCCCGACGACCTCCAGGTATCCCCTCCGGCCTTGCTCCACTGCCTGTCTTCCCACGTCGCTGCATGTGGATCTTCCATAGTTCTTTGCCAAAAATGTAGCTCGTCCAGCGTACTTTCCATATTGCATTCTCGTCCTCACACCGTTTTAGACAAACACAACCGTGTTGTTATCTTCCCTTAGGGAAAGGAATATGCTTCTTTTTTGTCGTCGCATGTGTCATCAACTGTTATTGACCAGTAGTTGTTTCCTTTCTACCTCTTTTTTGCAAACAGGGCTATCCATTTCACCTAGTTGCTATTGCGACCTTTTGGTGAACTGCACAAATCACTTTTTTCTTAAGAGTGTTTTGTGCAGTTGTACTAAAATGTCACATGGGCAACGTCTCTACATTTCAGTGCGACTGCACAAAGGGAGATTGGTTTTGCTGTATCCTCCTCATCCAACTCCGAGCCTAATCTTCTTCAACTAGTTAGTCTTAAGAGAGACTGCAAAGGTGACCGGCTTCTATTTATGTGTTTATTGTTTCATCAGCAGTCCTCTATTATCATAATCACACTTAATATCTTTGGAACAGGGACGCTCAGCTCTATTTTAGTGGAACTGCACAAAATGATCGGAATGTTGCATGCTCCAGACAGCTACTTTTTTCCCAACATGCCTTGTTGATTTAGACAGAGCTGGGGGGACGTTGCTGCCAATGAAAGCATGGATCAATTTTAATTTAACACCTTCTCACAACTCTGTCTTCAGTTGTGATGTAATTATTAGCTCTGATCTGCTAATAATTGACATGCATTAGCAAGGAAGTTAGTTTTTTATTGTTTCCGAAAGAGCATCGATGGCAAGACACGCGAAACAGAAGCTGAAAGCTCACACCATTGTACAATTTCATGTCTCGCTGGAAAATTATTTGTATAGTACGTCAATTATGTAAACAAATGATGGAAGCTTGATAGCATTGCCAGAAGCCTCTTCATCATCCGGGTCCATGTGCCATGCACAAAATTATACTCATTCGTTCCTAAATATTTGTCTTTTTACAAATTTCAAACGGGCATATTTTAGAGTGTAGATTCACTCATTTCGCTTCGTATGTGTACTCCCTCCGTTCCTAAATATTTTATTCGTCTTTCTAGAGATTTCAACAAGTGACTACATACGGAGCAAAATGAGAGAATCTACACTCTAAAATATGTATATACATCCGTATGTGCCAGTCCATTTGAAATCTCTAAAAAGACAAATATTTGAGTAGTCACTCGTTGAAATCTCTAGAAAGACAAATATACTCCGGAGTATATTTAAGAACCGAGGGGGTAGTGCACAACCGCATGGGAGACTTAGCCCGGTCGTTGCACCGCATTAATAGTGAGTAATGAGCAGTCAAATCTTAAGCCCCACCTTTCCCACTATAAGTTGCTCTAAAGAAGCAACCATCAATACGGTCTTCTTTGAATCCCCTCATACTACTCCATCCGTCACTGTTTATACATCGCGCTTCAGAAAAAAGAAAAAAGATCTGTGGGACCAAGGCGACTAGTGATCGGCCTGAAAAATAGCATTGGTAGTTATAGCACGGCGTCTATTACTACTCCCTCCGTCTAGGTGTGTAAGTCATCTTAGGTTGTGCACCGTGACCAAGACGGATGGGAAAACGAGAGAACTAAATGCATTTTTGATAATTAATAGCATTGCATGCAATGAACTAACCACTGCATGTTATGTTTGGTAGTCTCAAGTCATTCAAAGCATGCACGGCCCACATCTCTTATTGGTTGATATGTCACGAAACAAGAAACGAGGAGTGAGTTAAGTACCGTGCTAAGTGTTTTGGGATTATTGATTTCGTAAGGTGACTTACACACTAGACGGAGGAGTAGAGGGAATAATGCATACACACATGCATGCAGTGCTTCCACCCCGGATACACACATGCATGCACTTACTCCACTCCGTAGTTACATGGAGAGAAAATTGTGGACTTGATTGCGGTTACCACGCCCTAATTAATTGAGCATTAAACCCAACGCGTCTAAAGTCTCTCTGGTGGTGGAAATGCATTGAGAGAAATGCATCATAATGAAGCGCGCCCTGTAAACTGTGACGGAGGGAGGAGTAGTATGAAGGTTCAAAACCAAGTACGCGTATGGCCAGTCGGTCAACGCACCTCCTCTTGGCATATCACTGACATGTGGGACAGGAGTGTGAGCAAACCGATCTCAATTGACGGCAAAGAGCCAACCCGCCGTTCCTTGAGAGAGACGAGGAGCGAGAACACACAGACGGGTTCGCATGGAGGCCAAGATATATTCGAGCATGGTTGGTTGATCGATATCATTCATTACATGTTGGGCTGCCGTTTTCCGCCCTTCTCCGGAATAAACGTGTACTTTATCAGAGATAAAAAGAAATAAGAGTACAAACGCTCCACCATGCGGTTCTAGTAGTAGTACTACTCGTACTACTGCGCTTGGCTCTTCGCCTCTTCGTGAAGTCGAACAATGATGGTACTCCGCATGTTGGGTACTACAGTGTATGCCTCTGACAATCTGACACCGAATGGACTGATGCATGTCCACCGAGGGTAGGTTGCATTAGTCAAAAGGCGTAAGCGAGCTTCACCTTGTCCTGCAAGCTTCTCCTCGTTCTGCGAGTTGACGGGACACACCAAAAAGTAGTGCTAGTCCATACTCCCTCCTTTCCGGTTAATATGGCTCAATCTTTTTTGCGGGTAAATGAGAGAGCTTTATTCATATATAAGCATTCTTAGGACGATCAGCCAAGACACTGGTCACTAGGAAGCGAGGTACCCCGCAAAAAAAGAAGTAGGAAGCGAGGTGTTTCATCAAGCCAGCTCTCGGCCACATTCAAAGTGCAGCAAGCACGGTTCGCACGAAGATGCGCCGCAAGGTTTGCTGACCTGTTTACATGCTGAATAACAAAAAAGAGGAAATATTACCGAGCGCTACTATTTGTAACAGGATATGAGCCAGAATTAAGCGAGAATTGTGGCGAGTGTTCCATGCAATCAACTTCCATTATCACATGCGAGAACCCTCGAAGAGAACCAAATGTGTTGAAGATTGCTTTATCACATTTTAAAATTATAATAAGAGTGCAGACGCTCCTCCATCCGGTTCCTAGTACTAGTATAGTACGTACCTTTATAGACTATATTAGTAAACTTTGCGCTTGGCTGTTCGCCTATTCGGGAAGTCGAACAATAGTAGCACTAGTAGTATAGTGTATGCTTCTGGCAATCTGACACCGAATTAACTGTTGCACGTCCACCGCCTGAGCGAGGGAGAGCTTGCATTAGTCAAAAGTTTCTCCTTGTCCTGCGAGCCACCGCGCGCAAGTAATGCTAGTCCATACTGCCTCCTCTCCGGTTAATATGGATTAATTTCAAACGAGATAAATACACTGTCTATCACTGTATATTTGTAAAAATACGGTCAGTGGACTTCATAATACGCTCATTGCGCTCAATATATATATTTTCCGGTGTTTATACGGTCACTAGCTCACCCTGACTGAGTATGTGTGTGCATGCACGTGTAGGTTGAGCACTTAGCGTGACCGTGTGTGTTCCGTCGTGTGCTCGGACATGCATGCATTAGGGCGTTGCGCGCGTTTTTGCGTCCATGTGTACGTGTGACTGTTGCATACACGTAGGGGGAGTACGTGTAGGGGCCACTAAGGAGCAGTCAAATCACACAGTAAGTTAGTCGGAAGAAGCAACCATCATTTCACTCTTGAATGACACGTACGCAATATAAAATGGTTGATATGGAGAGAAAAAGAAAACCACTATATATACACTAGCAGGAGCCTAAGCTACAAGCCTGCTTGCTAAGGTTGCTCTCTTCACAAGCATAGAACGACGGGCCTGATCCCGCAGCTGGGGAAGGGAACAATGTTCTGCGTAGACGCGGTCGACATCGGCGAGGGAGAAAACCCACAGTCGGTGCATCCCAATCGGGGGTCATCGCGGTTTGGGCCGATGCCGCGTCCCAACCGCCCTTCTAGCTACAGCCCGACGTCCCAGGTAGTCCATCTTCCTTTTGGAGCCGGCTTGATCCACTGCCGTAGCTCCATCTCCATGTCAATCCTTCTCTACTTATACCGGCTTCTACTTGTGATGAGTTTATGTCTCATGAACTAGTGGCAATACTATTATTCTAATCACACTTCTTCAATATCTTTGCCATCAGGGATGCCCAGGTCGATTTTAGTGGAACTGCACAAAAGCATTGTATGATCCGAGGGTGCCAGCCGTCTTTCCTTAGACAGGTTCTACCTGGCCAGGGAATTAAATCATGTTTAGGGTTTAGGGTTTAAGTCGTAGTGACCCCATCAGCAATTTTTCTTTCGTACACACTCTCACAACTTTTTTCTTTAGTTGTGAAGTAAATATTGGCTATGATCTATGAATCATTGATATGCATCAGCATGCGTGTTAGTTTTCCTTTGTATTTTATGGAATGTTGTAACGGGGCAACCTTGTAATATGAATGAAAATGGAGTGGAAAGTTTCCGTTTTTCCGGAGAAAAAATGGAAATGGAGAGAAACCAACGACGTTTCATTGGATCGCGCCATCGAGCAAAACCAATGTTCGTGTCTCACCCTCCTCCACGGCTGCACCCCACATGGTCGCTCGGCATGCCACTCACCGCAAACCGAGTATACGATAACTTTCCCGCCTGCTTGTCGATGGATCGCGCCATGGAGTACTACTAGCACTACTGGAAGAGATTGACGAGTTGGGGGAGGACAGCTAGCTGTAGCACGGGCTCCCAAAAACGTTTTACATGCATGTTGTAGCTGGCTATTGCGACCTTTGAACGCGGAGCAGCTGCGTGCACCCGGAAGTGGCGTGGGCGACGCTCTCTCGGCCGGCGCGCCGCTTCAATGCCGGCGCCAGTGAGAGGCCGCGTCCGCTCTGGCCGGGCATGAATGCGGCACTGATCGTTTCGGGCGGGAAGCACGCGCGGGTGATGAAGAGGGTTCGGGTTGGTCCGGACGTGCGCAAACAAGAGATGCTGTACGTTAATATTGCTACGTATATAATTAACAACGTAAATAATGTGCCAGTTGGACAAATATGATTGGAGATGGAGATGGAAATGGAATTTTACGTAAACACGGATATGCATGTCTATGTCTATGTGTGTGTGCGCGACGACTCTCGCGACCTGGAAGCGGGGGCGTGTTTTTGATCGAGTTTTCTTTCTTGGTATGTTAGAAAATCAGTTTGTCCAATTCACATCTAGATGTTATTTAAGGATATCACATCTAAGCTCCCACAAGTATATAATGTAGCAACAAGAAACAAAAAAACTAGGACAAAAAAATAGACCACAAACAGAGTGGACATCAACTTAGATGTGACATAACTATGTCACATCTAGATGTGTCCTAGACAGACCCTTAAAAATTGTCCGCCAGTTTTCGTTTCTTTTTTCCGGGAACGCGCGTATTCTATTTAAAACCACTGCTATGGAGAGATTTTTTTACTCCATTATAGCCTCTTGTTTGATAGAGTTTCTCGCGTCTCGCTCTCTCACCCTCTCCATATCAAAACAAGATGACAGTGTCCAGTCTATCTCTCTCCTCACCGGTGGTCGCAGATCCGGCCGAATCCCGTCCGCTGCGGGAGGTGAGGAGGTGCAGCGTTGATGTTGTCGCCGTCGGCGACGGGGGGAGCCGATGCGCACCGTCCTCTCGGAGCCTGCGCTGGCGCGGACGAAGATCCTCCGCGCCCTTGTTCGCTGCCATCGTGTGGGCAGATCCCGCCCGCCCGCCTAAACGACATCTCGCCCACCTGAGGTATAACTTCTTGTACTGGTCCAGCTCCCCAGGTCGCTGCGTGCGGGTTTTCTTCTATGCGACTACTCCCCAGCTCCCCATGCATAGTAGCTAGGGTTCGTCGGCTGGTCCAACATCACCTACTAGTACTATTATAGAGGAAATGCCACTCGAAAAGTTGTCCTGATTTATGCCTCGGTGGAGGTATACATGTTGTTTCGACAAAAAGTACATGGTGGTTGTGCGGTCATTGTCCATATGGTGGTAGTACTATCACTGGTTAAATGAAGAAATGCTTTTTTTCTCGGGTATCCTGGTTTAGTTCCCATCAAGATATAATTATGATGCTTCTGTTTGTTGGTGTACTTTTCATTAACCCTTTTTTATATTTTTGGAAACAGCGATGCGTGTCTCCATACCCGGGCATGTCTTCCTCAATTTTAGTGGAACTGCACAAAATTGGATGGCCATTGTTGTTCCGCCTCACTGTCCTCTGCCACGTGGTTCTTCCTTCCTCGAGCTTGATTACTGAGAAGAAACAGACCACAGTGAGGATTTGTCGAACTTCATAGGTGCCTCACCCAAACTTGATGCCAAATGGATGATGCATCACCACGATGACCTATCGATGCTCATGGTCGCGCCTCATGGTTGCGTCGGCTGGTGAAGCTGATCGATTTTCAATGAAAAACAAGTTGTCTTCCATCAGTGCTCTTTGCTTGTTACGCACAAAGATGATATCCTTCGTCAGTTCACCTTGGTTGCGTTGGAGACGCAGTCGTCTTTCACGTTGGTGCAATTTTATCACACAATTGGCTATGAACCAAATGTTTCCTCGAAGAAGGATCGACGTTGGTACTAAGAGCATAAGTTTTGTATTGATTTCTAAGCCTTCTCACAACTTTGTCTCCAGCTCCCCTGTAATTTTATTTGTCCAGCTATTAACTTTGATTTAAAAAATGGTGTGGACTAAAAACCCGGATGGACGTAGTAGCCCTCCATTTTTATTTACTCCGCATATTAGATTTGACTGAAGTCAAACTTTGTAATACTCTCAAACCTTTCCGATAATTGAAATTAAAATTCTTTATTTGTACACACTCTCACACGTTTCCGATAATTTGGCGCATGTGTGGTTGTTCACTTAAGGGAGGGTAGTGTACCACACGTGAAGGACAGGAAGTGCGACCAGGACGCGTGGGCGTGGATCGTTAGTTCATCGGAAGTAGTACTCCCTCTGTACATTAAATAAAGAGTTTCGTTTCGTACTTACACAATTTAAAACGATTGTTATGGAGAGAATAAGAAAACCACTCCACTATATATTAGTCGTATACACACGAGAGTACTATATGGACGCAGCTTCATTGACTTAGTGCACCTGCCTTTGGGTTTATGACAGGTGGGCCCAAAATGTGGCTGGCTCACCTGTCATACAGCCAAAAGCAGATGGAGTGAAGGCACCGGAGCTCAGTCCGTACTACATTAGTATATATATAAGCGGGAGCCTCAGTGCTTGTTCGCTAGGGTTTGCACTCTCCACACGCTCGCCGCAATACATATATGTTACACGCTGGAGGCTCAGCGTTCATTTGCTAGGGTTTGCTATATTCACAGTCTCTCACCCTCTCTTCACCAGATCTAAACAAGACTGCGTTGGCCTCTTGTCTCTCTCCCCCCTCACAGCTGGTGAAGGAGGCGTCCGTATCCCATCGCACCGGGAAGGGGAGGAGGTGCAGCGTTAACTCTATCGCCTTCGGCGAGGGAGGCAATCCACTGCCGGCTGCGCTGTTCTCTTTCACCCAGCGCCTGTGCGGGAGGGCCACCGACCCCTTCTTCCTCGCTGCCGTACGTAGTGTGGGCAGATCCGGCCTCCCGCCGCACGCCTTGCCACATCCCGACGACCCTAAGGTATAAGTTTCTTTGAAACCATCGTTGCTCTAGCTGCATGTGGATCTTTTTCGATCTGTAGTCGAATCTAGGTCTTGGTTCAAAGAGGAAAGAAAGGTGCGGTGGGGTGGAGCATGAATCTAGGACGTGGTTCAATGAGGAAAGGAGGGAGGAAAAGTAGTATAGACTGGCTATCCAGCCGCTTTGTTGGTCGAAAAGGGAAAAAGGGGGTAACCCAGTACACACATCTGTAAGGAACCGATCTCTTTGTTGAAAAGGGAAAGAAACTGGGGGGGGGTCGGGTAGTTTGTGCAGGACTAGATTTGCTGCCCTCACATAGGAAAAAAGTTCAAAGAGAACAAATATGGGACCAACACAGATATGCTGCTTGGCTACATACTCTGCATCACCCATTTATACGTGTGGACGCACATGGTGCTAGCATGTCCCATACAGCTATTTTGCTGTTGTTAATCTAAGAATGCCGCCGGAAAATTGAAGCAATGCCACTGTTAAAAGTAAATTACATTTTTTAACGAATGTTGTTTCAAGAGAGTGTCTCTGTTAATATGAATCAATGCAACCGTTTTAGAAATGCTACTATCCTACTTTGTTTTCCATCCAAGATAAGTTAGATGCTTCTTTCTGTCACCGTTTGTTTCATCCTCCTTTATCGGCAAGTAATTGTTTCCTTTTTTGCCTCTGTTAAAACAGGGGTATCGATTCAACTTGTTGCTATTGCGACATTTTGCTTCGCTACTCGAAACACTTATGTTTTAAGAGTGTTTTGTGCAGTTCAACTTGAATGTCACACCGGTGACTTTGCTTAATTTTGGTGGAACTGCACAAAAGGAGATCGAGATTTGTTTCCAGTGTTCCTGTCGAGTTGTTTCAAATCTTGGTCTCAACCACATGATATCTATTCAACTTGTTGCTATTGCGACATTTTGCTTCGCTACGCGAAACACTTTGCTTGATTTCAGTGCAACTGCACAAAATGAGATTGGATTTCCTATTCGTGTTAGCAGATTCGTATTTTATCCTGGTGTTCTCATGAAAGGTCAGTACAGGCCTTCATCCACATGATTGTGCAGTGTGCTTTGAGATGTTGTGCTACTTGTATTGGTACTGTTTTAAATAAATGTTGAATTGAAGCTATTGTATTGCTGTCTTTTCCCATTAAGTAGTGAACAAAAATGGGACCAACCCAGACATGATGCTTGTTGCTTTGTTACAACAAACTCTGCATCACCCCCTTTATAAGTAGATGGAAGCACATATTGTTGTTGCGCCCACTCTCCCCTGGAACTGTTTATGCTTTTCGTTAATCTAATGCCGCTGGTAAAATTAAGCAATGCCACTCTCAGAATTAATTAACTACTGAATCTTAGTTCAAAACTGCAACACTTGTTAGGAATGGTACTATCCTGCTTTGTAGTTCTTTCTACATGTTTAACCAAGGTATTGTTAAGATAATGTCTCTTTAAAAATGAATCAGTTGCATTGTTTTAGGAATGGTACTTTTCTGCTTTGTCGTTCTTTATACATGTTGAACCAAGGCATTGTTAAGATAATGTCTCAGTCAATATGAATGAATCACACTGATGGAGAATTGCTCCTCTCCTGCTTTGTTTCCCATTAAGACAAGTCATCAACCGTTATTTCTCAGTAATTGTTTCCCTTATACCTATTGTTGCTTACAGGGATATCAAAATTAAAGCTCGGTTTTATTCCGACTTCGATTTTAGTTGAACTGCACAAAAGGAGCCAATGTGTCCAAGGCAAACTGCTGCGTTACTGGGTCCAGTTGGTCGTTCCACTTTGCAGAAAGAAGCAGTCACTGGATGCGGTACATTACAGAAGGAATGACCGAGAAGCTTTACAGAGTATTATTAGACACCGGTGACATGACTAGTCTGCAGAGACCATTGGCAATTTAACAACACGTGGAGTGCCCTGGGCAAAAAGTGCCCAAACAAGTACAAGAAGCTAAGACAGGACACGATCATAGGCATTACATATTTTGAATGGGAAAAGCTTGTCAAAGTTTAATCATTGATGTTAGCAAGAAGACGTTAGTTTAATATATTGGAATTGGAAAACCTTGTCAAAATTTGCTCATTGATGTTAGCAAGAAGACGTTAGTTTAATATATTGGAATTGGAAAACCTTGTCAAAATTTGCTCATTGATGTTAGCCAGAAGACATGCATTTGATATTTTTGAGTGGGACGCCCTTGCTGTGAGCAGCGTCGAGTGTTTTTTCCTATTCCTGTGTTCAGTTTAGAAGTAAATAGTTACTCTGCTGAGATATTCCTGTGTTAAGAGTTTGTTCTGAATATTGTCTATGTAATGCCAGGCCTTGTGTTTGATTGCAAAGTTGAGCTTGGAATGTTGTGGCATGCGGCATCACGAGCTGTTCACCGTGCCTCCTGAGAATAATGCTTCGTATTGTTTTGCATGTCGATCTAATGCCAGTGATTTGCTTGTTAAGAAGATCATCCTCTTCTGTTGTTTCCGTGCGTAAGAAGTTCATCGTCTGATGTTTCATTCATAGCCTATACGACATGTCGGGTAGGTTAGACGTGAAACCATATGATCTTCCGACCAACTCATGATATTAGGCCGTGATTGGATCGTCGTTTTCCAACCAAAACCGCTTGTAAAACTGACGCTTGTAAATTAAAGCAGATGGTCTCGGGCGAAGGCGCTTGGTTGGTCGATTTCGACTAGTAAAATATCGGAAGTACTTCACACACGATAAAAACGCTGAACGACACTCGGACGATTGCTAATCCAGCCGTTAGCTGCTGTTTCAGCCTTGCCCATGGATGGCATGATACGCACGTCGTGCATGTATCGTCTGGTAATGTCGTCCATATAGCAATGCTCGTAAAATATACACTGGTCTCTCAAATTACACGCGTAACCCGCCGGTTTTACTTACAGACCTCGGGCCTTCCGATGACGAGTAAATTACACTTGTATGTTAATACAGGTTTGAAATAAACCAGAGCTCCCAAGCGCGGCCTTACCGTTTCATGCCGTCTCAGTTTCTCGAAGGTGCTCATAGGTGTCCGATGATCCTGGCTTCCTGAATGAGCAGCGGGCGCTGTATCAGACCTCCGTAGGGCCCGCGAGGCCCTCTCCATTGTCCTTCGAGTTGTTGCGCTCGCCGTGGCGCCGAGCATTGTTAACATGGTCAACGAACATGAGGATTCAGGAGATGACTTTATTTTGACTGGATGACACTAGGGACCCACTAGGGCCATAGCCGTACGTACGCAAGTGCCTCCTTATTATGTACAACTATATTTTTTTTGCTTTCTCCTGGTTTCCTGACATCACGGTCCCACACCATTGTCAACCTATGTAGTCAATATAAACGAGAGAATTGCACAAGGTGCGGCCGACAGCTGGGACCAAGCAGCTCGAGCAGTATTTGTGTTTTTGAGGCGTGAGCACTGCAGAGTTTTTCTTGGCGATGATTTCGTTGTTGTTCAGAGGAGAGCAGGGTATTAACTGGGCGGGCTGTGGCCCGTCTAGCCCAGGCCAGATATCCAGCCCAGATACTACTTTTTTCAAGATGAAAATGGCTAGCCCAGCTATACGTCTTTTTGAGGAATACCCAGGCAAGGTCAACTTGTTATTCTCCGCCCCGCTGTGCTGCAAATCTTTCCTAGGAGGGATGCATTAGGCTTAACAGGAAAATGGGCTTTAAAAATAATAAATGGGATGTAATTATAAAAACTGGGCAGTAACTATAAAAAATGCACCAAACACGAAATTAGTTTATAAAATATTATTTATGGATTTTGAAAATCTTAAATTTTCATTGTTGCGCGCGCAATGTTTCGTTGGATTTTTACGTAATACAAATTTATATTTAATCTGAATAGAAATTTCGGGATAAAAATATTTCGGATCCCATCAAAATGTGGGAAATTTTATTGAATTCTGTCTTCAACGGTTGGTTGAAATTATTAATCGTTGTCCTAGCTAGAAAATGGGCTGTACTTTTAACAAACTGTAAATGGGCTGTTGTAAATTCCATTAGAATTCAAAAATGGGCTGTACATTCTTACAAAACGCAAATGGGCTATAAGTTCTCTGCCACACACTTGTGGGCCTACTAAGTGACGCGTCCCCTAAAAAAATAAGTTGACGCGTATGCAAGGCTTTGTCAACTTATTATAGTCAACACACGGTTCTAGCAGCAGTGGCCGTTGGATGTCTATCCAACGGATGTCGTGCTTCTTCTTCAATCTCGGATATTCTTAGCTTCGGCCGCCCAAAAAATGATTCCTCCCCCTGACATCTGGGGCGCACCGTTTCGGAGGCTGACCTGTGGGCCTACTAAGTTGGAGCGTACCAAGGGCTTTGTCAACTTAGTCAATATAAACGATTCTAGCTTCAGTGACCGTACGATGTCCATCCAACGGCCGTAGTGCTTCTTCAACCTCTGGTCTTCTTGGTCCAGCCGCCCAAAGCAGCGCCGGTCGTGCCGCCTGCTCCTGCCTCCCGTGGCCGGCTATGCTGCCGCGGAGGCGTCACCGCCCCCATACTACTCCCACCGCTGGCCAGGCCATCCCTCCACTCACCCACACCCCCTGTTATTCTGCGGCGACGACAGCCTCACACCGCAGCCGAACCAGTGAACCCTCGAACTCCTCTTTGCACGGGCTTCCACCGCCGCGTCTTCCCCGGCTCCGTGTTGTCCCCTTCCTAGGCGTCGCCGTCGTCCACCGCCGTGGTGCTCTCGGCACGGCATGGTCAACGACCGACTTCCATCGGAAGAGTACTGTACATGGAGAGGCTGACAGCTGGGTCCACGGCGGCCGCAAGGAAGTGCCTCCTTATTACGCGCAAAATAATTATTCCTCCACCTGACAGCAGGGACCCACCGGACAGGCCACCTTATTTCACGAAAAAAACGTTTCCCCCCTGACTGCTGGTACCCACCGGACGGGCCACCGTATTTCGCGAAAAAAACGTTCCCCCCGCTGTCAGCTCGGACCCACCGGAAGTGCCTCTTTATTACGCACAAAAAATGAATACTCCCCCTGCTAGCTGGGACTCACCATGGTGGGAAGCTGACTTGTGGGCCTACTAAGTTGACGGGGACGGAGGGCTTTGTCAACTTAGTCAATATGAATGATTCTAGCTCCAGTGATCGTACGATGTCCATCCAACGGCCGTAGTGCTTCTTCAACCTCTGGTCTTCTTGCTCCAGCCGCCCAAAGCAGCGCCGGTCGTGCCGCCTGCTCCTGCCTCCCGTGGCCGGATGTGCTCCCATGGAGGCCTCACCTCCTCCATACTACTCCCACCGCTGGCCAGGCCATCCCTCCACTCCACTCACCCACACCCCCTGTTATTCTACGGCGACGGCAGCGCAGCCAAACCAGTGAACCCTCGTACTCCTCTCCGCGTGGGCATCCACTGCCGCGTCTTCCCCGGCTTCGCGTCGTCCCCTTCCTAGGCCTCGCCGTCGTCCACCGCTGTGGTTCTCTCGGTGCGGCGTGGTCAATGTGGTCAACAACCGAATTCCATCGGAAGAATATTGTACGTGAAGAGGCTGACAGCTGGGTCCATGGCAGCCGCAAGGAAGTGCCTCCTTATTACGTGGAAAATAATTATTCCTCCACCTGACAGCAGGGACCCACCGGACGGGCCACCAGTATTTCGAGAAAAAAAGGTTTGCCCCTGACTGCTGGGACCCACCCGACAGGCCACTGTATTTTGCGAAAAAAACGATCCCCCTGCTGTCAGCTTGGACCCACCGGAAGTGCCTCCTTATTACGCACAAAAAAATGAACACCCCCTTGCTAGCTGGGACCCACCTTGGTGCGAGGCTCACTTGTGGGCCTACTAAGTTAATGGGGGCGGAGGGTTTTGTCAACTTAGTCAATATAAATGATTCTAGCTCCAGTGACTGTACGATGTCCATCCAACGGCCGTAGTGCTTCTTCAACCTCTGGTCTTCTTGCTCCAGCTGCCCAAAGCAGCGCCGGTCGTGCCACATGCTCCTGCTTCCCATGGCCGGATGTGCTGCCATGGAGGCCTCACCGCCCCCTACAATTCCCACCGCTGGCCAGGCCCTGCGGCGACGGCAGCCTCACACCGCAGCCGAACCAGTGAACCCTCGTACTCCTCTCTGCGCGGGCTTCCACTGCCGTGTCTTCCCCGGCTCCCAGTCGTCCCCTTCCTAGGCCTCGCCGTTATCCACCGCCCTGGTGCTCTCGGCACGGCATGGTCAACGTGGTCAAGGAACGACTTCCATCAGACGTGGACTGTATGTGGAGAGGCTGACAGCTGGGTCCACGGCCGCAGCAAGGAAGTGCCTCCTTATTACGCGGAAAATAATTATTCCTCCACTTGACAGCGGGGACCCACCGGACGGGCCACCATATTTCGTGAAAAAACGTTTCCCCCCTGACTGCTGGGACCCACCAGCTGCACCTTCGCACACAAGGAAGTGCGTCCGGGCAAAAAAAAACGATTCGCCCCCCTGACTGCTGGGACCCACCAGCTACATCTTCGCATGCAAGGAAGTGCGTCCGGGCAAAAAAACAATTCACCCCCTGACTGCTGGGACCCACCAGCTACATCTTCACACGCAAGGAAGTGCATCCGGGCAAAAAAAAAACAAAACGATTCGCCCCCTGACTGCTGGGACCCACCAGCTACATCTTCGCAGGCAAGGAAGTGCCTGACAGTCGGGACCCACCTGGTCGAAGCGTACGTACTGTTGTCATTCTGGTCGCGAACGTGTATGTACATACTGGTCGATGTAGAGGCGCGCACGTGTCGTAGTAGAGGCGCACACGTGTCATAGTAGAGGCGCGCACGTAGCATGTACACGTACGTACAACGGCGAGGGTGCAAGAAAGAAAATACGGCCACATACGTACATACGGGCAGGGTCTCGAACGCCTACTCACGTATACGTACATGGCTGGGTCGGAACGGAGAAACAATGTCGTCGTCGTGTTCATGGGGAGGCAACGGAATGCATCATGTTCATGGGGAGGCAACGGAATGCGTCGTGTTCATGGGGAGGCAACGGAATGTGTCGTGTTCATCGGGAGGCAACGGAACACATGGGAGCCAACCGGCTTGGACGGAACATGCGATGGAAACGAGGCCTGGCGTACCGCACAACGGAGGAAACGGCCTTGTGTTCGACCGGCCACGTTCGGAACGGGGTCCTGTTGATCGGGAGGGGTGTGTCGTACCGCAAAACGGAGGAAACGGACCTCCTACGGTCGAAACGGGGGTCCAGTTGATCTGGAGGGGTGTGGCGTACCAGAAAACGAACGAAACAGACTTGTGTTGGAGCGCTACGGTCGAAACGGGGGGGGGGGGGGGGTGTGGCGTACCGCAAAACGGGACTCCACGAGATACTGTTCATCTCCACTGTCGACCTCCTCCAGCCTCCACGAGCTCCTGTTCATCCAGCCTCCACCGCGCGCTACTCCACCGGCTACTGTTCAACCACCCCTCCACGGGCACCCCTCCACCGTCTACTGTTCATCCAGCCCTCCACACCACGGGGTCCTGTTCAACCACCCCTCCACGGCCACCCCTCCACCATCTACTGTTCATCCAGCCCTCCACACCACGGGTTCCTATTCATCCAGAGGCAACGCCACCGCTCACTGTTCATCCACCCCCCCCGCAACGCTCACTATTCATCCTAGAGGCAGCATCGATCAGCTTCAGTTAGCAGCAGTAGCGAAGGAATCGCTCCATCGGGTTCAGTTAACAGCCATCGATCGATCGCTCGAGTTCAGTAACGCGTAGCCTGCAGTGCAATCGCTCGGGTTCAGTTAGAGCCCAATGCCTCGCTCGGGTTCAGTTAGAGCCAACGCCTTGCACCTGTACGAGAGAAACGCGCATCACTCGGCCCCCGACCTCCCACCGTAACCGGCAACTCCCCGAAATTTTCCTCCCCCTCGCTTCTACCACGTTTTTTCCGTCATGGACGGCCCAAAGAATGTCATGCATCTGTGTCTCCGGCCCGCCCAGGACGAAAAGCCCATTTTCTGTCATGATTTTTTGTCATAGAAGTAGGAGCCCACCACATCTATGATGATACCGGGTTTTGTCACAGTTATCATCATAGAAGTGTCATATGTATGACAGGAAATTTTTTCGTTCGGCCCAAAATGTCACGAATGTATCTTTTTTTTGTAGTGAGTGCACTATTGTGGTTGAAAGACCCACAGTAGCTAGACTTTTTTCCTCTTCGAATGTAGCTCGAGTGCTGATTGCAATGTTTTCGACTTCGCTCTCCCTTTTGTAGTCGATTTTTTTTGGGGGGGGGGGTCTCTAGGAACTGGGGGGGGGGTCAGGTGTACTAGAAGCACCTTGCGCAGCTGCAACAGCTGCATGTAGGGTTTCTATGTTGAGTGGTTGGCGTGCATGTCCAGCAGGAGGTTGCGCCAAAGAAGATGAAAGTGGGGCAACATGTGTTTGTTGTACAGTAGTAGAAGTTGGACGCAGCCTATAACCACAAGCAATTGTTGCAGAATCTGTAGGCAATGCTGCAAGGCCAGCATTTGTAAGACGGATCAAATCTGCTGTTGTAGTACCCGTGGATGGTGGTACATTCACCCTAGGTGGTAGTGCAGGCTAGTAGCTTGGTTGGGGAGTCCTCATCATTGTTGGTGTAGGCTCTCTGGTTAGTATTGCAGGTCTAAACAGTTGTCGCGGAGCCCCCCTCAGTATTTGCCCATGCCCACTGTTTAGTGTCGAAGTCCCCAACAGTTGTGGTGCAGGCCCCCTGGGTTGTGGTGCAGATCGCCTACTTTGAGGGACATATCCTGACGATTTCCATGCAGTGCACGAGCTTGGCACCGCAAACCCCTTGTGTAGTGGCGCAACCCCAACTGTTGCGTGTGGATGCACACCTTGCCCCATACAGTTTGTAGTTAGTGATGCTGCATTTTTTGGCTATGGGGCAGAAGTAGTTTGACGCTGCCTAGCACTAGCAGGGGCTTGCGCATCAGGTGGTGGTGCGTTGCCACTACTTGCCGAAGCATTTTTCATTGGTGGCACAGGACCACCAGCTGATGGCGGAGGCCCACTAGTGGGTCCACTAGGAGGGGCTGCTGTTTTCTTTTTCCTTGACATGCTGAGATTCTTTATTTCGTGACGTGCTCCACGCATATGCTTCTTTACAATATCCGTCGCAGCATCTGATGCACTAGCAACCCTAGAAAGTCCACCAAAATCCATCATCAAATTTGCATGCCGGAGTTTTCTTCGATTGTGCCGGCATCTCATCAGGCTGATCCTCAACAGCAGGGGGTGCATCCGGGATTGCTAGAGGTGTCCATCTTCTTTTGATGTACTGCGCTGGGATTTCATCAACCCCAAGATGGTTGAAAACCTTCAATATATGGCAACAAAGCATACCGTCCCTATCAAACTTGCAACACTCACATATGTAGTCTCCAGCACTAGTTTCAATAGTCAAAAAATAGCTCCTAGGACCATATTTAGCAACCCATTCTTGATTGGGGTAAAGCTCATACAAGTCTTCACCGTGGGGCCGCACGTTGTACCTTGTAGTCAACTGAAAGTCATCACGGATTTTCTCGTACAAGTCTCTAGTGTATGAATTGTAGGCTTGCTTTTCAATTGGGTAATATGACCACATTTCACTCTGCAAATGTCCCGTCTTGTAATCCTTCGCACCCTCTCGAACTAGTATGTGTGTTTGGATTTTCTGATATTGCTTCACGAAGTTCAAGATGGACTTGTGTGGGTTCACATAACGCTTAAGGACAGCGTTGAACCCCTCGCTGCGTTGAGTTGACTGCAAGAAAGGGAAGAATTGGTGCTTGAAGTAATAGGGCACCCATGTTTCTCGGTACTTGTATAGATTCTCGAAGTGGGAGTCAGTCATAGCCTCATATTTGATCATCAGCTCACACCATCCTGCCTCAAACTCCTCTGGCGTCAAGCTAAAGTCAACACAATTGTTGAAATCTTTGGACAAGCCAAGGTTTCATCCCAACAATGCGCCAAGCTTCTCTTGTGCTTTCTTCATAATATGCCAGCGATAACAACGGTGCACACTCATAGGGAAGATCTTTTTAATTGACTGTGCCATTGCGATGTCTTGGTCGGTTATGATGTTGGTTGGTGCTACTCCATGCATTGCTTCAAGAAAGGTTTGGAATAGCAAATCAAAACTAGATGCCAACTCTTGCCTAACAAAACCACAACCCAACATAAATGACTGCCCATGTCAATTAATTCCAATAAATGGCGCAAAGGGCATGTTGTACATGTTAGTCATGTATGTTGTGTCAAAGGAGATGCAATCATGATAAGCTTCCACGTATGCCTTCCTTGCTGCACCATTGACCCAGAAAATATTCTCCACTCTGTCTTCTTCATCATACTTTATCTTGTAAAAAAAGTCTGGATCTTCTTTTTGCTGATCTTTGAAGTATGCTACTGTCTCTATCATATTGCCTTCTCTTGTAGCATCCTTGTTCAAGACCGTCTTGAGGTTCATAATGTGCTTAGTTACATAAGGCACAATTAGCTCTGTCCCATAGAAGTATGACATGATGTGCATCATACACCCTGCATTCAATTAAGTCAGAATTGTGGTTAATCCTTGTTACCTAAGAATAGTACCAAAAAACAGTTTTATTTCTTTCACTAGGCAACTCAAATGGAGATTTTAGGCATTTCATCCTCCTATACAAGCAACTAACACAACAAACACACATGCAATTCAGCAGTGGGTAAAAAATACAAGAACAAGCTGCATAAAACCAACCAAGGAAGTACTAATATGCATTTGTGCAATAGGTAGATAGGCAGGTAATAAATATACATTGAGCAACTAACTGACAAATACTAGGCAAGTCCATCTACCACATTTCATAACAAAGACAAGACAACAGAGGAACCACCCTTGCTTGTTTTCTGATCAAAGCAGGCAACGACTACTTAAAAACAAGGCAAGTTTTAGGGGGTACCAGACTTTTTTCATCAAACCAAGCATGTTTTGTGTACTTAGTCTGGCAAATCACACACATGTTGCAAGCAAGATAGATACAATACTTAGGCAAGTCTGGGATGTTAAAATTGGAGGGGAGGAGGGAAATATGGTTATAGACCTGTTGTCAAGTTGCAGTTAAGAAGGTGGGTAAGGAAGGCCTTTTCTTCTGGTGGGATCCCTTGGTGTGATCTCAAGTACTTAGTCAAACATGGTTTGTCAACTAATGGATGGTTGTGCTCGCCAACAAAATATATCACTTCCCATCTACCATCTATCAGTTTGGCAACCATATTAGCTTTGCAACCAGTTTGCACTATTTTATCTCTCTTTCGTTTCTTGCTCCTCTTTTTGGTTTTATTATCATCATCAAGAAAGACAATATCCTCGTCTTCATCATCATATTTTGTTTGCTCAACGATATCATCTAGCACATGAATCTTTTCTGCCCCTCCGTCATCGGTTTCAGGCTTTCGAAACTTGTTGCAAACAAATTGTTGTTTTATCAACACTCCAGTTTTCATAGCCTTCCTTGAAGTATTCATTTTGATTGAAAAACCAATCTGCAAGGCATATGCATTGTAGTGCTATTTGGCACCTTCCAAAGTGTCAAACCTCATGCCCAAATGAGGCTCCTTGGGTTGTGACCAAGCTTCTTCATCATTTTCAGCACCAAAGCCTGTCAAACCATTACCAACAGTCACACTTGTATCACCCGCGACATCCGTGCCATCAAGGGTATGACCATAAGTCTCAAATTCTTGTGCTGCAGGTGCTTGCTAATTTGTCTCCACTGTTTTTGCCATAGGAGCAGTGACATTTTGCATTATAGGAGGATTAGGAGAATCACTGGCAAACTCAGGATTTTGAGCACCATGTTGTGTAGAGTTCACTGGATCACCAATATCCATATCATCTGGTTCCTCATTTATGTCAATCATCTTTACAGCCTGTGCAACATTTAAACCAGAAAACCAAAGCTAGTTAGCTCGATGGGACAAGCAAGTAAGAAACTAAATTCAGGCAATCACAACTGAATGATAAGATATCATCTTTTTTGTTGTAAGAAACACTTCAACATACAACATAGGTTTTTGTTTTTTGCTTGTATCATAATTTTTTACTAACTTTTTATCGTTTTAAAATGCAGGCAACTCATACATATGCATGTGTTTCAAGGATTTCGAGGGGGAAGCAAGCTAGATGCCAAAGAGTAGCAGTTATTTTGGAGTGTATTCAGCATGGATTTCACACCAAAACAGAGAGAGCAGTAGCATGTTTTGTGTTAGAAAAAACTTAAGAATGGCTGCAGTCATGGGCAACATATATTTGTCCTTTTAATGTTCAGTACTTTTGTTTTTCTCCTTAAGTTTGTATTAGCAGCAAGTTGAAGGAAATATGCCCTATAGGCAATAAAAAGTTATTATTTATTTCCTTATTTCATGATAAATGTTTATTATTCATGCTAGAATTGTATTAACCGGAAACATAATACATGTGTGAATACATAGACAAACATAGTGTCACTAGTATGCCTCTACTTGACTAGCTCGTGAATCAAAGATGGTTAAGTTTCCTAGCCACGGACATGAGTTGTCATTTGATTAACGGGATCACATCATTAGGAGAATGATGTGATTGACTTGACCGATTCCGTTAGCTTAGCACTTGATCGTTTAGTATGTTGCTATTGCTTTCTTCATGACTTATACATGTTCCTATGACTATGAGATTATGCAACTCCCGTTTACCGGAGGAACACTTTGTGTGCTACCAAACATCACAATGTAACTGGGTGATTATAAAGGAGCTCTATAGGTGTCTCCAAAGATACATGTTGGGTTGGCGTATTTCGAGATTAGGATTTGTCACTCCGATTGTCGGATAGGTATCTCTGGGCCCTCTCGGTAATGCACATCACTATAAGCCTTGCAAGCAATGTGACTAATGAGTTAGTTGCGGGATGATGCATTACGTAACGAGTAAAGAGACTTGCCGGTAACGAGATTGAACTAGGTATTGAGATACCGACGATCGAATCTTGGTAAAGTAACATACCGATGACAAAAGGAACAACGTATGTTGTTATGCGGTTTGACCGATAAAGATCTTTGTAGAATATGTAGGAGCCAATATGAGCATGCAGGTTCCGCTATTGGTTATTGACCGGAAACGTGTCTCGGTCATGTCTACATAGTTCTCGAACCCGTAGGGTCCACACGTTTAAGGTTTCGATGACAGTTATATTATGAGTTTATCCGTTTTGATGTACGGAAGGAGTTCGGAGTCCCGGATGAGATCGGGGACATGATGAGGAGTCTCGAAATGGTTGAGACATAAAGATCGATATATTGGACGACTATATTCGGACTTCGGAAAGGTTCCGAGTGATTCGGGTATTTTTCGGAGTACCAGAGAGTTACGGGAATTCGCCGGGGAGTATATGGACCTTATTGGGCCATTCGGGAATATAGGAGAGTGGCCAAAAGGAAGGAGGCCTGCGCCCCCCTCTGGTCCGAATTGGACAAGGGGTGCAGCCCCCTTTTCCTTCTCCCTCTCCCCCTCTTTCCTTCTCTCCTACTCCAACAAGGAAAAGAGGAGTCCTACTTGGCGCGCCCTCCTCCTTGGCCAGCCGCCTCCCCCCTTGCTCCTTTATATACGGGGGCAAGGGGGCACCCCATAGACACAACAATTGATCTCTTGATCTTTTAGCCGTGTGCGGTGCCCCCCTCCACCAAAGTCCTCGATAATTTTTTAGCGGTGCTTAGGTGAAGCCCTGCGACGGTAGAACATCAAGATCTTCACCTCGCCATTGTGCTGACGGAACTCTTCCCCGACACCCTGCTGGATCAGAGTCCAGGGATCGTCATCGAGCTGAACGTGTGCTAGAACTCGGAGGTGCCGTAGTTTCGGCGCTTGATCGGTCGGACCGTGAAGACGTACGACTACATCAACCGCGTTGTTCTAACGCTTCCGCTTTCGGTCTACGAGGGTACGTAGACAACACTCTCCCCTTTCGTTGCTATGCATCACCATGATCTTGCGTGTGCATAGGATTTTTTTTGAAATTACTACATTCCCCAACAGTGGCATCCGAGCCAGGTTTTATGTGTAGATGTTATATGCACAAGTAGAACACAAGTGAGTTGTAGGTGATACAAGTCATACTGATTACCAGCATGTCATACTTTGGTTCGGCGGTATTGTTGGATGAAGCGGCCCGGACCGACACTACGCGTACACTTACGCGAGAATGGTTTTACCGCCGTGCTTTGCACACAAGTGACTAGCGGCTGTCTGTTTCTCCAACTTTAGTTGAACCGAGTGTGGCTACGCCCGGTCCTTGCGAAGGTTAAAACAACACTAACTTGACAAACTATCGTTGTGGTTTCGATGCGTAGGTAAGAACGGTTCTTACTCAGCCCGTAGCAGCCACGTAAAATTTGCAACAACAAAGTAGAGGACGTCTAACTTGTTTTTGCAGGGCATGTTGTGATGTGATATGGTCAAGACGTGATGCTATATTTTATTGTATGAGATGATCATGTTTTGTAACCGAGTTATCGGCAACTGGCAGGAGCCATATTGTTGTCTCTTTATTGTATGAAATGCAAGCGCCCTGTAATTGCTTTACTTTATCACTAAGCGATAGCGATAGTCGTAGAAGCAATAGATGGCGAAACGACAACGATGCTACGATGGAGATCAAGATGTCGCGCCGGTGACGATGGTGATCACGACGGTGCTTCGGAGATGGAGATCACAAGCACAAGATGATGATGGCCATATCATATCACTTATATTGATTGCATGTGATGTTTATCTTTTATGCATCTTATCTTGCTTTGATTGATGGTAGCATTATAAGATGATCTCTCACTAAATTTCAAGATAAAAGTGTTCTCCCTGAGTATGCACCATTGCCAAAGTTCGTCGTGCCCAGACACCACGTGATGATCATGTGTGATAAGCTCTACGTCCATCTACAACGGGTGGAAGCCAGTTTTGCACACGCAGAATACTCAGGTTAAACTTGACGAGTCTAGCATATGCAGATATGGCCTAGGAACACTGAGACCAAAAGGTCGAGCGTGAATCATATAGTAGATATGATCAACATAGTGATGTTCACCATTGAAAACTACTCCATCTCACGTGATGATCGGTTTTGGTTTAGTTGATTTGGATCACGTGATCACTTAGATGACTAGAGGGATGTCTATCTAAGTGGGAGTTCTTAAGTAATAAGATTAATTGAACTTAAATATATCATGAACTTAGTCCTGGTAGTATTTTGCAAATTATGTTGTAGATTAATAGCTCGCGTTGTTGCTTTCATATGTTTATGTTCCTAGAGAAAACTGTGTTGAAAGATGTTAGTAGCAATCATGCGGATTGGATCCATGATCTGAGGATTGTCCTCATTGCTGCAGAGAAGAATTATGTCCTTGATGCACCGCTAGGTGACGGACCTATTGCAGGAGCAGATGCAGACGTTATGAACGTTTGGCTAGCTCAATATGATGACTACTTGATAGCTTAGTGCACCATGCTTTACGGCTTAGAACCTGGACTTCAATGACGTTTTGAACGTCATGGACCATATGAGATGATCCAGGAGTTGAAGTTAATATTTCAAGCAAATACCCGAGTTGAGAGATATGAAGTCTCCAACAAGTTCTATAGCTAAAAGATAGAGGAGAATTGCTCAACTTGTGAGCATGTGCTCAGATTGTCTGGGTACTACAATCGCTTGAATCAAGTGGGAGTTAATCTTCCAGATAAGATAGTGATTGACAGAGTTCTCTAGTGTGACGCCCGGATAATTAAGCTATAGTAACCCTCTACTAATGATGCCACGTCACCTCGATTTCTGTTAATAAACTCGCGTTAGTTCAAAATGATTCAAATTCAAATTTTGAATTTAAGTCAAACAATAAAAGTTTTCAAACATTTAAAATAAAAATGTTCGGTTTGTACTAAATATTACATAGATAATTATGGTGTAGAGGACACAGTTTTATAAAATGCATAAATATTTTAACTTGAATTAAAATAGAAGAGAAAATAAATAAAAGAAAGAAAATACAAAAGAGAAAAACAACAAAAAAAGGAAAAGAAACCCCCGGGGCTCTGGCCCTGCAGGCCACCGGCCCAACTGGGCCACGACCTGCCAGGCCGGCCCAGCTCCCCCCTGGCCCAACCGGCCTCCCCATATCCCCCATCCCCGAAACCCTAACCCACTACCACCACGCACTCCCCCCCACAACCACTCGCTCGCTCCCCCCCACTCCCCCGATCCAGATCGGGATCGGGGCGACCACGCCCTTGCCCCCGACACCTCCCATCGCCGCGCCACCACGCCTCCATTCTCCTCCGCGACGCCACCTCGCCAGCGCCGCACCTCCCGGCCTCCTTCTCCTCCCTCGTGCACCACGTCGTCTTCCCCGAGCTCCGCGCGCGCTCCATCCATGGCCGCCTGACCCCGTCGCCGGAACCACGTCGCCGTCGCCAGTCGCAGGAGCTTCCTCGCCGGCCTGCTTCCTCCTCCTCACCGGCCTGCTTCCACGTCGCCCGTCGTCCCAGTCGCCCCCCTCGACCCCCGCTGCCACGGACCCCGCGAACCCCTGTGAGCCTCGCCCCTCTCCCCCTTTGCGTCTCTGCTCGCCCGCGCGTGGCCTCACCTCCCCCTGGCCGCGATGGCCGGCGCCCCGCGCACCCTCGCACGCGCCCAGGTGCGCGAGCCCGAGCCCCGCCTCGCACTGCCGCGGCGCTGCTCGCCGCTCCCGACCACCCCGACGAGCTCCGCCTCGTCGCGCCCCCGTAGTCGCCGTCCTTGCCGCGCTCGACGCATGCTCGCTGCTCCAGGCCGCAGCCATGGCCGCCCCGACAACCGCCTTCTTCAGCCGTCTCCGCCTGACCTCGCCGGCGATGACCCGCTTCCGCCCCACGGCCACCCCTGTCGGCCACCGTGCCACCGCCCTGGCGCGCACCGGTGCTTAGCCGAGTCGTGCGCCCAGCCCCCCTCGGGCATGCGCCGTTCGGGCGACGCCCTCACCCAGCGCCCGTAAACCGCATCCCTCCTGGCCCTATGACAGATAGGGCCCACCCCCAGAACGGTTAAAAAAAGAAGAATTAAAATAAATAAATATATAGATAATAAATAAATAATTAGTAATAAAAATAATTAATTGATTAATTAATTAACTAAATTATTTAAGTTAATTAATCCTAATTAATTAATCTAATTAACCTGTTAGTTTAATTAAACAGTAATTAGTTTAACTAAACCCTAATTAACCTAAGAATGTATGACAGGTGGGTCCCACACGTCAGTTTGACCCAGTCAACATCTGTTGACTGCTGATGTCATGCTGACGTCAGCAAACACTGTTCTGGATAATGTTGCATTAAAATAATTAAATAAATCCTGAAAATGATTTAAATCTTTTAAAATTAATAGAAAATAAACCATAGTTCAGATGAAAATACTTTCTACATGAAAGTTGCTCAAAACGACAAGACGAATCCGGATACGTAGCCTGTTCGTCCGCCACACATCCCTAGCATAGCAAACTCGCAACTTTTCCCCTTCGATTCATCTGTCCGAAAATGCGAGACACAGGGGATACTTTCCCGGATGTTTCCCCCTTTCGCCGGTATCACCTACTACCGCGTTAGGGCACACCTAGCACCGCGCTTTGTCATGTCATGCATTGTCATGCATTTGTTTGCATTATATTTATTGTTTCTTCCCCCCTCCTTTCTCCGGTAGACTACGAGACCGATGCCGCTGCTACCCAGTCCGACTACGGAGTTGACGACCCCTCCTACTTGCCAGAGCAACCAGGCAAGCCCCCCCTTGATCACCAGATATCACCTATTCTCCTCTATACCGCTTGCATTAGAGTAGTGTAGCATGTTACTACTTTTCGTTGATCCTATTCTGATGCATAGCCTGACATTGTTGCTACATCTGTTGATACCTTACCTGCAATCCTAAATGCTTAGTATAGGATGCTAGTTTATCATCATTGGCCCTACATTCTTGTCAGTCTGCCTTGCTATACTATCGGTCCGTGATCACTTGGGAGGTGATCACGGGTATATACTATACATACATACTATACAGATGGTGACTAAAGTCGGGTCAGCTTGTTGAGTACCCGCAAGTGATTCTGATGTGGGGGCTGGAAGGACATGTGGCTCCATCCCGGTAGAGGTGGGCCTGGGTTCCCGACGGCCCCCGACTGTTACTTTGTGGCGGAGCGACAGGGCAGGTTGAGACCACCTAGGAGACAGGTGGGCCAGGCCCGGTTCAGCGTTCGCGGATACTTAACACGCTTAACGAGATCTTGGTATTTGATCTGAGTCTGGCTACTGGCCTATATGCACTAACCAACTACGCGGGAACAGTTATGGGCACTCGGCATCATGGTATCAGCCGAAGCCTTCGTGACGTCAGCGACTGAGCAGCGCGCGCCAGATTGGACCACGTAACGTGACTTCCTTAGTAATGGAGGTTGCTAGGTCTACTTCCGGCCGCCCACGCAACATGCAGGTGTGCAATGGGCGATGGGCCCGGACCCCTGCGCGCATAGGATTTAGACCGGCGTGCTGACCTCTCTGTTGTGCCTAGGTGGGGCTGCGACGTGTTGATCTTCCGAGGCCGGGCATGACCCAGGAAAGTGTGTCCGGCCAAATGGGATCGAGCGTGTTGGGTTATGTGGTGCACCCCTGCAGGGAAGTTAATCTATTCGAATAGCCGTGATCTTCGGTAACAGGACGACTTGGAGTTGTACCTTGACCTTATGGCAACTAGAACCGGATACTTAATAAAACACACCCTTCCAAGTGCCAGATACAACCCGGTGATCGCTCTCTAACAGGGCGACGAGGGGAGGATCGCCGGGTAGGATTATGCTATGCGATGCTACTTGGAGGACTTCAATCTACTCTCTTCTACATGCTGCAAGATGGAGGTGGCCAGAAGCATAGTCTTCGACAGGATTAGCTATCCCCCTCTTATTCTGGCATTCTGCAGTTCAGTCCACCGACATTGCCCCTTTACACAGATACCCATGCATATGTAGTGTAGATCCTTGCTTGCGTGTACTTTGGATGAGTACTCACGGTTGCTTTTCTCCCTCTTTTCCCCCTTTCCTTTCTACCTGGTTGTCGCAACCAGATGCTGGAGCCCAGGAGCCAGACGCCACCGTCGATGACGACTCCTACTACACTGGAGGTGCCTACTACTACGTGCAGCCCGCTGACGACGACCAGGAGTAGTTAGGAGGATCCCAGGCAGGAGGCCTGTGCCTCTTTCGATCTGTATCCCTGTTTGTGCTAGCCTTCTTAAGGAAAACTTGTTTAACTTATGTCTGTACTCAGATATTGTTGCTTCTGCTGACTCGTCTATGATCGAGCCCTTGTATTCGAGCCCTCGAGGCCCCTGGCTTGTATTATGATGCTTGTATGACTTATTTATGTTTTAGAGTTGTGTTGTGATATCTTCCCATGAGTCTCTGATCTTGATCGTACACATTTGCGTGCATGATTAGTGTACAATTGAATCGGGGGTGTCACAAGTTCGTATCAGAGCTGACTGCCTATAGGAATCCCCCTTCCATACTCCTTGGCCGAAGTCGAGTCTAGTCATTGCAAAACTTTTACTAACATGGCTGTGTGCCTTACGGGCCCACGTCGCCATTGGGTGGTATTAGGATCTTTTACTCCTCGATCTTTACTCTGGGACTCTGAGCTCTCTTCTATTCGGGTTAAATTATTTTGCTAAAAACAAAACTAACTTTAGGTTCTCGCAAGTACTTCCTCCCGGAGAGCCCCTTGTTACCGATGACCGCCTGCTGCACCAGAAGATTCTGAAGATACTCTACGATGTGGGCTCGAGACTATGTGCCATCGCTTTTGCAATTCACTTCCATCGATAAATCCCTCTGGATAACTACTTACACCTATCGTTCATATTGTCATCCCTAGTTGCTCTTGTTATTACAAGATGTCTTGAAATACTCCTCGATATTCTGAGAATTCTTTACGCTTACTGCCCTGCAGTTCCTTGCTGCATGAATACCCCTACGGATAATTACTTGCACTTGCCGAGTATCCGTTCGTCCAAAGTTGTTCATGTGTTTCACAAAAATACATTCAAATACTACCTGATCTTCCAAAAATCTTGAGCAGCCTATTGCTCTTGAAATTCTTGCTTGCTTGCATTATGGTTAATCCCATAAGTCTCGTAATCTTAATGGCATACCTTGTCATTATCATTTTGAGTCTGTTGATTCAATATGTTGCGAATGCTCGCAATCCTCAATCAGATCCTAGAATTCATCCTTCCAGCTCAGATGTCATTTTAAACATGCGCTGGTCCTCGACCAATCAAGTTGTCGTCAATTGTACCCTCAAGTCTATTCAACTTATTCATTTTTAATCAAACAGTCTGCTTCTGATCCTTTGTTTCGGAAATAATAATTCCTTTGTTATCTAAGCATCGAATTATTCAGATGTTCTATAATTTGACACCCTTGCATTATTTCTTCCTCTGATTGAGTACCGATACTCACATCAGCTCCATTATGGACCGGCAGATCCTTTGTTGGGTTTTATCCAACAACGTCCTTCATATTCAATAACCTTGTGAGCCTTCCCTCGGATACATAATGCCTTTGGTAAATTGTATCCTCTGCTTTCTCAACCCTTCTCAGCTTTCGAGCTGGTGGTAATTCTATTGAAGCTTGTGGTATATATTTCCATGATACCCTGATGGGTTGAACCTATGCCTTCCTTAATATGTGTGAACTCGAAAGTTTTCACGAGTCATACACTTCTGGTATTTTGCCAGATAAAATTTCAACACTACAACTTCCTCGAAGGTGAGAAGTGAATGAAAGGTTATGCATTGGAGAAGTGGGAGTCGACCTTGAACTTTGTGTTCATGCCCATGGACACGATGTAGATCCTATCATAGAAGCTTCTTGTAATAATAACTATTTCCTTGATATGGAATCATCTGGTATCTATGTATTGATCATTTGCAATCGTGGTCCCGACCACATTTTCTCCTTGATTCCATTTCTCAGACAAGTTAAATCACTTGTCTTTTGTTGATCGATACATCTCAGCAACCTCTATTTTTGATCTTCCTCGAGTATTAACCTCTGGTATCTCGAGAACTGTGTTGCTTCCTGCGAGTCTACATCTAGTATTGCTTCTCACCGCTCTCGGATCCCCCCCCCCAGGTTCTGAGTTATTAGTCACTCGAGAACACCGATAAGTGAATCAAATCCGCACTCCTGTTCTATAACTCCAAGTAATTTTTGTTGCTTACGAGTTTAATAATCCTTCAAGTCATTCCTAGCCTTAACGGCTATATCATTATTGTGCAGACTTTTAACTGTGCTACCCGGTCCTTAATCCTGGAGCACAACCTTCAATGATGAGCTAAGCTTACGTCGATCTTCCTCATCATATCATTTCGCCTTGAATAGCAAGCTTGGTTTCGAGTTTGTGTCTTATCCGTGGTTCCAATGACCCTTTGCTTCACCATTGCTTTTTCTTGATGCCGTCGCTGTTCGATTGCTTATTTGTGAAATCTCTCGACAATTGTGTCGTGATCATCATCAACATTTTGAGCTCTTCCGGGATATCAATTGAATTCATGAAGAGAAATACCATCCTTGCCCTCGATGATTTATATTATCATCGACCACTTTATTGCCTCCCGTTCAACACAAACTTGTTCGTGTTTCGTGTTATACCTTGAGATCCATGCTATCCAGCAATTGTTCTTCTTTACCTTGGAGTATTACCATCTTTTATGTCAATAATGTCGTGAGAATTTCACCACCTCTTATGCATTCTTGGTACAAGTGATACTTCCTGCCATCTCCGATCATTCCTTGGTTCCCGTGTTGTTTCTAACCGGAAAACCGACAATTGAACTGTGCTGTGCGACTTCAAAATTCTAGCAAGCCTATTGCTTTGAAGTTACTGGTCGATATTTCATTCTTAGACCATTGGTTATTGAATCACCATTCTAACATTGATCGTGCTACCTAGGCCCATATTTTGGGTGCACCCTTCAACCAATGTTTAATTGGGTATGTTTCCTTGAGCATACCTCATTGTATCATTTGATCTGACAATTGTTATGTCCTTGTTCACCTAATCGTGGAGATCCATCTTTTCGAAATCTCCATGAATTGTCATTGAGTTCATCAACCACCCCTTCATCCTCTCCTTGGTTAAATGGTGAACTCATGAATCTTATGACGACTTCTCGTCAATTCGTGTCGCACCTTTTTATCTCAGGATCCTGAGTCTGAGGTATCCTGACACCAATCAAATCTAAATCTCGGTCAAATATGATGGTTGGAACATATTTCCAAGAGTTATAACATTGGTCTTTATATGACCCGTAAGGTGATGTCATGCCTAGCACTCCTGGCCCTATTGTTATAGTTTCCTTTTTAGCAAGATTATCCATTTCTCCATGAGGAAATTGTAAGACTTATTCTACAAGTTGTTCCTAATGGATCCTTCCTATATCCAAAGTCTGACCTTTGCTTGAAGACCATGTCAATGCTATCTCGAAGCATGTCTGTGATACTCTAATTTTCAACAAGAACATTTGAAGCCCAATGCTAAATGTTTCTTGCTCAATTATCCAAACACCATTGTATGGGTAATGTCATGAAATTTCTCTCCCCTACCTAAGGAGTTTTCTTCATAATATCCTGTCATGGATATCATGCTATGCTTGTCCTTGGGAAGGATATACCCCTGAATTATGTGTTTAAATTTCCTTTACATTGTTCTGTTTAACCTGATGATCACATTTTCCTTTCCATTGGTTTGTTTGACCTTTCTTGTGATCTATATAATCTAAGCAGTAATAATTCACTGCTTATGTAAACACCTCGGTGTACAACTCTGCCAGTGAGACCCTGTTTCTATTGTTGATGACATTTTGGTAACCGCCGATGGATGAGAACTTTGCCTCTTGGCCCACCTCGTTTCAACGAGCGGGAAAATGGTTCTCTTCGTCCCTCGTCCTTGGTACCGACATTGTTGCTGACATAACTGACATGCCACTCTCTGACATGCCTTGCTATCGTGATCGTACAAGATGTCGGCCCCCTTTCTACTTTTAACCCACATGGTGGGCCCATAACCCACAGTTCCATAGGATCGAAACCTGACTCTCCTGTACAACCTGTTGTCAAAGTTATTCCTCGTGCTTGACTTTGTATGTAATTCACGGGCCACTTGCCTGTTGATCTATTCTGGTATCGGACTCAATACTTATTCCCGTTGCTCTGAACCCCTTTCACACTTTGTTTCAGGCATCGAACGGTTGCCTGCTCGCTCGAAACTTCCCATGAAACCTCTTTACTTTGCACTCGATATTTTCTTAAGTTTCCATTCGAGAGTTACTTTCTGCCAGCTTCCCCGATGTTATCGACCAGATAGTCAACCTTGTAGAGGTTCGTTCTCCCAGAATACCCTCCTTATTATTTCGTAAGTACGATGGAACCCCCGAAGAAAGCCTGCCGACTTCATCTTGATGACTTGAAGCAGAAAAATGAAGACGTCAATGTAAGGGATCGACCTCTTCGAGAAGAGCAACCAAGGCCGAGAAGATCCGTTAGAATTTCGTAACTAGACCCCCTTCTTTACCTCTAAAATCTCGAGACGAGATTTCTTGTAGTAGAGGAGAATTGTGATGCCCGGATAATTAAGCTATAGTAACCCTCTACTAATGATGCCACGTCACCTCGATTTCTGTTAATAAACTCGCATTAGTTCAAAATGATTCAAATTCAAATTTTGAATTTAAGTCAAACAATAAAAGTTTTCAAACATTTAAAATAAAAATGTTCGGTTTGTACTAAATATTACATAGATAATTATGGTGTAGAGGACACAGTTTTATAAAATGCATAAATATTTTAACTTGAATTAAAACAGAAGAGAAAATAAATAAAAGAAAGAAAATACAAAAGAGAAAAACAACAAAAAAAAGGAAAAGAAACCCCCGGGGCTCTAGCCTAGCAGGCCACTGGCCCAACTGGGCCACGACCTGCCAGGCCGGCCCAGCTCCCCCCTGGCCCAACCGGCCTCCCCATATCCCCCATCCCCGAAACCCTAACCCACTACCACCACGCACTCCCCCCCCCCACAACCACTCGCTCGCTCCCCCCCACTCTCCCGATCCAGATCGGGATCAGGGCGACCACGCCCTTGCCCCCGACGCCTCCCATCGCCGCGCCACCACGCCTCCATCCTCCTTCGCGACGCCACCTCGCCGGCGCCGCACCTCCCGGCCTCCTTCCCCTCCCTCGTGCACCGCGTCGTCTTCCCCGAGCTCCGCGCGCGCTCCATCCATGGCCACCCGACCCCGTCACCGGAACCACGTCGCCGTCGCCAGTCGCAGGAGCTTCCTCGCCGGCCTGCTTCCTCCTCCTCACCGGCCTGCTTCCATGTCGCCCGTCGTCCCCGTCGCCCCCCTCGACCCCCGCTACCACGGACCCCGCGAACCCCTGTGAGCCTCGCCCCTCTCCTCCTTTGCATCTCTGCTCGCCCGTGCGTGGCCTCACCTCCCCCTGGCCGCGATGGCCGGTGCCCCGCGCCCCCTTGCACGCGCCCAGGCGTGCGAGCCCGAGCCCCGCCTCGCACTGCCGTGACGTTGCTCGCCGCTCCCGGCCACCCCGACGAGCTCCGCCTCGTCGCGCCCCCGTAGTCGCCGTCCTTACCGCGCTCGACGCGCCCTCGCTGCTCCAGGCCGCAGCCATGGCCGCCCCGACAACCGCCTTCTTCAGCCGTCTCCGCCTGACCTCGCCGGCGATGACCCGCTTCCGTCCCACGGCCACCCCGGCCGGCCACCGTGCCACCGCCCTGGCGCGCACTGGCGCCTAGCCGCATCATGCGCCCAGCGCCCCTCGGGCATGCGCCGTTCGAGCGACGCCCTCACCCAGCGCCCGTAAACCGCATCCCTCCTGGCCCTATGACAGATAGGGCTCACCCCCAGAATGGTTTAAAAAGAAGAAGAATTAAGATAAATAAATAAATATATAGATAATAAATAAATAATTAGTAATAAAAATAATTAATTAATTAATTAATTAATTAAATTATTTAAGTTAATTAATCCTAATTAATTAATCTAATTAACTTGTTAGTTTAATTAAACAGTAATTAGTTTAACTAAACCCTAATTAACCTAAGAGTGTATGACAGGTGGGTCCCACATGTCAGTTTGACCCAGTCAACCTCTGTTGACTGCCGACGTCATGCTGACGTCAGCAAACAATGTTCTGGATAATGTTGCATTAAAATAATTAAATAAATCCTGAAAATGATTTAAATCTTTTAAAATTAATAGAAAATAAACCATAGCTCAGATGAAAATACTTTCTACATGAAAGTTGCTCAGAACGACGAGACGAATCCGGATACGTAGCCTGTTCGTGCAGGTGTGCAATGGGCGATGGGCCCGGACCCCTGCGCGCATAGGATTTATACCGGCATGCTGACCTCTCTGTTGTGCCTAGGTGGGGCTGCGACGTGTTGATCTTCCGAGGCCGGGCATGACCCAGGAAAGTGTGTCCGGCCAAATGGGATCGAGCGTGTTGGGTTATGTGGTGCACCCCTGCAGGGAAGTTAATCTATTCGAATAGCCGTGATCTTCGGTAACAGGACGACTTGGAGTTGTACCTTGACCTTATGACAACTAGAACCGGATACTTAATAAAACACACCCTTCCAAGTGCCAGATACAACCCGGTGATAGCTCTCTAACAGGGCGACGAGGGGAGGATCACTAAGTAGGATTATGCTATGCGATGCTACTTGGAGGACTTCAATCTACTCTCTTCTACATGCTGCAAGATGGAGGTGGCCAGAAGCGTAGTCTTCGACATGATTAGCTATCCCCCTCTTATTCTGGCATTCTGCAGTTCAGTCCACCGACATTGCCCCTTTACACAGATACCCATGCATATGTAGTGTAGATCCTTGCTTGCGAGTACTTTGGATGAGTACTCACGGTTGCTTTTCTCCCTCTTTTCCCCCTTTCCTTTCTACTTGGTTGTCGCAACCAGATGCTGGAGCCCAGGAGCCAGACGCCACCGTCGATGATGACTCCTACTACGCTGGAGGTGCCTACTACTACGTGCAGCCCGCTGACTACGACCAGGAGTAGTTAGGAGGATCCCAGGCCGGAGGCCTGTGCCTCTTTCGATCTGCATCCCAGTTTGTGCTAGCCTTCTTAAGGCAAACTTGTTTAACTTATGTCTGTACTCAGATATTGTTGCTTCTGCTGACTCGTCTATGATCGAGCCCTTGTATTCGAGCCCTCGAGGCCCCTAGCTTGTATTATGATGCCTGTATGACTTATTTATGTTTTAGAGTTGTGTTGTGATATCTTCCCGTGAGTCTATGATCTTGATCGTACACATTTGCGTGCATGATTAGTGTACGATTGAATCGGGGGCGTCACATCTAGTCACCATCACCAAGTTACTAGAACTTCATGATGAACTATAGTATGCAAGGGATGACGAAAACGATTTCGGAGCTCTTCGTGATGTTGAAATCGACGAAGGTAGAAATCAAGAAAGAGCATCAAGTGTTGATGATTGACAAGACCACTAGTTTCAAGAAAGGGCAAAGGGAAATAAAGGGAACTGCAAGTAGAATGACAAGCATGTTGTCACTCCCGCGAAGAAGCTCAAAGCTGGACCAAAGCTTGAAACTGAGTGCTTACACTGCAAAGGAAATGGTCCCTGGAAGCGGAAATGCCCTGAATATTTGGTGGATAAGAAGGATGGCAAAGTGAACAAGGGAATATTTGATATACAGGTGTTTGATGTGTGCCTTACTAGTGTCTATAGTAGCCCCTAAGTATTTGATACTTGTTCAGTTGCTAAGATTAGTAACTCGAAACAGGAGTTACATAATAAACAGAGACTAGTTGAGGGGAAGTGACGATGAGTGTTGGAAATAGTTCCAAGATTGATATGATCATCATCACATATTCACTATATTTTTGAGATTAGTGTTAAACCTAAATAAATTTTATTTAGCGTTTGCGTTGAGCATGAAGATGATTTGATCATGTTTATTGCAATACGGTTATTCATTTGAAGTTGAAGAATAATTGTTATTCTGTTTACATGAATAAGACCTTCAATGGTTATACACCCAATGAAAATAGTTTGTTGGATCTCGATCGTAGTGATACACATATTCATAATATTGATGCCAAAAGATGCAAAGTTAATAATGATAGTGCAACTTATTTGTGGCACTGCCGTTTGGGTCATATCGGTGTAAAGCGCATGAAGAAACTCCATAAAGATGGATTTTCGGAATCACTTGGTTATGAATCATTTGATGCTTGCGAACCGTGCCTTTTGGGCAAGATGACTAAAACTCCGTTCTCCGGAACAATGGAACAAGCTACTGACTTATTGGAAATAATACATACCGATGTATGCGATCCAATGAGTGTTGATGCTCGTGGCAAGTATCGTTATTTTCTGACCTTCACAAGATAATTTGAGTAGATATGGTTATATCTACTTGATGAAACATAAGTCTAAAATAGTTGGAAGGTTCAAAGAATTTCAGAGTGAAGTGGAAAAATCATCGTAACAAGAAAATAAAGTTTCAGCGATCTGATCGCGGAGACGAATATTTGTGTTACGAGTTTGGTCTTCAATTAAAACAATGTGGAATAGTTTCACAGCTCACGCCACCTGGAACACCACAACGTTATGGTGTGTCTGAACATCGTAACCACACTTTATTGGATATGGTGCGATCTATGATGTCTCTTACTGATTTACCATTATCGTTTTGGGGTTATGCATTAGAGACAACTGCATTCACGTTAAAAGGGCACCATCTAAATCCATTGAGACGACACCATATGAACTGTGGTTTAGCAAGAAACCCAAGTTGTCGTTTCTTAAAGTTTGGGGCTGCGATGCTTATGTGAAAAAGTTTCATCCTGATAAGCTCAAACCCAAATCGGAGAAGTGCGTCTTCATAGAATACCCAAAGGAAACTGTTGGGTACACCTTCTATCACAGATCCGAAGGCATGATATTTGTTGCTAAAAATGGATCCTTTCTAGAGAAGGAGTTTCTCTCGAAAGAAGTGAGTGGGAGGAAAGTACAGATTGATAAGGTAATTTGTACCTTCTCCCGAATTGGAAAGTAGTTCATCACAGAAATCAGTTCCAGTGATTGCTACACCAATTAGTGAGGAAGCTAATGATGATGATCATGAAGCTTCAGATCAAGTTACTACCAAACTTTGTAGATCTTCCAGATTAAGATCCGCACCAGAGTGGTACGGTAATCCTATTCTGGAAGTCATGTTACTAGACCATGATGAACCTACGGACTATGAGGAAGCGATGATGAGCCTAGACTCCGCGAAATGGCTGGAGGCCATGAAATCTGAGATAGGATCCATGTATGAGAACAAAGTGTGGACTTTGGTGGACTTGCCCGATGATCGGCAAGCCATAGAAATAAATGGATCTTCAAGAGGAAGACAGACGTGGATAGTAGTGTTACTATCTACAAAGCTCGACTTGTCGTAAAAAGGTTTTCGACAAGTTCAAGGTGTTGACTACAATGAGATTTTCTCAACTGTAGCGATGCTTAAGTCTTTCCGAATCATGTTAGCAATTGCCACATTTTATGAAATCTGGCAAATGTATGTCAAAACTGCATTCCTTAATAATTTCTTAAAGAAGAGTTGTATATGATGCAACCAGAAGGTTTTGTCAATCCTAAAGTTGCTAACAAAATGTGCAAGCTCCAGCAATGCATCTATGGACTGGTGCAAGCATCTCAGAGTTGGAATATACGCTTTGATAAGTTTATCAAAACATATAGTTTTATACGGACTTGCAGTGAAGCCTGTATTTACAATAAAGTGAGTGGGACCACTACATCCTTTCTGATAAGTATATGTGAGTGATATATTATTGATCAGAAATGATGTGGAATTTTTCTGGAAATCATAAAGAAGTATTTGAAAGGAGTTCTTTAAAAGAAAGACCTCAGTAAAGCTACTTACAGATTGAGCATCAAGATCTGTTGAGATAGATCAAGATGCTTGATAAGATTTTCAATGAGTACATACCTTGACAAGATTTTGAAGTAGTTCAAAATGGAACAGTCAAAGAAAGAGTTCTTGCCTGTGTTGCAAAGGTGTGAAATTGAGTAAGACTGAAATCCCGACCACGGCAGAAAATAGAAAAGAGAATAGAAGTCATTCCCTATGCCTCAGTCATAGGTTCTATAAAGTATGCTATGCTATGTACCAGACCTATTGTATACGTTTCTCTGAATTTGGCAAGGGAGTACAATAGTGATCTAGGAGTAGATCACTGGACATTGGTCAAAAATATCCTTTGTGAGGACTAAGGAAAATATTTCTCGATTATGGAAGTGATAAAAGAGCCCGTCGTAAACAGTTACATCGGTGCAAGCTTTCACACCGATTCAGATGACTCTAAGTCTCAAGCTAGATACATATTGAAAGTGGGAGCAATTAGCTAGAGTAGCTCCGTGCAGAGCATTGTATACATAGAATATTTGCAAAATACATACGGCTCTGAATGTGACAGACCCGTTGACTAAGCTTCTCTCCCAAGCAAAACATGATCACACCTTAGTACTCTTTGGGTGTTAATCACATAGCGATGTGAACAAGATTATTGACTCTAGTAAACCCTTTGGGTGTTGGTCACATGACGATGTGAACTATGGGTGTTAATCATATGCAGATATGAATATTGGTGTTAAATCACATGGCGATGTGAACTAGATTATTGACTCTAGTGCAAGTGGGAGACTGAAGGAAATATGCCCTAGAGGCAATAATAAAGTTATTATTTATTTCCTTATTACATGATAAATGTTTATTATTCATGCTAGAATTGTATTAACCGGAAACATAATACATGTGTGATTACATAGACAAACATAGTGTCACTAGTATGCCTCTACTTGACTAGCTCGTGAATCAAAGATGGTTAAGTTTCCTAGCCATGGACATGAGTTGTCATTTGATTAATGGGATCACATCATTAGGAGAATGATGTGATTGGCTTGACCCATTCCGTTAGCTTAGCACTTGATCGTTTAGTATGTTGCTATTGCTTTCTTCATGACTTATACATGTTCCTATGACTATGTGATTATGCAACTCCCGTTTACCGAAGGAACACTTTGTGTGCTACCAAACATCACAACGTAACTGGGTGATTATAAAGGAGCTCTACAGGTGTCTCCGAAGATACATGTTGGGTTGGCGTATTTCGAGATTAGGATTTGTCACTCCGATTGTCGGATAGGTATTTCTGGGCCCTCTCGGTAATGCACATCACTATAAGCCTTGCAAGCAATGTGACTAATGAGTTAGTTGCGGGATGATGCATTACGTAACGAGTAAAGAGACTTGCCGGTAACAAGATTGAACTAGGTATTGAGATACCGACGATCGAATCTCGGGCAAGTAACATACCGATGACAAAAGGAACAACATATGTTGTTATGCGGTTTGACCGATAAAGACCAATATGAGCATCCAGGTTTTGCTATTGGTTATTGACCTGAAACGTGTCTCGGTCATGTCTACATAGTTCTCGAACCCGTAGGGTCCACACGCTTAAGGTTTCGATGACAGTTATATTATGAGTTTATGAGTTTTGATGTACCGAAGGAGTTCGGAGTCCCGGATGATATCAGAGACATGACTAGGAATCTTGAAATGGTCGAGACGTAAATATCGATATATTGGACGACTATATTCAGATTTCAGAAAGGTTCCGAGTGATTCGGGTATTTTCTGGAGTACTGGAGAGTTAAGGGAATTCGCCGGGGAGTATATGGGCCTTATTGGGCCATACGGGAATAGAGGAGAGAGGCCAAAAGGAAGGAGGCCTGCGCCCCCCCTCTGGTCCGAATTGGACAAGGGGTGCAGCCCCCTTTTCCTTCTCCCTCTACCCCTCTTTCCTTCTCTCCTACTCCAACAAGGAAAAGAGGAGTCCTACTCCCGGTGGGAGTAGGACTCCCCCCTTGGCGCGCCCTCCTCCTTGGCCAGCCGCCTCCCCCCTTGCTCCTTTATATACGGGGGCAGGGGGGCACCCCATAGACACAACAATTGATCTCTTGATCTCTTAGCCGTGTGCGGTGCCCCCCTCCACCAAAGTCCTCGATAATATTGTAGCGATGCTTAGGCGAAGCCCTGCGATAGTAGAACATCAAGATCATCACCACGCTGTCGTGCTGATGGAACTCTTCCCCGTCACCCTGCTGGATCGGAGTCCGGGGATCGTCATCGAGATGAACGTGTGCTAGAACTCGGAGGTGCCGTAGTTTCGGTGCTTGATCGGTCAGGCCGTGAAGACGTACGACTACATCAACCGCGTTGTTCTAACGCTTCCGTTTTCGGTCTACGAGGGTACGTAGACAACACTCTCCCCTCTCGTTGCTATGCATCACCATGATCTTGTGTGTGCGTAGGAAATTTTTTAAAATTACTATGTTCCCCAACACAACTTTGGTTATTACTGTCTTTGTGTAGTCGCTTTTCAAGTAATCTCTTTATCCAGGTCATGAGTTTTCTTTTTATTTTTCGTGCTGCAACTGATGCGTCCATTTTATGGTTGTTGTATAGGAAATTTCTTTGCCATTTTAATTTTGCAGGATCAAAATAGCAATATTTTTTGCATCCACCGCATTGTTCCCTGCCAATCGCAAGAACACATCAATAGCGAGAATACATCTTCGGGGTCATGTTGAAGGATTTAATGCAACCTAGTCCTTATTGCAAAGGTAAACTAAACCTCACTTACTAGTTCGTCACTGGTGAAGAAAAGTACAAAGGATAAAACTGCCCAGTTGTAGTAGTTTTTAGCTTTCTACATCAGTTGCTTTTTCACAATAGTTTTTTTGCCTACCCTCTTTCATCCAAGTTGCTTTTCAATCAGCCATGAGTTGCTTTTTACACAGTATTTTTTGCCTAGTGTTTACATTTTTGCAAGCTGATAATGCAAGCAATGATTTTTTTTCCTAGTTTTACAATGCAAGTTGCTTCAGACAATATAATTTTTTGCCTAACTTCATCCAAGTTACTTTTACATCAGCCATGATGTTCTACATAATGTTAGAATGCAACTTATTAAACTGAAGTCAAATTGCCGCTGAGCACATGCTTACAATATTTTTTCATCAGCCATCAGCCTTGATGTTCATCCCTTTTTTTGCTACTTGCCACATGCTTACAATATTTTTGCTCAAACAAGATGTGTTTTTTGCAAGAACTAGTAGATGATTCAACACAGGGTTAAAAACACGCAGAACATGTCCTAACAAAGTGCTTTATATGAAATAGGATGGAACGCAGATGGAGCAAATCAAGAAGCAGATCCATTTTTTCCTACAGAACATGCTGGAGAGGGGTGGGGCTAGGGGAAGGTGAGCAGATCTGGTTTACCTCTGAACTCCCCTACTTCTGCTGCTTCTAGATGTGTTTAGATCAACAGTTTCATGGATGGCGTATTTCAGGGCGTGAAGCTTTTGCGATCTGAGGAGGATTAACCTTGCCTTATTTCTTGGGGGAGAAGAAGATGGTGTCGATGCTTTGCCGGCTGGCGCTTGGAATAGGAGGGGAGAAGAGGTGGGGGTGGGGGAAAGTAGGATGGGAGGGATCACGTGAGGGGGAGGGAATGTGGGGATGGAACGATCACGTGAGTCGGGGGACCAGGTTGTGATCGCGGTCTGTTTGGGAGTGTTTCCTTTCTGTTTGATGGGGGGGACAGAAACTTACCTTTTCGGGGAGGCCACTAGGGAACCTAGGGAGCACCTAGCTGCTCCCTAGACGCGTCCATTTTTTTGTTCTATTTTGTTAATTAAAGAGAGAAATGAGGAGTTGCCTTTATGTTCTTTTCCAAATGAAAAATTGAGATCACGCATGTTGTTATCTCTCTGTCTCTATCTCTACTCCTCCTAACAAATGGGGAGTTGGTAGGCCAATTGATTTTTGTCTTATCTCCCACCATCACACTTCTCCGCGTTCTTCTCCTCTCCACCCCACGTCTCCCATCATAACGTTTTTTCTCAAACATTTTCGGTCTATACACCTTTTTTGCCCTAAGAAGTAGTCTGTTTCTATCCCTATATCTCCTCCTTCCCCTCGTTGCCGCTGTCGCACCCCCCTAACCACGTTGATGTCACCCATGCAATGCACGCCACCGCCCAAGCTCTCCTTGGAGCCCTTCTTCTTGATCACCAATTTCCTGCCCCTGAATCTACGAGACCACCATAGTGGAGGTGTCCATCTTCCTTCCTCTTAGAAGCCTCAGCTTCACGGGTCCGCGTTGCCATGATCTTGGATCTCGAGGCATGACGCGACGGTGGGTTGCCAAGATTTCTTAATATTTGTATTAAGGTGAGGTGCCTTATATCTCATCATTTGTTTATGGCGTTCCATCAATGCACGATGTACCTAGTGGAGTAAGTTAACAAAACAACGACATACAACCATATGCGGGGTCAATGGGAAATAGATTGAGAGGATGAATGATTTATGACAAAGAAGGCAATGGATGACAAGCTCAACGGAAAGGAGCAGCCAGAGGGGTGCATGGTGTTTGTTGGAATATTGAGAGGAAGATACTTGTGTGTTGTGTTGTCTTGTGGTTAAACATTGCATGCAATGTCCTCGTTCATTGGAAGTAAAATGAACATTGTTTACATATTTATTTGTTGGGCCGTGGCAACGCACGTGTAGTCAATTAGTTTGTAAATAAATGTCATGCAACATGTGGATTGCAGTATTCAACGAAAAATAACGAATTCTCTAAAAAATGAACAATTTATAGACGCAGACGTTCATACATATATACATACACTCATCCCAATGAATACACGCACACACACCCAGTACTAGAGAAATGTTTATACACAGGAGCTCACTAGTAGCACTTTTTACAAGCAAGCGCTGCTGCTAAATAGCAGCAGCGCTTTTTGACTACGAGCGTTGCTACTATTCACTTAGCAGTAGCGTTGTGGATGCAAAACCTGCTACTATTATAATCACCCGACCGTTGCAGGCAGGCGTAGGTATACTAGTAGCGCCTATACTTAAAAAGCGTTACTGCTATTGAACTTAGCAGTAGCACTTTCCTCTAATAAGCGCTACTACTAGAAATGCTACTACTAATGATCATAGCAGTAGCGCTTTTTCCACAGGAGTGCTACTACTATGTACCTTAGTAGTAGCATTGTTTGCATTCCAGTGCTACTACTACGTGTACCTTATCCACCCGCGCGCGTCCCTGCCTCTCCACTCGCATCATCACTCGCCCAACTCCGTTGCACGCCATCGCCGCCATCACTGTCGGTGTCAGAACCGACGGATCTTGGGTAGGGGGTCCCGAATTGTTCGTCTAAGGTTGATGGTAACGGGAGACGAGGGACACGATGTTTACCCAGGTTCAGGCCTTCTCTATGGAGGTAATACCCTATTTCTTGCTTGATTGATCTCGATGAATATGAGTATTACAATAGTTGATCTACCACGAGATCCTAATAGCTAAACCCTAAAAGTCTAGCCTGTATGATTATGATTGCCTCTACGGACTAAACCCTCCGGTTTATATAGACACCGGAGGGGACTAGGGTTGTACAAAGTCGGTTACAGAGAAAGGAATCCTCATATCTGAATGCCAAGCTTGCCATCCACACCAAGGAGAGTCCCATCCGAACACGGGAGAGAGTCTTCTGTCTTGTATCTTCATGACCCATCAGTCCGGCCCACGTTACCACTACAAAAAAAGACACTTGCGTGATGATACGTGTTTGTCACAGTAGGTCACGTTTTCTGTCAAGCATGTACATCCATGACAAATTTATGACAGAATCAAGATAGTCATACCTGTGCTGTCGTAGAAGTGTTCCATGACATTACCAAAAATATCATCATGGAAGTGTCCACTTCCATGATGATAAATCGCGCATTACAGAAGTGCTTTCGTCAAGGGTGACCGACATGTGGCATCCACTGTAATGGAACGCCGTTAAGCTATTGCGTCCGGTTTTGGATCCAATAACCCGCTAACAGCCCCGACCAATGGGGATTTTCCACGTGTAAAATCATCATTGGCTGGAGGAAACACATGTCGGCTCACCGTTGGGACAGAAATCATCCACTCATTGGACACAGAGCGCCTATGATACATCGACACGTACCCAATAGAGGCCCATTCCTGTGAAAAGGCCGGCCTGTTTGACTTGGTCAAAAGGTGGCGGGCTGGCCCATGGAAAGCCTGTTAACGGCCTGTTCGCATATAGCCCATTTACAGCCCGCTAACCCAGGGCCCGTTACGACCTATCCGAATTAGGCCCAGTAGCGTCACCTGGGCCGTCCAATATGATTCCAGCCCATTTTAAGTTCCGGCCCATGTATGGCCCATGACGTCTTTCCGCCCATATGAGGCCCTTTGTAACTCTTGGCCCATTAATGACCCATGGTGAAACTGGCCGTAATGAACAGTGTATCACTTTATACCCATTAACGCCCCATTAATCCATTGGGCCGTTTGCAGCCCATGTTATCTTTTGGCCTTTTCAGGGCCCATTTATTCTTGGGTTCATTTTCAGCATTCGGTTACTTACGGCCCGTTACAGCCATTTTCTGCTTGTGGGCCAAATTCAGCCCGTGGTTACAGTCGGCCCGTTTGTGGCCCGTTAATACGTTGGGCCGTTTTCATAGCGTCATCAAATACGGCCTATTAATGACGTACCGTTATGGTCAGCCCATGAACGGATGACTCCAACTCTAGCCCGTTTACGGCCATAATGCGGTCTGTTTTTGGCCCATGTTTGGCCAATCAATCATACGTCCCGTCTAAGTCCCATTGATGATACGGGCCGTAGAAGGCCCATTGTTTCTACGGCCTGTAGAAGCCCCATTGTTTCTAGGGACTGTAGAAGACCCATTGTTTCTACAACCCGTAGGAAGCCCAGTGTCACTATAGTAAATATGTAGCCCATGGCCTGTTAAAGGCGGGAAACTACTATAGGTTTAGACCTACTAATGGCCCAAGATGATTATAGGCCCACGTTTTGGCCCATATGAGTAACGTGGCGGCCTGAAGACCAACAAAACTGAGATCCACTGAACCTTCCGGCCTAAATTATAGCATACCGACCAAAGAATAAACCTAGACTATACAACAAAGAAATTACGACATATTACATCCACTGGGAATCAAAGTTCACTACGGTGATAATAAATTGCATGACCACGGATTACATACACTGGGCATCAAAGGTCGCCACCAATGCATATAAACGAGCAAACAAAAGAATATACAAAACTGAGAGCACTTCAGAAGGCACTAGACCTGGCAAGCTCGGGACCTGCAAGCAGCCGAACAAGCTGATGAGACCTCAGTTGTGTCAACGATAGATGCTTCATCCCTAGCTGTATGGCACCATAGTGCGCAAGGCAGTCCCCTGACATCTTCATTACATCTTTGACTTCAAGTCGGAGCTGAGCTGAGGCAAGCCTTTCCACTTTAAGTTGAGACTGAAGAAGTCGAACTAATTAAGGCAGCGACTGCATAGAGGTTATCTCACACCTGCTGGTGAGTAGCTTCAACTTACTATCTTCATCAAGACAGGACCTTGGGGTCATCTCACTGTCCTGAAGATGGTTTGGCTCACTATCTTTCCTAAAGTTCTGCCTGGCATAAGATATATGACTCTAAAAGAGAAACAAGGAGACACATAACTGGTTTCACAATTATATAAGCAAATAAATGGATCTGTTCTGCATAAGGAACATGTTTTTACAACTACAATTTAAAACTGGTAGTTGTTGCAAACATCCAATCAGATGTAAACAGCAGTGGAGGAAATGATGCCTATCCAAATCTATACTAGAACTAAGTTTGAAGGCTTGAGAAGGATGAACTTACATTACATGTTAACACGGGCTGGACAAAGCCCTTCTCCATGTTGATGGAAAGATAATTCAATAAATTCCCCAAAGAAAATTCTTTATAAGCGTTGTCATTATTCTACATTTTGCAAAGAGTAAATATAGATCAAATAATATTGGAAGAAATAGAGGATAATGAAGCTCAGGTGCAGACTGATGATACATAATCAAATAGCAATTAATTAAGTACAACGTTACAAGGCAAAAGGTACTGACAAGAGGAATGCAGACATCAATGTGTGCAGTGGCATTGGCTTTATTCAACATTTTGGTAAGAGTAAATGTAGATATGATAATTTGGATAAAGTGGAGGGTAGGGCAGATAAGATGCAGAGTAATGCTAGACAATCAACTATCTTGCGATGCATGTACAGTAATACAACCACCGTACGTTATTAGTTGTTCCTCAAATGGATGTATCTAGCACTATTAAGTTCTAAATACATCCAATTGATCAACAATTAATTCGATACAGAGGGAGTACATGACAACAGGTACTTACATGAGCAATCCAAGACTTCATAACCATTGTGTTAATTCTACATTTATCTAAGAGTAAATATAGATCTTATAATTTCAAGCAAAGGGAGGATAAAGAAGCGAACATTTACAGTGATGCTACATAATCAAACAGCAATGAGTGTAGTATGCTGACAAAGGGCAAGAGGTACTGACAAGAGCAATGCAGAGCCTAGTATTGTCGTGAGATCCTATGATCCTTTGAGCAAGGAGATTCATCTGAAATTAGTTCTCATACAAGAGAGAAGGTAAGGCACATGCAGAAATTTAGGAGTTCAAATTTTGAATTGATATCATAGACAGTACCTGACGCTAGGCTGTCAGAAGTTCTAATAGGGGTTTGGCCACTGGAGTAGGGTTAAGTCTGTTATAGTTGGGCCTGTGTTTTCTATGGCTGCTGATCTATCTGATTTAACAGGTATCACTACCTTTTCCAAATACCTAGTTTGTACTCCTTGAGGATCTGCAATCACCCTCTTCCTTTTGGACATCTATTACGAAAGAACAACATTTGACTGGAAAAACATAGTATGATGACACATGGAATAGGTATAGAAAATGGATAGGTATGGTGTCGGTGTCAAAACCGGCGGATCTCGGGTAGGGGGTCCCGAACTGTGCGTCTAGGCGGATGGTAACAGGAGACAAGGGACACGATGTTTTTACGCAGGTTCGGGCCCTCTCGATGGAGGTAAAACACTACTCCTGCTTGATTAACATTGATGATATGGGTAGTAAAAGAGTAGATCTACCACGAGATCAAAGAGGCTAAACCCTAGAAGCTAGCCTATGGTATGATTGTTGTTCATCCTACAGACTAAAACCCTCCGTTTATATAGACACCGAAGAGGGTTAGGGTTACACAGAGTCGGTTACAATGGTAGGAGATCTACATATCCGTATGGCCAAGCTTGCCTTACACGCCAAGGAAAGTCCCATCCGGACACGGGACGAAGTCTTCAACCTTGTATCTTCATAGTCTAGGAGTCCGGCCAACGGTGATAGTCCAGCCATCCGGACACCCCCTAATCCTGGACTCCCTCAGTAGCCCCTGAACCGGGCTTCAATGACGACGAGTCCAGCGTGCATATTGTCTTCGGCATTGCAAGGCGGGTTCCTCCTCCGAATACTTCATAGAAGATTTTGAACACAAGGATAGTGTCCGGCTCTGCAAAATAAGTTCCACATACCACCGTAGAGAGAATAACATTTACACAAGTTCAATCTGCTGACGTATTCCGTGGCGTGACATCACACCACAGCCAAGCCTTTATTCGAATAATTTTTACTGTTCCACCTCAGCGTCGTTTAGCAAAGCAGTTTCCTTGGCACGTCTTGTCAAAGCAGAGATTGTGTCCCCCTTATTCCGGGATTCTCATCAACACAGGCGTGGGTAACCCAACCGTGCCGGTTGGCACGCCCCCTTTATTGAAGGCGAGTCCCAAACGGCCACGGGGAGGGCTCTTGGTATTCAACCTCTTTATAACAAGACCAAGGCCTGCTCCTTTCTTTTAATCTCAACCGAATCCGCTCCTCGCCTCGAGTTCCAACACCCAAAGCTCCAGATTCAGGAGCTTCGGACCTTCAACGATGTCCGGCTCCAACCTGCAAGGCCGTTGGATGCCTTCTTCCGTCACGGAAGAAGACGTGCAAAGCTGAGAGACGCCAGGTATCTAACCGGCGAAATTTCGCATAGGCTGCCTGCCCAAGGGCAGGTTATTCCTACTCCCGAGCCTGGTGAGAGCGTGGTGTTTGTGTCTCACTTCCTTCAGGGTTTAGGATTCCCGACGGACCCCTTCATGAGGGGGCTGATGTTTTATTATGGGCTGGAATTCCACGACTTGGATCCGGAGTCCATCCTCCACATCTCATCGTTCATTGTCGTATGCGAAGCCTTCCTCTGCATTACCCCTCACTTCGGATTGTGGCTCAAGACCTTCAAAGTGGAGCCAAAGATGATGAAGGGGCAGCAGACAGAGTGCGGAGGGGCTGTTATAAGCAAAAATGCTGACGCTCCATGGCCTGAGGGCTCTTTTCAAGAGGTGCTCGGTTTATGGCAACATGAGTGGTTTTACATCACCGCTCCCAGGGGCACCAAATGGGTGGCGCCACCTGCCTTCCGCCCGGGTCCTCCACAATGGCTGGCGTCATGGGTCAACAGAGGGCTCGACTGGGGGCCGTACAAGGACGTACCTCTGCTGCAGGGCCGTATTTGAGACCTCCAAGAGAGAGAGAGAGAGAGATCAATCTGGTCGTAGTGGCGCAGGTTATGCTGATTCGACGCGTTCTGCCCTGCAAACGTCGCCCCTTCACCTGTGGGAATTTAATCCGGAGGGACCACGATCTCTCCAACACTTCATGGGCGTGACGCCCGTGGAGATGTATAAACTATTCTTCGGATCACAAGAGATGTGTCCGGACTTGACCGAGGACGCAGGTCTGAGCTGCAATCGCCCAGATACTCAAGTAAGTAGTCCTGTGCCCGGACACGCTATCCGCACATTTATCATAAACTTGCCCTTTAAAGAGATGTCCCTTGAATAGGAGTGGATGGCGAAAGCAAAACTAATAAGGTGTCCGGCCCCCCTCCCTGAGACCACGCCGGATCCTGTGTTAACCAAGATGCTGGAGGCTGCGCCTTTGGAAGAGGGAAAAGGGGGGAACAGGGAAGCTACTGCCTCCGCAAAGGAGGCTTTCAAGAAAGGGGGGATCGAGAATCCCTCCCTCCAGGGGGAGAAGAGGACCGCTTCTGAAGATCCGAAGGCCAAGGCCTCAAAGCGGGGGAAGAAATCTTCACCAGAGGGTCCTGCGCCAGGAGAAGCTCCGGCCACACTATTTCCCCAAGGGAATCAGCCCTCCAGCGAGCCGTAAGTAGAAAGGGGAGTTTTGTAATAAGGGACATCCCTGTTTTTATTTCTGAAGATAACAGAAGTTTTAGCTTGTAGTTCGGATCTCAGCCCTTCTCAGCAGAGCTCATCTTCGGGGGATCTTCGTCCGGAGATGATGGAGAGCGAAACGCCTCCACCTGCCGCACCGTCATGCGAGGCGGACGACCCTGAGGTGTCGTCGCGGAGGGTTTCCCCGAGTCCGGCGGGGCCGGGAGGTCCGGCACCAACTGGTGTACGGCCGGAGGAGTTGAAGGATCTGCTCGGGCGAGCGTATATCTCAGAAGATCACCGTGCGTTAATGGGTACGGTGATTGAAAGGATTTCATCCGCCGACAGCGGATTGCATGAAGCCGTCAGAAGTTTACTGACGGGGTTTGAGGTACACGAAAATGATATACCTTCTGACAGTTTTGCATATAGAATGCTCCCTGTATAGATAGTAGCCCCTGAGACTCGGTACGTTGTCGAAAGTGACAGCGCACCGAGGATCATAATCTCAGTTGTAAGATGTCGCCTGTCCTATATAGGTGGCGGAGCGTCCGGTGGCCAGCCGGACTGAGCAATTTGCCGAACTGAAGCGGCAACTTGACGTGGAGGATGCGGACATCGCGCTTGTCAATAAGCGGCTTGACGAGTCACAAGGTATGCAACTTCTTCGTGGACACCTGGTAAGGGAGCTTGACGCCCATGCCTTACAACATGTATGCTTTATGCAGATGGTGCCGCTGCTATGGAGAACCTTCGGGCAGAGCTAGCCCGAGTCAAGGAGCAAGCCATAAAAAGTGATGCGGCTGCCTTGAGGGCGGCCGAAGAGATAAAAGCCGAACAGGCTGCTCACTGCCGAAGCAGGAGAGAAATGGCTGAGATGGCCATAAAGTTGAAGAGTGCTACCGACCATTGCGAGCTTCTTGAAAAAGAAGGGCGAGCGGAACAAGAGGACCTAAAAAAGGCCACTACCGAGGCCAAGGATGCTCGCTCTGCGATGAGAGCTATGAAAGAGGAGCTGCGTCAGGTCGAAGATATTACGGCTGGAAAGCCTTTTCTGCTGCAGAGGAAATTTACGGATCCTAAGTATGCTCAGTTGGGCTAGCTGTGGGGAGTGGAGGATGCTTATCTGGATTTGGCGGCGAGTGCCGCAGACGTGGTCGCACACTTCCGAGGCCAAAAGGATCACGGAATGGAAGAGCTTTTTTGGTCGCAGTTCCATAGTCCAGAGCATCCACTTCCATTAACCGATCGGTTAGCCGAATGGGCTGAGCTGAACAGGTTGTCCAGACTTGCCCTGAAGGATGTCGTGACTCATTTGTGGCTGAAAAGGCCCGAGGCAAAGAGTTATTTTGGCTTGCTGCAACAGTTCCTTGGTGCGGTTCCGCATATCGATGCAATGAAGCGCTTGGCATGCATAGAGGGTGCGCGGATGGCTCTTGCCCGTGTCAAGACATGCTGGGCGGAGATGAAGGCCACCGACATTGCATCCCAGGATTCGGACAGAAGCCGAGTACCTGCCGAGCACTATTTTGAGGAAGTCCTGCAGGGCGCTCGTTTAATAGAGACGCAGTGCTCGAAGGATATTATGTTCTAATGACATGTATGATTTGTGAAACGATGTTTCAATATAATATGAGGGCTTTTTATACTTGTGCGTTCAAGTATTGAAATACCTCCTGTGCGGCCGTTAATGTATATGTGTATATAACCTGAAAGATGGCAGTCTTCGGCTTCAGCCCCCACGCACATAGTGCGGGGGTGTTTGCAAAAAAGCGCATTTTCACACTTAATCCAATGTCTTGGTCCTTTGAAGGAGGTGATAGCGTAGCAAACTAGGCAACCGGACTATAATGCTTTATCACTTTCACTTAGCCATAGGAGTTCGATGGTGGGGCTACTATATAGCCCCTAGGGGCACCGCGCTCTCCGAATTCGGGGTGCGTATGTGCCTGACCGGGAAACGGTCCTTCGTTAATGTGGAGGAATTCTAAACATTCCGGTGGGTCATTGAGTGGTTGACCAGTCTCACGCTATATCATGACAGTCAGTTTTCAGATTTCTCTACTAAGGTGCTCACCAGGCCGAACCGGGGCACAATCGCAGTAGTTCTCCTGGTGCCGCGTTACCCGATAGAGCGAAACGTAAGGCAACAAAACACAGGAGCCGGGCAAACCCAACATTTGACCAAAGACATGATTTGGAGCTGATGCATATAAGGCCTAACTCGAGACGCCGAACACTCCCTAAGGTATTCGGTCTTTATGAAAACGGGCAGAACAATGCCCTAATCCCCATATAAGGCCTAACTCGAGACGCCGAACACTCCCTAAGGTATTCGGTCTTTATGAAAACAGGCAGAACAATGCCCTAAGCCCCTAGTGTCCAGGTACGCGCAAAAATTTCTGACGTGGCCGATGCCAAAACGCCAGCCTCCTCCTCGGTTATAGCAAGAACCCGGGGGATGTGTAACAACAAGAGACAGTAAAAAAGGTTTACGCAGGGTCTTAATCTGAAAAGAATCCTTGCAACGGGTCCCTGCTGCACGTCTACGCCTATGTCTCCGTTGTGCCGTATCCTGGACGGGTGTAGAACGGCGTTCATCTGTAAAAGAGAGGAACTTAGTTGAAAAAAAAGATTGTGCGAAAAGTGTATTTTAAAATAAACAGAGCATGATTCAAAAAATGAATAAAACTGAGATTTATTGTCTCTTGTTGTACATGCATGCAACCCCTTGTACGGGGGTGTGCGGCTAGCAAGCCCCTTGTTTATTTATACCGGACTCGCCTAACCGTGTCCGGGGTATGAATGACATGTTTAGGTGCTTTGATCAGAAAAGCCAGATTAGTGTGTGGCTGTCAAGGCAGTCTCACGTTCTTCTGTGCTCGAGTAACACTTGATATTTCCCTTTAATGAGATGATGCCACGTGGACCGGGCATTTTGAGTGTAAGATATGCATAATGCGGTATTGCATTAAAGAGGGCGAAAGCTTCACGTACCAATAGTGCTTGATAGCTACTTTTAAATGGGGCGATGTGGAAGACTAACTTTTCGCGACGGAAGTTGTCGGATGAGCCGAACACAACTTCTAGCGGTAGAAAGCCCGTACAATGGGCATATGGGCCTGGCATTACTCCTTGAAAGGAAGTGTTGCTATGGCGAATTTTGGTTGGGTCTATCCCCATTCTGCGATTGTGTCCTGATATAGCAGGTTTAGATCACTGCCGCCGTCCATTAGGACCTGTGTAAATTGTAGTCCGTCGATTATAGGATCTAATATAAAAGCAGTCCATCCTGCGTTCCGGATATTTCCGGAGTAATCCTGATGGTCGAAGGTGATTGGTTTTGACATCCAGTGTCGGGACTCCGCTGGGGTGGACCGTGCGGCACGTATTTCAGTCGGCGCCGCTCTGTTTTTCCCTTTTGTCACTTGAAGTGAGTTTAGTGTTTTGACCTCTTGTGGGAAATTCTTTTGTTTTCCGGTGCTCTGCTTGTGGGGTTCGTCGTCGTCCTCACTTCGTGTGTCGATCCCCTTGTGTTCGGCGTTAAGTCGGCCGGACTGCTTGAAGACCCAACAATCTCTGTGGGTATGGTTTGCAGGCTTCCCGGGAGTACTGTGGATTTGGCATATCTTGTCCAAGATTTTGTTTAGGTTGGATAGCTCGTCGCTGTTGTCCTTTAGAGGCAGTTTTTTGTTGTTCCGCCTAGAGCTTTTGAATCCAGTGTTAACTGTCATGCTCTTCGGACTGTTTCCCTTGGTCCAGCACTGGTCCTTGCTGCGTCGTGGTTTCCCATTTCCATCCCTGACTTCGGACGTACTTGGGTCGCTGGTACTGCACCTTGCCAGCCAGCTATCCTCTCCCGCGCAAAAGCGGGTCATGAGGCTTGTTAATGCGGCCATTGTTCTTGGCTTTTCCTGGCCGAGGTGTCTGGCGAGCCATTTGTCTCGGATGTTATGTTTGAAAGCTACTAAGGCTTCGGCATCCGGACAGTCTACTATTTGGTTCTTTTTGGTGAGAAACCTATTCCAGAATTTTCGGGCTGACTCTCCGGGCTGTTGGGTTATGTGACTTAAATCATCTACGTCCGGAGGTCAGACATAGGTCCCTTGAAAATTGGCCCGAGAAGCATCCTCGAGCTCTTCCCAACTTCCAATAGTGTTTTCGGGGAGGCTTTTAATCCAATGCCGGGCTGGCCCTTTGAGCTTGAGGGGTAAGTATTTTATGGCATGGAGGTCATCTCCTCTAGCCATGTGTATGTGCAGGATGTAATCCTCAATCCAGACTCCAAGGTCTGTTGTTCTGTCGTATGCCTCTATGTTTACGGGCTTGAATCCTGCTGGAAATTCATGATCCAGCACCTCATCGGTGAAACATAGGGGGTGTGCGGCGCCTCTGTATTTGGGTGTGCCATGATGTTCGAATACTCGACATGTTGTATTGCTTTCTAGATCTTGCTTTCTTGGCCCATAGATAGACCTAACTGGGCCATCCTTTTGGTGCGGATCCTTATGAGGATTGCGTGCCGGCTTGTGTGCGGCTCCGCTTGCCGCTCTATGTTTGCCATGTGGTTGTCTATCCGACCAGACGGCCTCTTTGTTCTTTGATTGTGGGGGCTCTACGGCCTCCTCATCAAATTCGGGCAGTAGTTTGCGCTTTGGGTAGCTCTTTGTTTGGCGACTATCGCCGTATTTGTCTGCGGTGTTGAGTACTTTGCTCCGTCTTATTCTGAGTGCGTCTTCCGCTGTTTTGAGCTTCCGCTTCTGATTCTTCAGACTACGTGAAGTGGCGACGAGCCTTTTGTGGAGATTCTTCTGCTCCAACGATGTGTCCAGCGTGAGATCGTCCGGACTGTTATCTTCGCCGGGGACGGATTGTTTATCCAAGTTATCCTGTTCGGATGGTTGCTCAAGGGCATGTTTGTCGTCCACCGGTTCGCCCTGCTCTATGGCTGGGTCTGTATGGGTGCTGTCTTTGTCGAGGCGGGACTTTGAGCGGCGCTTATGTCGCCGTTTTGACTGCTTTTCAAGGGAATTATCCTTCGCAGCGTCCCGTTGTTCCTCGTTATCGCTTCCTTTAGGTGTATCCACCATATATACATCGTGAGTTGAGGTGGCCTTCTAGTGCCCTGTAGGCGCTGGTTCTTGGTCGTCTCCGGCATCGTCGTCCATACCGTCGATGTCTTCGGAGTCAAAGTCAAGCATGTCGGTTAAATCATCGACAGTGGCTACAAAGTGGGTGGTGGGTGGGCGTTGAATTTCTTCGTCGTCCATGTCCCAACCTTCCTGACATAGTCCGACCAGGGCTCTCCTGATAAAGAGAGAGACTTTAGCAAGTTTAGGATGTCGCCGAAGGGCGAGTGCTGAAAGATGTCCGTGGTAGTGAACTCCATAACAGGCGCCCAACCGGATTCGATTGGCAGGGGCGCGGAAGGTTCGGAGTCCGGCACCTTGGAGTCACAAGCTTCGCAAAGGACAGGGATGGTGTTCGGCTCGATCGCCTTAAAGATCATAGCCCCCGAGGCGGTGTCCAGCCACTCATCCTCGATCGGCGAAGTCGGCTCCGAGCTAAGGGTCGGAGCGGGCTCTGGTGCGTCCTCCAGGGTACTGTTCGGCGGCAGAGCTAGATCGTGCCTGTCGAGACAGTGCGGCGCGCTTAGCTGTGGCTCGAATCCGTCGAAGGTCAAGTCTCCACGGACGTTGGCCGTGTAATTCAAACTCCCGAATCTGACCTGATGGCCAGGGGCGTAGCTTTCGATCTGCTCCAGATGGCCTAGCGAACTGGCCCACAGTGCAAAGCTGCCAAATACGAAGATCTGTCCGGGGAAAAAAGTCTCACCCTGGACCGCGTCATTGTTGATGATCGAAGGAGCCATCGGGCCTAAAGGTGACGACACAGAGGAACTCTCAACGAAAGCACCAATGTCGGTGTCAAAACCGGCGGATCTCGGGTAGGGGGTCCCGAACTATGCGTCTAGGCGGATGGTAACAGGAGACAAGGGACACGATGTTTTTACCCAGGTTCGGGCCCTCTCGATGGAGGTAAAACCCTACTCCTGCTTGATTAATATTGATGATATGGGTAGTACAAGAGTAGATCTACCACGAGATCAAAGAGGCTAAACCCTAGAAGCTAGCCTATGGTATGATTCTTGTTCGTCCTACGGACTAAAACCCTCCGGTTTATATAGACACCGAAGAGGGTTAGGGTTACACAGAGTCGGTTACAATGGTAGGAGATCTACATATCCATATCGCCAAGCTTGCGTTCCACGCCAAGGAAAGTCCCATCCAGACACGGGACGAAGTCTTCAATCTTGTATCTTCATAGTCTAGGAGTCCGGCCAACGGTGATAGTCCGGCCATCCGGACACCCCCTAATCCAGGACTCCCTCATATGGCATATACTCATATATGATGCTTAAACTAAGCAGATGGTGTAACAAAGTAGAAGTAATGCAAGAGTTCAGATGCAAAATATGTGCGACCAATAAAACCTTGCCAATTTAGAGCATGCACCTTGATGGGTGAATAAGATAGGCCATCCTCCACCATGCCAAGTTTGTTAGCCAGTGGATTGTTCCGCAATATTCCTCTCGTGCGCCCATTCTCATATTCATTTTGATAATGTTCAATACCTGACATGCATGAAAACATAAAAACAAGTGAGATTATATTTGTAATGCAGAAGTGATTCTAATCCAATACTTCCTCCTTGTAAACCCCTTTGTGCTATCTTTGCAATTCTTCTAAGAGGTGCCATGCATGCTGTAATTTGGTGTGTGCATTAATATAATGTGGCCTACTACTCAAAATGTGAGAGCTCCAGAAGTGATGATACTTCGCAGATGACAGCTTCAACATATAGTAAAGAAGAACAAGTCGACCTGACCTGACAGATTCAAAATATACTAAGGGAGAATAATTCGACCTGGCCAGTCGACCGCAAGAGAAGAGGATCATCTTAAAGAAGAGCATAAGAGCAAGCAGATTGAAGATATTACAAGTCTTTCTATACAATGTCGGTCGGCCACCCATGATGAACCAGAGCACACAGAGAAATACTATTCCTTCCGGTCTCTCCATATGTGGCTCACATGCATTTCGAAACGAAAGTAGGAACATTTAGCTGACCAATTAAACATCTCTCAGTTTTACTAATATCAGCATAATATCAGATTTGAATTTGTAAAACTAAGCTTGTTTAGCTTGAAGGGTGGAGCAGTGCTATTACGACACGAACCACGTAGGCTGATCGTGGTCATCACAAAATGGGGAAACCGTAAGCATGATGAGTATAGTGTTGACCGTGGCAGTGGGATGGCAGATCTGAAGCTGCAAACCGCGCAAAGGGTAGTTAGCAACTGATATTTGCTTTGAAATAACAACTAAGATTTGGTATGGACAAGAAAGTACAGTCAACAAGTGACAAACAAATGCAATTCTGCTATCTCTCTATATGTCGCGACATGCATTTGGAAACTCAAGTGGGACCTTTAGCTAAACAATTAAATGTGTCTGTTAACTAATATCAGTATCATATCACAATCATATTTGAACAACTAAGATTTGGAATTTTGAGTGTTGTGTTGTTTAGCTTGAAGGGTGGAGTAATGCTAGTATGACAGAAAGCACCTACGCAGATCATAGTAGAGTAGATAAAAGGGGAAAACCCTAAGCATCAAGAGTAAAATCAGGAAAGTGGAACTAGATGGACCAGTGGGTGGCGCACATGCTTTTCGAAACGAATATAGGAACATTAGGTGACCAATTAAACGTTCTCTGTTTTAGTAATATGAGCATCATATCAGATTCGTATTTCAACACATAAGCTTTGGAATTATGAGTGGCATGTTGTTTCGCTTGATGGGTTGAGGTCTTGAGGAGCAGTGCTAGCACGACACGAAGCAATGAAGCACCTACGATGATGGTAGTGAATATAAAGGGGGGAAACCATAAGCTTTATGACTATAGTGACCGTGACATGGCGGATCAGAAGGTGCAAACCGGACAAAGCTGCTTCGTAGCCAATGTTTGCATTCAACTAGGCACTACGATTTGGTACGGACAAGAAAAGTACAGTAAACAATTTAAGATCTATTTTCTGGGTGAGATCAATAACTTAAGCACATATGGAAGAGTACCACCTCTCTTGCGATGCCATGTAGGCCCCTGTTGATACGTTGAGGGTGCTGCGGGTGCGATGGTTGTCGGCGGCAGGGAAGAAGACTTCAGATGGCAGACGGCCGGGTTGGGGGATAAATCCTGTTGCCGTGGACGAGGCGGTCGTAGGAGCAGCAACGTCAAAGTGGACGCCGCCGCCGATGAAGCGAGACGACGTGATGAAAGGATCCTGGTCCGGCACCGTGGATGAGAGACATCCATCTCTTGCAGTGGACGATGGGTAGGGGTAGCAGTTCCGGCAAGGTGGAGGATGGGGTGGCGGACGGAGGAGGCTGGACGCTGTGGGGAGGTTATCGTGGCGCAGACGGTGTACGAATGGGGAAATGGAGGGGGAGGGGGGATCTCAAACTTTGGGACACGCTTGTCTGAAATGTGGGAAAGTTCCGAACTTATCCCCCGTTTAAAATTTCGGACATCACGTTGGTTGGGGATAGGACGGTAATATCGCATCTCCCAAATATTTGTCGGTAACGATTTCGTGCGAGGAGAGGGTGTTTTGCCGCGCACGATTGGTGCCCACGGTGTATGAACAGGGCTGACAGGTAGGGCGATTGTGTCACGTCTGAGGGAAGTTACACATCTGCCCCTATTTAAAATAGCCTACATCGATTTTGGATGAGGAGAGTTTGTTTTGCCGCCCACCGTGGATGAATGGGGAAATGGAGGGAGAGACAATGTCTTTCGGACGAGCTTGAATCAAATTTTTTTTGCTGCCCACGTTTGGCGCCCACCGTGTCTGAATGGGCTCAGAGGCCGTCGTGTCACGTCTGATTGAAGTTAGTCTACCCCTATCGACAACAGTGTAAATAAGGTCGATAAGGATGTCAAGTGTCAGGGGTAGACAGTAATTTCCATCTTGCAAACACTTGCTTCGGGCAGCCCACAAATGATAGTGGGTGTTTAGCCGCTTCGTTCAAAACTTGGGAGAATTAGCATTCACGTTTGCCCTGGGCCCTGGCAACTAAATCCAAATCCAATTTTTATTCGATTATGAATATCCACAGATAATTCTGTTTTGTTATTTATTTCTTCAAACCCACAAAAAAGATTTATTCCACCTTTATATATGATTATGATTTAGAAATGCCGTGATCTTCGAATCCAGTAGGTTGGATACACTTTGAGTCAAACAATTATTTCATCCAATACAATATGCTCACACCAAAAACAGTTCATCTTATGTCAATCATACAAGTACTGAGGATTACCTCGCCTAAAAAATACGGATCATTACAACACATGGACAACATTGGGGGTCTTACAACATAATCCATTCAGAGACATGACACAACATGCAAGTACAATAATCTAATAACAATTTCAACTGCTATCTAAAGAAGAACTGGGATTACCCTGGGCTTCAGATAGCAGAAGCAGCAGGACCTCCTCCGTCTTCAAATGCAACATTCTTACTTCCTCCAATTCTTGGGTTGCTTGCATAATGCGTGCAGCTAATTGCATAATTTCCAGCTTCAAGATCGAGATTACCTCATTCATGGCAGCCACACCATCTCTTTCTGCCTCTAGTAGAGCCTCAAGAACTATAATATCTATGCTCAGACTGCTCTCCGGCGGTGTTGCCTCTGAACTGCTACCATCTAGTAACATGAATGGCGCACTACATCCACAAATAGATTCTGGGGTTGTACATTGTGTCCTAGTGTGAACGGCATCCTGAAAGGTTTCCGCTGGACATAAGTAAGAGATAGTTATCGCATGATCCAGGCAGTAAGCTTACATGGTAAACGACATACGAATTATTGCCGAGCATGGCAAGCTATATTTAAATGGTTCGAAGCAGCATCAGCTGGAAATAAATTAAAATGGTAAGATGAAACTAGGGATGTAAGTGGCAAATAAATGACATCCGCCGGTCCCACCTAGTTAGTTTTTGCTAGCTCCCTGGTTCATTTTCCTCAAAAAACAAAAAAACTCTTTTGAACTATCATACCACTAGTGGACTTGAATCAGGATTAAACAGGACCCAATTGACATCCCTAGTTGAAAGGGAGTGTACCACCGCTATATTTAAGTTGCCAAGGCATCTAAGCAGTTGAAATAATCTGAGAAAGAACTTAACAGTGTGGCCTCATATAAACTACAAAGATAGTTTTGTGATGAAGTTCAGAGGAAAAGTTGAGGACTCAAATGAACTAGGCATGCATTTCATTACGATAGTACAGCAGGCACTGCTGACATATGGGCCAACTCAGGTATAGCGTAACAAGTAACAAACAAGCATTCGAATCAAGCAATACAGCAAAGCAGACAACTGAACTATTTGTTATTCTGTAGGATTATAGGTTGAGGGCACAAGCCAAGAAAGCAGCCCACACACATTACATTTCACATGTACTAAAACACACTGGCTTACCATATGTTGCTGTGAAGCCTCGCTGCTGTTGCAATGTTCTTTGAAGATATCGTCAGCATCCCGTGGTTGCAAATCTACTTGTTTTGTAGTTTATTCTACTCCCTCTATTTAGGTAAAACTAATTTTAATCACATGCACTGGTTCGGATTGATCATCAATGGTTCATCTAAACTAATGAAAGAAGGGTGTGTGCATACACGACAATATATCTGCTTCGCTCTATTTTTATGCTTGTTCCAGGTGCCAGCCCCAAAAGAACAAATATTTTACTTGATGGGGTTGGCAGCTCCATAATTAATAGAAGCATCAAATTAGTTATGCAACTTGGGAAGATCAAGAACACACAAAAAAGTAATGAACAGAGGCTCCTAGCAGTGATGTAATTGTTGAGGAACGTAGTAATTTCAAAAAAATTCCTACGCACACGCAAGATCATGGTGATGCATAGCAACCAGAGGGGAGAGTGTAGTCCACGTACCCTCGTAGACCGTAAGCGGAAGCGTTAGAACAACGCGGTTGATGTAGTCGTACGTCTTCACGGCCCGACCGATCAAGCACCGAAACTATGACACCTCCGAGTTCTAGCACACGTTCAGCTCGATGACGTCCCTCGAACTCCGATCCAGCCGAGTGTCGAGTTCCGTCAGCATGATGGCATGGTGACGATCTTGATGTTCTACCATCGCAGGGCTTCGCCTAAGCACCGCTACGATATTATCGAGGTGGACTATGGTGGAGGCGGCACCACACACGGCTAAGAGATCCAAGGGATCAATTGTTGTTGTGCCTAGAGGTTCCCCCTTGCACCGGTATATAAAGGAGCAAGGGGGAGGGGGTCGGCCGGCCAGGAGGGGCGCGCCAGGAGGAGTCCTCCTCCCACCGGGAGTAGGACTCCCCCCTTCCTGGTTGGAGTAGGAGAGAAGGAAAGAGGGGGAGAGGAGGAAGGAAAAGGGGGCTGCGCCCTTTGTCCAATTCGGACTAGAGGGGGGGCGCAGGCCTCCTTCCTTTTGGCCTCTCTCCTCTATTCCCGTATGGCCCAATAAGGCCCATATACTCCCCGGCGAATTCCCGTAACTCTCCGGTACTCCGAAAAATACCCGAATCACTCGGAACCTTTCCGAAGTCCGAATATAGTCGTCCAATATATCGATCTTTACGTCTCGACCATTTCGAGACTCCTCATCATGTCCCCGATCTCATCCAGGACTCCGAACTCCTTCGGTACATCAAAACTCATAAACTCATAATATAACTGTCATCGAAACCTTAAGCATGCGGACCCTACGGGTTCAAGAACTATGTAGACATGACCGAAACACGTTTCAGGTCAATAACCAATAGCGGAACCTGGATGCTCATATTGGCTCCTACATATTCTACGAAGATCTTTATCGGTCAAACCGCATAACAACATACGTTGTTCCCTTTGTCATCGGTATGTTACTTGCCCGAGATTCGATCGTCGGTATCCCAATACCTAGTTCAATCTCGTTACCGGCAAGTCTCTTTACTCGTTATGTAATGCATCATCCCGCAACTAACTCATTAGTTACAATGCTTGCAAGGCTTATAGTGATGTGCATTACCGAGTGGGCCCAGAGATACCTCTCCGACAATCGGAGTGACAAATCCTAATCTCGAAATACGCCAACCCAACATGTACCTTCGGAGACACCTGTAGAGCTCCTTTATAATCACCCAGTTACGTTGTGACGTTTGGTAGCATACACAGTGTTCCTCCGGTAAACGGGAGTTGCATAATCTCATAGTTATGGGAACATGTATAAGTCATGAAGAAAGCAATAGCAACATACTAAACGATCAATTGCTAAGCTAACGGAATGGGTCAAGTCAATCACATCATTCTCCTAATGATGTGATCCCGTTAATCAAATGACAGCTCATGTCTATGGTTAGGAAACTTAACCATCTTTGATTAACGAGCTAGTCAAGTACAGGCATACTAGTGACACTATGTTTGTCTATGTATTCACACATGTATTATGTTTCCGGTTAATACAATTCTAGCATGAATAATAAACATTTATCATGAAATAAGGAAATAAATAATAACTTTATCATTGCCTCTAGGGCATATTTCCTTCAGTCTCCCACTTGCACTAGAGTCAATAATCTAGTTCACATCGCCATGTGATTTAACACCAATATTCACATCTGTATGTGATTAATACCCATAGTTCACATCGTCATGTGATCAACACCGAAAGGGTTTACTAGAGTCAATAATCTAGTTCACATAGCTATGTGATTAACACCCAAAGAGTACTAAGGTATGATCATGTTTTGCTCGTGAGAGAAGTTTAGTCTCACTACTAGGGAAAAGCCTAGCAGCAACGTGGGTTTTGGCCCTCTCAGTAGCGTGGGTACCGGTGCTACTAATAAGGCGCTACAGCTAACGTATAGCAGTAGCGCCTGTTGACCCACGCTACTGCTACTGATGAATAGTTGTAGCGCTCTTTCGAAAAGGGCGCTACTGATATTATCTGCAGCGCTTTTCAGCAGGAAGCGCTACTGGTAAGTCGGCGCTACTGCTAAATTTCCCCCCTCGCTACTACTAGTTTTATTAGTTTTTTTCCTGCATATATTTTATTTGTTTTGTATTTGAATAGGCTTTATACAATAATCTTTAGCATATATCATCCACATACAAATTTAATCATAGCATATACATACAATTAGTCTCATCAAATCATATCATCATCATAATCATCATCCAACACAAAGTGGTCTCTCGTCATCAATCTCAAAAATAGCGATACAAGTCTCGATTACTTGCAAATACATCGTCATCCATCTAAACAATGATATACGCGAGAATAGCTATCACTTTGAGTACATGAGTTCGTATCCCTCTCTCGCATTAGCGTGAACCTAAACTAAGTACTGCGTGTCGCTCGGAAACTGAAAACCGGTACACCTGGGCCTGACACTCCGGCCACTTGTCGTATATATACTCCTGGCATAGCACTTCTTCGACATCTATGATCTATGCACCTGCATCGTCACAGAGTCGATGATATGCAACATATATAGTTGAGCAACAGAAAGAGACAGACTTGGCAAAAATAGAAACAACATATCATAGGCATAAATAACAAAGTTCATCGTACCCAAAATGACCTAACTAGAGTGATTTTCGCTAGTCGAGGAAGAGGACGGTTTAATTACATCACAAATAAAGTTTCACCGTGCATAACTCCAAGTTTTGTCATAAAAGAAAGTATGGACTAAACAGACACATTGTCATATATCGACAATCACTCCATCATGTCGTGCCATCCATCCATGTCAGGGAGATAGTCATCGAGCTTAGTGAAAGGCTTCATGTTGAGACGCTGAGAGGCTATCCATGTTCGGACGTCTTCCCGCGACATTTGTCCTTCTGCATGGAACATCCCTGTTTTTCCGACGACCTCATTCATGATGATTTGGGCAAGTTTGCGCTGGATGTTATAGAACTCAGCTCAAAGTCGATGATCCTCGATATCTCCTATGTCCTTTGCCCATTGCAGAATATGGGCATCGCGAGATCTAGGTGCCATGTGAAGGTTCTGGTGATCCCGTCTGTACTCCAGCATGTGGTGTAGGACATAGAATCCATCATTAAGAGAATCGTTCGGTTGCTGGATGCAGCAGAAGTCGGTCTTATGGCTGAAGGAGGCCCTGCCGCCCCTTCTCTTCTTGTCCCTAACCTCTCCATGCCTTGCTTGGTAGTAAAACATAGCACTGTCGAGAACTTCTTTGATGTGGGTGTAATCCTTTTTGTGAATGTTCTTCGACGAGTCCAAGTAAAGAGCGTGGGAGAATCGGGGGTAGAGGATGATGAGGACGGCGCGCCCGCCGCTGCGCAAAATAAGTACACCTCAAATTAATTAGCCTCCACCGTGCAAATGAATTATTGAAATCGAAGGAAGGATAGCAGCACAGATGACTTATACGGGATGATAAGGCACGGGAATCGCCTCCTTGTCCTTATTGGCAAGCATGAAACTGACGATGTAATCCCTCGCGTGTTCACGATGCTATGCACAGACTCCCAAGAAGCCCTCGTGCATGTAGTACGGGTCAGTGACACAGATAAAATGTATCAGCTCAACCCCAATGATGTAGTTCATGTGCAAAGCATAAAGGCGGACAAACGTAAAATCCAGCTTCTTCACGTGAAACATGTCGAATATGTAATCGAATCGGAGGAAGAACTTATCCGCGGGGAAGCCATCGACGTACGACATTTGCCGCAGAATGTTAACCACGTAGAGTGGGTATCCTGGATCTTTCGAGGCGATGAGGCCTTTCTCTACCCGCAACACATCGTCATGAAGTCTCCTTAGATCGCCGGATCTGGCCCGTAGCGCTGTTTCAGGTAGGATTGGTCGACCAGGGATATGCCATTTATTCGCATCGGGGATATCTACACGGTCCTGAAGCTGAGGCTGCTGAGGCGGCTGGATCATAGAATCAGCTTTTTTGCCTTTCCTCGCTCTCTTCCTAGACTTCTTTACCACCGGATGGTCGTCAATAATACGTTGAGACGGTAATTCAGGCACCGACTCATGATGCTCAAACCCTGAGGAGGCGCCAGTATAGACATACTGTTCAGCGCCATCGTCATCCTCATCCTCATCCATGGCGACGTCATCAGCGACTAATGGAGCCACCTGCTTACCCCGTCCGCTATCACCCAACCCGACACCCGATGCTAATTGGGTAGGTGGGGTGTTGATGTTCATACCTTGCTGAGGCTGCGTGCTCGTGGGTGTGCTCCCGGCCGCCTCCAGACGAAGCAGACTCTTTGGCCACAACAGAACCCACCCATTACAACAAGCACCAAGCCGCCACGGGGTCTCGTCGTCATCCCCCACTAGTATTAGAGGAGGCAAATTCTTGTGGCCTGGTTTGACACTGGCCACGAAAACCTTGAAGACGTTCGGGGGGATCGACCGGCTATGGAACAGTGGTTCCTTCGGCTCCATTATCGTCCCCTTCCCCACGTCCACCTTCTGTTCGCCGATGGTGTATAATATGGTGCACGGGGTTTCGTCGGCCTGCAAAGAAAAGTCTGCGACGTGAGACATCCGAAAGGCAACGAAAACGGGAGATTATACATTTATATTGAAGGGGGCCGGTGTGGCAGATACCATGAGGGCGTCGAGCTCAGCCAAAGAGGAGGCACCACCGAGCACGTCCGGTGCGGGAGCCAGTGCGGGAGCAGGTACGGGAGCCGATGCGGGAGCAGGTGCGGGAGCCGGTGCGGGAGCAGGTACAGGAGCCGGTGCGGGAGCAGGTGCTCCCAAGAAGTCAGCAAGGGGAAAGTCCTCTGCATTTTTTTTCTGGATTTTGCATTGTCCAAGTGTAAACACTCGTCACCAAGGAAGTAGATATATCTGCAATCGCCTGTTTTGCGGCAGCTACCGCTGTTGCGACTGTCTGAGATGATTTATTCTGAACCGCAATCTCAACCTTCTTGTCAATGCTTTCTTCAGTTAACCCCCGTCTTTCCTTTTTCTCCTCCGTGGTCTCACGGTAGTACTTCTTCCACGTGGCGCTGTCTCTGACACCGTGCATGCGTCCATACGACGGTCGAGTATCCACGGTTGTTGTTTCAGTATGTTCAACGTCCGGTTGAATGGAGTGTCCCACTTGGGCCTCGCCAATGCCTCAGATGGCGAGTCGCTTTCGGCCGCAATCCGGTGCTGCTCTCTCTGCAAAAGGCACAAGGATCGTTTACAAATATGACTAATGTGTGCAGTCGAATTGATCAGAAACTAAAATTACCAGCAGTCTCATGAACTACGTAATGACCGGTGTTATCTCGTAAACCTTCTTCACTGGGTCCCAATGGTGCCGGGCCCTCAGGACGTCACGCTCCTGCGAGGGGTCTGGGATTCCCAGACTCGCGGCTTCCGCGTCCTCCTTGGCCCATTTGGACCTCTTTCCGCCGTAACCACGGCTTCCGAGGTGGTGGGTCCTAATGTTCCTCTTTTGAAGCCCCTTCATGTACTTAGACTTTTATTTGGCAGCTTCGGCCTCGCAAGCCTCCTTGTTTATCTTCTTCATTGCCGGGTCCTTGTCTGGATCTTCATAATCCTTCTCATTCCGGCCCGGGAACAGGAATATCTGGTGAAACTTCTTTAGGACGGAGCTCCTCATATTTTCTATCTTCTTTAGATTCTCATCGTTGATGGTGGCGGTTGTCCGTATGATGCAGCCTATGTGATTGCCGTAGCACGCGCGCGCTTCCTCGGGCGCCTTTGGCTCAAAATTGCCGTCGTCCACCTCCATGACCACCAGTCTAGTAGTCCTGAGTTTGTTAGGAAGTCGTTGCCTCTTTGCTTTCGGTTCTACACCGGCTCCGCTCCCCGAGGCAGCACCGGTCTCAGTGCCGGTCTCGATGCCGGTCTGAATCTCAGCGCCAGTCTCAGTCTCAGCACCGGTCTGTGTGTCGGTCTCAGCATCGGTCTGCGTGTCGGTCTCAGTCCCAGATGCCACCGGTGGGCCCAGCAACAACATCTGTTGATCGTCGGTAAGGCTAAAAAATTCGTCTGCCGCCCGGTAGACGTCGTCGCAATCACCAGAACCCTGTCCTTCATCGTTGCTAGCCATGTTTCCTATGATTAAATCTAGTTAATTAATTTTAGACCTAATAAAATGAATAATGACATAAAAAATGACTATTGTTTTGTAGGAATGTTGACTCCTTCCTGGTGCGGCAAATCTCGGACACTCGATATGTCCTAGTTTGTAGCACAAGTCATGCCGAAATTCACGGGAAATTTCGGCATGACCTTTGCTAAAAAGTGGACAAATCGAGAACCCGAAATTTTCCGGAACAGAAATGAATCAACATTCCGGCAAAACATAGGCCACTCAGCATCATTCCCTGGAAACAACAAAGCCACTTGGGCACAATCGAACAACTTTAATGAAAAGATATAACATGACCACTTCAATGAAAAATAAAATTTGCCAAAATTCTTTTCCTTGAAAAATAGTGGTCTTTTCAAAAATCAAAAACCTTTGCAAAATGACCTCACTAAACACAGAACCCAAATAAATTGCAAAGGAACTCCATTTCTCTAATCCTTCTGACCTAATGCTCTAAAATAAAATTTTCCCCTAACCTAGCCAATCTACTTAACCTAGCTTGTTAATCCAATGAACCTAATTAACCTACCTATTTAACCTAGTTAGTTAATCTAGTTTACCTAGATAATTAACCATAATTAAACTAGTTAACGCAGCTAGTTCTGTGTCAAAGCCTAAAACAAATTTTTGCACTAATTAACCTGGATAATTAACCCAATTAAACTAGTTAACCTGATTAGTTCTCTGTCAAAGCCCTAACTAAGTGGGGGCTTACAGATGATGGCTCCGGTGGTGGCGACGGAGGAAGCGGTGGCGAGGGAGGCAGGGGCGTCTCTGGTGACGGCGAGGAAGGCAGGGGCGTCTCCTGTGACGGCGAGGAAGGCAGTTGTGGCGAGGAAGGATCCGGTGGCGTCGACGGCGGCTCCGGTGGCGTTGACGAGGCCGCGCGGCTCCGTGGCGTTGGGGGCGGCTCCGGTGTCGTCGACGGCGCACGGCTCTGGTGGCGTCGACGTTGGCGGCGAAGTGGGGCGAAGTGGTGGGTTAAGGGATTTGGGGGAGAAGTGGTGGCCGGGGGGAAATGGTTTTTTGGTTAAGTCAAACTTAGCGGTAGCGCGTTTCGCAAAACGCGCTATAGCTAAGATAGCTATAGCGGTTTTTGCAAAACGCGCTGCTGCTATAGCTATGTAAATTCCTTCCTTTTTTAATTTCCTTTTCTGTTTCTATAGCGGGGGTCTAGGACACGCGCTGCAACTACGTTAGCTATAGCGCCTCCTACAAACACATGCTGCTACTATGCCTTCCTCCGTTTTTTCGCTTTTTCGTTTACTTTGCTTTACATTTTATTTTTCCCTTTCTCCTTTTTCTATTTCTTTCATTTTCATTTACTTTTCTATTTGTTTTTCATCTTATTTTATTTAGGTTAGTAGTAGCGCTCTTCTTAGGAAACGCGCTGCTAATTATGCCCTAGCGGTAGCGCGTTTTTTGGAAGCCCGCTACTGCTATGCGTAGCCTATCATTCTGCTAATGGGAATATTAGTAGTAGCGCTTTTGCAACTACACGCGCTACTGCTAAGGTTGTATCTGTAGCGCGGTTTTTCTTCAATCGCTACTGCTATATAGCACTAGCGCGCTTTTTTGACCCGCGCTGTTGCTAAATTTCTGTGTATAAGGTTTCCCTAGTAGTGTCTCCGAGTCTGTCATATTCAGAGCTGTATGTATTTTGAAAATATTATATGTCTACAATGCTCTGCACGGAGCTACTCTAGCTAATTGCTCCCACTTTCAATATGTATCCAGATTGAGACTTAGAGTCATCTGGATCGGTGTAAAAAGCTTGTAGTGATGTAACTCTTTACGACGGGCTCTTTTATCACCTCCATAATCGAGAAATATTTCCTTAGTCCTCACTAAGGATATTCTTGACCAATGTCTAGTGATCTACTCCTAGATCACTATTGTACTCCCATGCCAAATTCAGAGCAAGGTATACAATAGGTTTGGTACATAGCATAGCATACTTTATAGAACCTATGGCTGAGGCATAGGGAATGACTTTCATTTTCTTTTCTATTTTCTGCCGTGGTCGGGATTTGAGTCTTACTCAATTTTCACACCTTTGCAACACAGGCAAGAACTCTTTCTTTGACTGTTCCATTTTGAACTACTTCAAAATCTTGTCAAGGTATGTACTCATTGAAAATCTTATCAAGCGTCTTGATCTATCTCAATAGATCTTGATGCTCAATATGTAAGTAGCTTTGCCGAGGTCTTTCTTTGAAAAAACTCCTTTCAAACACTCCTTTATGCTTTGCCAAATAATTCTACATTATTTCCAATCAACAATATGTCATTCACATATACTTATCAGAAATGTTGTAGTGCTCCCACTCACTTTCTTGTAAATACAGGCTTCACAGCAAGTCTGTATAAAACTATATGCTTTGATCAACTTATCAAAGCGTATATTCCAACTCCGAGATGCTTGCACCAGTCCATAGATGGATTGCTGGAGCTTGCATATTTTGTTAGCACCTTTAGGATTAACAAAACCTTCTGGTTGCATCATATACAACTCTTCTTTAAGAAAACCATTAAGGAATGCAGTTTTGACATCCATTTGTCAGATTTCATAAATTGTGGCAATTGCTAACATGATTCAGACAGACTTAAGCATCGCTACAGTTGAGAAAATCTCATTGTAGTCAACACCTTGAACTTGTCAAAAACCCTTTTGCGACAAGTCGAGCTTTGTAGATAGTAACACCACTATCAACATCCGTCTTCCTCTTGAAGATCCATTTGTTTTTCTATGGTTTGCCGATCATTGGGAAAGTCCACCAAAGTCCACACTTTGTTCTCATACATGGATCCCATCTCAGATTTCATGGCCTCCAGCCATTTTGCGGAATCTAGGCTCATCATCGCTTCCTCATAGTTCGTAGGTTTATCATGGTCTAGTAACATGACTTTCAGAACATTATTATCGTACCACTTTGGAGCGGACCGTACTCTGGAAGACCTACGAGGTTCTGTAGTAACTTGATCTGAAGTTTCATGATCATCATCATTAGCTTCCTCACTAATTGGTGTAGAAATCACTGGAACTGATTTCAGTGATGAACTATTTTCCAATTCGGGAGAAGGTACAGTTACCTCATCAAGTTCTACTTTCCTCCCACTCACTTCTTTTGAGAGAAACTCCTTCTCTAAAAAGGATCCATTTTTAGCAATGAATGTTTTGCCTTCGGATCTGTGATAGAAGGATTACCCAACAGTTTCCTTTGGGTATTCTATGAAGACGCACTTCTCCGATTTGGGTTCGAGCTTATCAGGTTCAAAACCTTTTCCATATAAGCATCGCAGCCCCAAACTTTAAGAAATGACAACTTGGGTTTCTTGCTAAACCATAGTTCATATGCTGTCGTCTCAACGGATTTAGATGGTGCCCTTTTAACGTGAATGCAGCTGTCTCTAATGCATAACCCCAAAACAATAGTGTTAAATCAGTAAGAGACATCATAGATTGCACCATATCCAATAAAGTGCGGTTACGACGTTCGTACACACCATAACGTTGTGGTGTTCCAGGTGGCGTGAGCTGTGAAACTATTCCACATTGTTTTAATTGAGGACCAAACTCGTAACTCAAATATTCGTCTCCGCGATCAGATTGCAGAAATTTTATTTTCTTGTTACGATGATTTTTCCACTTCACTCTGAAATTCTTTTAACTTTTCAAATGTTTCAGACTTGTGTTTCATTAAGTAGATATACCCATATCTGCTTAAATCAACTGTGAAGGTCCGCGAGCCTCAACATTCATTGGACCACAAACATCAGTATGTATAATTTCCAATAAATCAGTTGCTCGCTCCATAGTTTCGGAGAACGGCGTTTTAGTCATCTTGCCCATGAGGCACGGTTCGCAAGTACCAAGTGATTCATAATCAAGTGATTCCAAAAGCCCATCAGTATGGAGTTTCTTCATGCGCTTTATACTGATATGACCTAAACGGCAGTGCCACAAATAAGTTGCACTATCATTATCAACTCTGCATCTTTTGGCTTCAACACTATGAATATGTGTATCACTACTATCGAGATTCAATAAAAATAGACCACTCTTCAAGGGTGCATGACCATAAAAGATATTACTCATATAAATAGAACAACCATTATTCTCTGACTTAAATGAATAACCGTCTCGCATCAAACAAGATCCAGATATAATGTTCATGCTCAACGCTGGCACCAAATAACAATTATTTAGGTCTAAAACTAATCCCGATGGTAGATGTAGAGGTAGCGTGCCGACCGCGATCACATCGAATTTGGAACCATTCCCACGCGCATCGTCACCTCGTCCTTAGCCAATCTTCGCTTAATCCGTAGTCCCTGTTTCGAGTTGCAAATATTAGCAACAGAACCAGTATCAAATACCCAGGTACTACTGCGAGCATTAGTAAGGTACACATCAATAACATGTATATCACATATACCTTTGTTCACTTTGCCATCCTTCTTATCCGCCAAATACTTGGGGCAGTTCCGCTTCCAGTGACCATTTCTTTTGCAGTGTAAGCACTCAGTTTCAGGCTTTGGTCCAGCTTTTGGTCTTCTTCATGGGAGTGACAATTTGTTTGCCATTCTACTTGAAGTTTCCCTTTCTTTCCATTTGCCCTTTTCTTGAAACTAGTGGTCTTGTCAATCATCAACACTTGATGCTCTTTCTTGATTTCTACCTTCGTCGATTTCAATATCACGAAGAGCTCGGGAATCGTTTTCGTCATCCCTTGCATACTATAGTTCATCACGAAGTTCTAGTAACTTAGTGATGGTGACTAGAGAATTCTGTCAATCAGTATCTTATCTGGAAGATTAACTCCCACTTGATTCAAGCAATTGAAGTACCCAGACAATCTGCGCACATGCTTACTAGTTGAGCGATTCTCCTCCATCTTTTAGCTATAGAACTTGTTGGAGACTTCATATCTCTCAACTTGGGTATTTGCTTGAATTATTAACTTCAATTCCTGGAACATCTCATATGGTCCATGACGTTCAAAACGTCTTTGAAGTCCCGATTCTAAGCCGTTAAGCATGATGCACTAAACTATCAAGTAGTCATCATATTGAGCTAGGCAAACATTCATAACGTCTGCATATGCTCCTGCAATAGGTCTGTCACCTAGCGATGCATTAAGGACATAATTCTTCTTTGCAGCAATGAGGATAAACCTCAGATCATGGATCCAATCCGCATCATTGCTACTAACATCTTTCAACTTAGTTTTCTCTTAGGAACACATATAAAACATAGGGAAGCAACAACGCGAGCTATTGATCTACAACATAATTTGCAAAATACTACCAGGACTAAGTTCATGATAAATTTAAGTTTAATTAATCATATTACTTAAGAACTCCCAGTTAGACAGACATCTCTCTAGTCATCTAAGTGATCACATGATCCAAATCAACTAAACCATGTCTGATCATCACGTGAGATGGAGTAGTTTTCAATGGTGAACATCACTATGTTGATCATATCTACTATATGATTCACGCTCGACCTTTCGGTCTCCGTGTTCCGAGGCCATATCTGTTATATGCTAGGCTCGTCAAGTTTAACCTGAGTATTCCGCGTGTGCAACTGTTTTGCACCCGTTGTATTTGAACATAGAGCCTATCACACCCGATCATCACGTGGTGTCTCAGCACGAAGAACTTTCACAACGGTGCATACTCAGGGAGAACACTTCTTGATAATTTTAGTGAGAGATCATCTTAAAATGCTACCGTTAATCAAAGCAAGATAAGAGGCATAAAGGATAGACATCACATGCAATCAATATAAGTGATATGATATGGCCATCATCATCTTGTGCTTGTGATCTCCATCTCCGAAGCACCGTTGTGATCACCATCGTCACCGGCGCGACACCTTGATCTCCATCGTAGCATCGTTGTCGTTATGCCATCTATTGCTTATACGACTATCGCTACCGCTTAGTGATAAAGTAACGCAATTACAGGGCGTTTGCATTTCATACAATAAAGCGACAACCATATGGCTCCTGCCAGTTGCCGATAACTTCGGTTACAAAACATGATCATCTCATACAATAAAATATAGCATCACGTCTTGACCATATCACATCACAACATGCCCTGCAAAAACAAGTTAGACGTCCTCTACTTTGTTGTTGCATATTTTACGTGGCTGCTACGGGCTGAGCAAGAACCGTTCTTACCTACGCATCAAAACCACAATGATAGTTCGTCAAGTTAGTGTTGTTTTAACCTTCGCAAGGACCGGGCGTAGCCACACTCGGTTCAACTAAAGTTGGAGAAACAGACACCCGCTAGTCACCTTTGTGCAAAGCACGGCGGTAAAACCAGTCTCGCGTAAGCGTACGTGTAATGTCGGTCCGGGCCGCTTCATCCAACAATACCGCTGAACCAAAGTGTCGGTGTCAAAACCGGCGGATCTCGGGTAGGGGGTCCGGAACTGTGCGTCTAGGCGGATGGTAACAAGAGACAAGGGACACGATGTTTTTACCCAGGTTCGGGCCCTCTCGATGGAGGTAAAACCCTACTCCTGCTTGATTGATATTGATGATATGGGTAGTACAAGAGTGGATCTACCACGAGATCAAGGAGGCTAAACCCTAGAAGCTAGCCTATGGTATGATTGTTGTTCGTCCTATGGACTAAAACCCTCCAGTTTATATAGACACCAGAGAGGGCTAGGGTTACACAGAGTCGGATACAATGGTAGGAGATCTACATATCCGTATTGCCAAGCTTGCCTTCCACGCGAAGGAAAGTCCCATCCGGACACGGGGCGAAGTCTTCAATCTTGTATCTTCATAGTCTTGGAGTCCGGCCAATGATGATAGTTCGGCTATCCGGACACCCCCTAGTCCAGGACTCCCTCAGTAGCCCCCGAACCAGACTTCAATGACGATGTGTCCGGCATGTATATTGTCTTCGGCGTTGCAAGGCGTGTTCTCCTCCAAATTCCATGTGCTTGCCGAATAGTGTCCGGCTTCCTTATAAATGTTGTGCTCCTTGGCTTCCACGTCCAATAATGGCCCTCTTCCACGTGTCGTATGAATGCGAAAAGCCAGAGTATTTTTACGTTTTACCCCCTAGCTGCGCGAATAAGCTGCCAATAAGAGAGGCAAGGATCTAGATCCGAATCACACCATCCTCCTTCCGCGAGTACTCATCGAAGCGCCTCTGACAAAAATCCACTCCATCATGGACAGTCGACGTGGCTCCTCCTCTCGCGCTCCCAGCCCTCAGCCAGGAGATTGGAGGAGATGTTCAGTCCCGCACAGCGAGCTGGTGACGCTCCAAGCAGAGGGATACCTTCCCCCAGCCTTCATGGTTCCGGTTCGAGCTGGACTGGCCACCTACAAAGGTGGAAAGCAGGCGGAGAGCACCCCCAATCCCTCCAAAGGAGAACGGGTATGCTTCGTCCCTTATCTAATAAGGGGACTCGGATTTCCCATACATCCGTTTCTTCGGGGGCTCCTGGAGTTCTACGGGCTCCAGCTTCACCACCTTACACCTGCCTCCCTCTTGCACATCGCGGGCTTTGTAGCCCTTTGCGAGCTGTTCTTGGGCATCGAGGCCCATTTTGCGCTGTGGAAGAGATTGTTTTTCCTCGTACCCCGTTCTCACGAGGGGTCGATATATCAAGTGGGCGGAGCCGAAATATGGCGCATCGCCGGGACCGGATACTTATCCGGAACCCCGAAGAAGGCGTCTGAAGACTGGCCTTCGGAATGGTTTTATATGGAAGACGCCCCGCTGCCGAACCCAGTTCGGATCGGCCTCCCGGAGTTCAGCAACGCTCCTCTGAAGAAACGCCTGAGTTGGCACCCGCGGAGCCCTCAACGGGAGGATGATAGGAGCGTCCAATATCTGATGGGACGGATAAGGTTACTAGCTCATTCCATATTGACCATGATTGGAGTCATGGCCACGTGCATTATGCGAGGGGTGCAGCCGCTCCAATATAGGGGCCACCCCATGTGGGATTTCAACGGGGAGAATGACGCCACCCGTCATGGCCGCAAGGGGCCGGGATCGGCTGCCGATCTGGTGAAGATCCTATCCGGCTTGTACAAGGGGGAGAAAGAGGACTTCCTCCGCACGAGTCCATTGAATGGATTTTCCATGAACAACCCTCTGATCCGTGCTTCCAAAGTTAAGTGTCTTACTTTGTGATTTCGACGCAGGAACTGCGCCAGGAAGTGGAGGGCATACACAGCCTGACTCCACAACCCGAGGATCCGGGAAGATTCCTCGATCCGGCCTCCGAAGAGGATCTGGACATAGAGGTGGAGCTGATTGATGGGGTGTTCCACCAACTTAGCATGGACAATGCTTTAGTCACCATTATGGCCGACTACCCCGGTTTATCTCCGGCTTCCCAGGTAACTGTGACTATAGTCTTGACATTATTACTCATCCATGCTTATTTCTGACCACCGTATACCCACGGTGCCTCGCAGGAGGCGCCTTTAAGGCGGGAAGCCGAGCCCGCGGCGGCTGACCAACAAGGGTCAGTTCGGCCCAGCAGGCGGAAGAGGAGTGCAGCGCGAATCGAAATGTCGCCGCAACGGTATGGCATGCCACCGTATTTAAGGGAAAGATTTTTGGGAGGTATATTAATGCTCATGACTCTTCTAGGAGAAAGAGCGCTCGCCGGACTGTGCTCGGAGAGGTTGCCAACCAAGCCTCCGCCAGCCAGGCTCTAACGCCTGGTCCGGAGGGGGAGGCGAACACAAGGTGTGAGCCGGATGCTCCTCCAACGAAGGATGCCGACAGGCTGTCCGCCACCAGGTCTTAGGTGGAGAGTGCCATGAATCATAGGCGCCGCCAGACAGTTCTTCGTGACGCGTGTTTCTCCCCAGAGGCGTTGAATGCCTTTAATGCGGGAGACGCGCACCTTCGTGCCGCTCAAGATGGTTTAACTAGAGCCATGGAGCAGTATGTGAAAGACATACGAGTGAGGAATTTTAATAGTTATATATGCCAGTAGCCCCTGAGACTTAAAATAGTTAGGATAACTGATTTAAGGATCATTTGTTATGCAGGATCTTACGGAGAAGAATACCCACCTATCCCAGGAGCTTCAAGAGTGCAAGGCCCAACTTGAGGCCGCACTAGCTGCCGCAGGGGGAGCCACAAAGACCCCCTCTGGTAACACATATTTCAAAAAGATAAGTGGTTTATGAAGTGCGGCATGCGTATAAGTGTGACAATAATATTGCAGATGGTGCCGGACTTGATCCGGACAAGCAACAGCTACTGCGCCAGCTGAAGGCCGGCGAGAGGGTGCTTATGAAGGTGCAGTAGGAGAGGAACAAACTCCAAGATGCCCACACCCAGCTGGCGAAGAGCTAAAAGGTGTTCAGGCCCAGCTGTCTGGCTCCGTGAAGGAGAATCAGCGGCTTCGTCGCGGCATTTACAGTAAGTGCTTGAGCAAACTCTTTTGAAAAGAAGAGTTCAGCGAATGAGTCGATTGACAGAAATGTGTCTGTAGGTGTGCTCACAGGTCGTCCTACGGAGGAAATGCCCGGTTCAACGGGTGATCTGCTTCCTGAGCTGCTGCAGCTGCACGAACGTGTTCGGCAGGCGATGAGCAGGGTCGCCCAGGCTTTATGGCCGTCCGTCTCCCTGCCCGAGGGTCTTGGAGGGCTTGCGGAGAGGCTTTAGGGAGCACGGCAGCGCTTCCGTCTATGGAAGATATCGGTCTGCCGTCAAGGTGCCCGGGAGGCCTGGGCCATGGTGAAGACGCGGTACACGAAGGCTGATCCAAACCACATGGCCGAGGTCGGACCTGTGGGGCCTGATGGGAAGGAGATCCCTGTGAGCTTAATGTACGGCCAAGTAGAGTTGGCCGCTAAGTATTCCCAACGGGACTGTAAGCTAGACAGCCTGTTAGATGGGATTGAAGAGGAATACAATCAGTCAATTTGACGATGTAATCTAAAATGACATGTAAAATGCCTTCTAGCCGGATTATAGATCGTTTGTCTTTGCAGACCTTTTCACTTCAACCTCGGGACCCTAGAGTCCGGAGTGTGTCCGAATAACCTCACGGTTATGAAAAAAACCGGGGCATGCATGGAGACCAGGCGTAGGGTTCATTAGTGCTTTATCAGACAAGTGCCCAACTAGTTATGTTATATTACATGGTTAGTAAGAAACATCTTCCAGGGAGAATAGTTCCGTTAGGGGTTCCTTTCCCTGGGGGGCATGCCCTAAAGTGCATGTCCGGACTGCGAAAAGAGCAGAAAAACATCTGGGGGCAGATAAATAAATAAGTAAGAAATCATCTTTCAAGTCACCGACCAAATATTCCCTTAAGAACGCTAGCTTTCGGCTTCACCTAGTCTGAGGTACACATCCGGCTGACCCGGCAGTAACAATCGCAGAGGTGCTCCCTTTACCTCCTAGCCGAACAATCGGGAATGTAGGGGTAAGCACAGGAGCTAGGCAACCCAGGTTGGCCAAAACTTAAGTCATATCGATGCATATAATGGCGAGTAAAAGGTACATGCGGAAGTGTGACACATGTGTTGGGCATGAAGCCCGTATAAATAAGCTTCCGTTAAAGAAGCCCCCAGGTATAATGAGTGTGAGCAGCACATCAAGTGTGTGTGAACAATGCACAGATCATCCCTCAAAGGCTTTACGAAAAAGGGAGGAAGAAAGAGAGAAACAAAAGATAGCTAAAGTATAAAATGTGGACGGAGGAAGGGGACGAACTCTGAGTCCGGCACTAGGCGTAGAATCTGCGGAGGCGGGCTGCGTTCCATGGGTTCGGCTCGAGTCGGTTGTTCGATGCGTTTCGCAGACGGTACGCTCCGCCGGTCAGGACTTGGTCGATGATGAAGGGACCTTCCCATTTGGGCTTGAGTTTGTCCTTTTTCTTGTCCGGCAGTCGTAGAACTAATTCGCCAACATTGTAAGTTTTGGCCCGTACTTCTCTGCTTTGATATCTTCGAGCCTGCTGTTGATAGAATGTGGAACGAGCTTTTGCCACATCGCGCTCCTCTTCTAAGGCGTCCAAACTGTCCTGCTGATCCAACTCGGCTTCTCTTTCTTCGTACATGCGCACGCGAGGTGAGTCATGAATTATATCGCAGGGCAAAACTGCCTCTGCGCCGTACACCATAAAAAATGGTGTGAACCCGGTAGTACGGTTTGGCATGGTCCGCAGCCCCCAGAGTACGAAGTCGAGCTCCTCTACCCAGTGCGTGTTAGATTCCGTGAGGGACCGCACTAACCTGGGTTTGATGCCGCTCATGATTAGACCATTTGCTCGTTTGACTTGACCGTTAGTTTGAGGGTGATAGACTGAAGCGTAGTCGAGCTTGATGCCCATATTTTTGCACCAGAGTTTAACCTCGTCGGCCATGAAGTTCGTGCCGTTATCAGTGATGATGCTGTGGGGGATGCCATAACGGTGTACTACCCCAGATATGAAGTCTATCACAGGTCCGGATTCAGCCGTTTTAACCGGCTTGGCCTCTATCCATTTGGTGAATTTATCCACCATGACCAATAGGTATTTTTGCTTGTGGGTTCCCCCTTTAAGGGGTCCAACCATGTCAAGCCCCCAGACCGCGAACGGCCAGGTGATGGGTATAGTTTTGAGGGCGGTGGGCGGCATGTGGCTTTGATTAGCAAAGAGCTGGCAACCGACGCATCGTTGGACTAAGTCCTGAGCATCTGCCCGGGCAGTTGGCCAATAAAATCATGTACGAAAGGCCTTGCCCACAAGGGCCCGGGCTGCGCTGTGGTGCCCGCCAAGTCCGGCGTGAATTTCGGCCAGAAGATTTTGCCCTTCCTCTTTGGAGATGCACCTTTGAAGGACTCCGGTTGTGCTTTTCTTATAAAGCTCTCCCTCATGGACCTTGTAGGCTTTAGATCGCCGTACTATGCAGCGGGCCTTGTTTTGGTCTTCGGGAAGTTCCTGCCTTATTAAGTAGGCTAGGAATGGTTCTGTCCACGGGGCAATGACTGCCATTATTTCGTGGGCTGAAGGTGTTATTTCATTGGCTGAGCCATCGATTGTGTTAGAATGTTCAGTGTTGGGCGGTGCGGTTGGTTTCGGGTTGTTGTTTCCGGACTCCTCTTCCCATAATACGGATGGCTTAAAAAGCCGCTCTAGGAAGATGTTTGGAGGGACGGCGTCGCGCTTTGCACCGATGCGTGCCAACACGTCGGCCGCCTGGTTATTATCCCGGGCTACATGGTGGAATTCGAGTCCTTCGAACCGAGCTGACATTTTTAAGACGGTGTTACGATAGGCTGCCATTTTCGGATCCTTGGCGTCAAAGTGTCCATTTACTTGGGATATTGCGAGGTTTGAATCCCCGCGCACCTCTAGGCGTTGAATGCCCATGGAGATTGCCATCCGGAGGCCATGTAGAAGGGCCTCGTATTCGGCTGCATTGTTGGAGTCCGTGTACATTATCTAAAGTACGTATTGGACCGTGTCTCCGGTTGGGGATGTCAATATGACGCCAGCCCCCAAGCCGGCCAACATTTTGGAGCCGTCGAAATGCATGATCCAATTGGAGTATGCGCCGTACTCTTTAGGGAGTTCGGCTTCGGTCCATTCAGCGATGAAGTCGGCCAAAACTTGCGACTTTATAGCTCACCGTGGTTTGTAGGTTATGTCGAATGGTAAGAGCTCAATGGCCCATTTTGCAATCCTGCCCGTCGCGTCGCGGTTGTTTATAATGTCGTTGAGAGGTACTTCGGAGGCCACTGTTATTGAACACTCTTGAAAGTAGTGTCGCAGCTTCTGAGATGCCATGAACACCGTGTACGCTATCTTTTGATAATGTGGATACCGGGACTTGCATGGAGTTAAGAAAGTGGATACGTAGTACACTGGTTTTTGAAGAGGGAATTTGTGTCCTTCTGTTTCTCGTTCGACGACGAGTACCGCGCTTACAACTTGATGTGTTGCCGCGATATATAATAACATCGGTTCGCCCAAGTTGGGCGCGGCCAGGAGCAGATTTGTTGCCAATATGGCCTTTATTTCTTGGAGTCTGGCCGTGCCAGCATCCGTTCATTCGAAGTGTTCGGTGCGCCGGAGGAAGCGATAGAGGGGCAATGCCTTTTCTCCCAAACGGGAGATGAAGCGGCTTAGAGCCGCCACGCATCCAGTCAATTTTTGTATTTGTTTGAGGTCTTTTGGGATATCCAATTGTGACAGAGCTCGGATCTTGGCTGGGTTTGCTTCAATTCCTCTACCGGATACAATGAAGCCCAATAGCTTTTCGGCTGGTACGCCGAAAACGCATTTTTCCGGGTTGAGCTTAATGTCATATGCTCGGAGGTTGTCGAATGTGAGCCTCAAATTGTCTACTAGAGTTTCGACGTGTTTGGTCTTGATGACCATGTCGTCTATGTATGCCTCCACTGTTTTGCCAATCTGGGTTGCCAGACATGTCTGAATCATGCGCTGATATGTTGCGCCGGCGTTTTTGAGCCCGAAGGGCATTGTGTTGAAACAGAATGGTCCGTATGGAGTAATGAATGCCGTTGCGGCTTGGTCTCTCTCCGCCATCTTGATTTGATGGTATCCGGAGTATGCGTCGAGGAAGCACAATGAATCGTGCCCTGCGGTAGCATCGATGATTTTATCGATGCGGGGAAGGGGGAAAGGATCCTTTGGACAAGCCTTGTTAAAGTCTTTAAAATCGAGACACAGGCGCCGGGATTTGTCCTTTTTTGGTACTATTACCAGGTTCGCTAGCCAGTCTGGATGTTTTATGTCTCTGATGAATCCGGCTTCTAATAGTTTGTCTAGCTCCTCTCCCATTGCCTGTCTTTTGGGTTCGGAAAATCGCCGAAGAGCCTGTTTGACTGGCTTGAATCCTTTTAGGATGTTTAGGCTGTGTTCTTCCAACCTGCGTGGGATTCCTGGCATATCTGAAGGGTGCCAGGCAAAGATGTCCCAATTTTCCCGAAGGAATTCTCGTAGTGCGGCGTCTACATCAGGGTTTAATTTTGTCCCAATGGAAGCCGTCTTTGTTAGGTCCGTTGGATGGACTTGGAATTTGACTATTTCGTCCACTGGTTTAAAAGAGGTGGACTTGGATCTCTTATCGAGTATCACATCATCCCTGTTCACCGTGGAGCGCAGCGCAGTGAGTTCCTCTGCCGCCAGGGCTTCGGATAGTGCCTCTAGGGCTAGTGCGGCTGTCTTATTTTCGGCGCGGAGTGCTATGTCCGGATCACTGACAAGAGTGATGATTCCATTGGGCCGGGCATTTTAAGCTCCATGTACCCGTAATGGGGTATAGCTTGAAAAATTGTGAATGCTTCCCGCCCTAATAAAGCGTGATATCCGCTGCTGAACGGGGCCACTTGGAACGTGACCTCCTCGGACCTGTAATTGTCCGGCGAGCCGAACACCACATCTAGTGTAATTTTTCCTGTGTAGTGTGCTTCCCGACTAGGGCTTATTCCTCTAAAGGTTGTGCTGCTTTGCTCAATGCGGCTCCAATCTATTTCCATTTTTCGAAGGGTTTCCTCGTAGATGAGGTTTAATCCGCTGCCGCCATCCATGAGTACCTTGGTAAGACGAAAGCCGTCCACTATTGGACTGAGGACCAATGCGGCTGGTGCTCGGGCTGTTCAGAATTTAGGTTCATCGCTGGTGTTGAAGGTGATAGCCGTGTCGCTCCATGGATTTATTGTTGCTACTTGGTAGACTTCGGCGAGGCTGCGGAGTGTTCGTTTCCGCATATTATTTGATACGAAAGTCTCGAAGACTGTTAATACCGTACTGGTACTGTTGGGATGGTTCTCCGGGGCTAGAAGCTCTTCGCCACTTTTGGCCACCTGCCGTAGTATCCAACATGCTCGAAGGCTGTGTGTTGGAGTGGCGCCCTCTATACTATGGATTTTACAGGGTCCGCTGAGCCATCCCTCCAGTACGGTTCCGTGCCCTTTAGGGGTTTTTTGCTTTTTGGTTTTTGTCCCAGGTGCCTGAGCATGATGCACCCTTTTGTTTCGGACTAGGGTTGTGTTCGGAGCCGGATTGTCCCAAAACTTAGTTTCGGTTTTCCAGGCACTCTCCATCGCACAGTACTTTCGTACTATGGATGCCAGGTCGGCGAAGCTTGTAATTTCGCGACGACTTATGGCGTTCATGATTCCCTTGTCCGTGCAATTGTTGCAGAAAATTGAGATTGCGCTTTCCTCATGGCAGTCCTTTATCCTGTCCATAACCAGGAGGAATCTGGCCCAGTAATGATGTACTGTTTCAGTGGGCTCTTGCCGAATTTGAGATAGATCGCTTGTGTTTGGGTGGGCGGGTGGAATTAAGTCCAGAACCCCGTCCAATCTGAGGCTCAAGGGCCGAAAAGTTTCCAAATTTGGAAGCTTGGATTGCTGGATGTTGTCCAATGAATCTGGTCCGCTGCCTGACTTTAGGTTCAGTGTTTGATTGACGTCCGTCCCTCCGCGGGAATCCGGTATGGAGGGATCAGGAATCCAGACATAACTGGTCTTTAGTATAGAAGAAGAGTCGCCGCATTGTTCCTCCACCACAGCAACGTGGTGGGTAGCTTGGGGAGAGTTAATCTCTCTCAGATCGGTTTTAAGCCCAATCTGATCGTAGTCTGTAGCGACTCCCAGGGCGGCGATGCGATCCAAGAGCTCGTTTACGGAAGAGAGCTCCATCGGATCCAGCTGCTCGGCGAATTCTGAGTTGACGTGAAGATCGCTTTTGATGACCCGAGAGGTCATTGTCGGAGCGGTGGCCGAACAGGCGGTCATAAGAAAACCACCTAGCCGGATAGTTTGGTCGGAGGCCAAAGCTCCCTTGGCAATGGTGCCGTCTTTAAAGACGGGAAGAGGCATCCTTCCTGATTGCGACGGCACAGAGGAACTCTCAATGAAAGCACCAATGTCGGTGTCAAAACCGGCGGATCTCGGGTAGGGGGTCCCGAACTGTGCGTCTAGGCGGATGGTAACAGGAGACAAGGGACACGATGTTTTTACCTAGGTTCGGGCCCTCTTGATGGAGGTAAAACCCTACTCCTGCTTGATTGATATTGATGATATGGGTAGTACAAGAGTGGATCTACCACGAGATCAAGGAGGCTAAACCCTAGAAGCTAGCCTATGGTATGATTGTTGTTCGTCCTATGGACTAAAACCCTCCGGTTTATATAGACACCGGAGAGGGCTAGGGTTACACAGAGTCGGTTACGATGGTAGGAGATCTACATATCTGTATTTCCAAGCTTGCCTTCCATGCCAAGGAAAGTCCCATCCGGACACGGGATGAAGTCTTCAATCTTGTATCTTCATAGTCTTGGAGTCCGGCCAATGATGATAGTTCGGCTATTCGGACACCCCCTAGTCCAGGACTCCCTCACAAAGTATGAAATGCTGGTAAACAGTATGACTTGTATCGCCCACAACTCACTTGTGTTCTACTCGTGCATATAACATCAACGCATAAAACCTAGGCTCCGATGCCACTGTTGGGGAACGTAGTAATTTCAAAAAATTTCCTACGCACACGCAAGATCATGGTGATGCATAGTAACGAGAGGGGAGAGTGTAGTCCATGTACCCTCGTAGACAGTAAGCGGAAGCGTTAGAACAACTCGGTTGATGTAGTCGTACGTCTTCACGGCCCGACCGATCAAGCACCGAAACTACGGCACCTCCGAGTTCTAGCACATGTTCAGCTCGATGACATCCCTCGAACTCCGATCCAGCTGAGTGTTGAGGGAGAGTTCCGTCAGCATGATGGCATAGTGACGATCTTGATGTTCTACCGTCGCAGGGCTTCGCCTAAGCACCGCTACGATATTATCGAGGTGGACTATGGTGGAGGGGGGCACCGCACACGGCTAAGAGATCCAAGGGATCAATTGTTGTTGTGCCTAGAAGTGCCCCCTTGCCCTCGTATATAAAGGAGCAAGGGGGAGGGGGTCGGCCGGCCAGGAGGGGCGTGCCAGGAGGAGTCCTCCTCCCACCAGGAGTAGGACTCCCCCCCCTTCCTTGTTGGAGTAGGAGAGAAGGAAAGAGGGGGAGAGGAGGAAGGAAAAGGGGGCTGCACCCCTTGTCCAATTCGGACCAGAGGGGGGGCGGGCGCAGGCCTCCTTCCTTTTGGCCTCTCTCCTCTATTCCCGTATGGCTCAATAAGGCCCATATACTCCCCGGCGAATTCCCGTAACTCTCCGGTACTCCGAAAAATAACCGAATCACTCGGAACCTTTCCAAAGTCCGAATATAGTCGTCCAATATATTGATCTTTACGTCTTGACCATTTTGAGACTCCTCGTCATGTCCCCGATCTCATTCGGGACTCCGAACTCCTTTGGTACATCAAAACTCATAAACTCATAATATAACTGTCATCGAAACCTTAAGCGTGCGGACCCTACGGGTTCGAGAACTATGTAGACATGACCGAAACACGTTTCCTGTCAATAACCAATGGCGGAACCTTGATGCTCATATTGGCTCCTACATATTCTATGAAGATCTTTATCGGTCAAACCGCATAACAACATACGTTGTTCCCTTTGTCATCGGTATGTTACTTGCCCGAGATTCGATCGTCGGTATCCCAATACCTAGTTCAATCTCGTTATCGGCAAGTCTCTTTACTCGTTATGTAATGCATCATCCCGCAACTAACTCATTAGTTACAATGCTTGCAAGGCTTATAGTGATGTGCATTACCGAGTGGGCCCAGAGATACCTCTCCGATAATCGGAGTGACAAATCCTAATCTCGAAATACGCCAACCCAACATGTACCTTCGGAGACACCTGTAGAGCTCCTTTATAATCACCCAGTTACGTTGTGATGTTTGGTAGCACACAAAGTGTTCCTCCGATAAACCGGAGTTGCATAATCTCATAGTTATAGGAACATGTATAAGTCATGAAGAAAGCAATAGCAACATACTAAATGATCAAGTGCTAAGCTAACGGAATGGGTCATGTCAATCACATCATTCTCCTAATGATGTGATCCTGTTAATCAAATGACAACTCATGTCTATGGTTAGGAAACTTAACCATCTTTGATTAACGAGCTAGTCAAGTAGAGGCATACTAGTGACACTATGTTTGTCTATGTATTCACACATGTATTATGTTTCCGGTTAATACAATTCTAACATGAATAATAAACCATAACTTTATTATTGCCTCTAGGGCATATTTCCTTCAGTAATAGCTAGCATCAGAAAATGTAGGGTAAAACGAACAAAAACCAGCGGAACCACATGCTAGTTTGCTGATGTGTAATTAAGCATAGAGAACATGAAGCAGTCTGATGGAACCAACATGTGGCATCAGAACAACACCATTATCATAAATATAGCATGCAAGAAGTAAAATAGTAGGCAGTGATATCTAGGAAGTACAATAATACTTAGGACAAAACTAAAGCATATTAACTATATGTGCACTGGTATGTAATTTAGCACATGTAACATGTTCACTGCCAGAAGTATGGCCCTATAGGTGCAAGCAGAATAACGCGTCTCATGAAAAACTGAATGATGCCCTGAAGAAATTCAAAGGTGCGGTGGTTATGCTAAGAAAGTGAACATAGGCACCGGCCGTTGGATAATAGTACCTATTTCTCGGCGGTGTATGGGTATCATTGGCATACTTCATAGCTAAGGATCATCGATGGTGCTCGTGTTGCGGTTGAGTTTGGGCCGGCTGTCGGTGTCACTGAAGCGCCTCCGGTGCTACAGTTGCGGCGCCTATCGACATACAAGAAAACTCATCTGTGGTAAGTGAACAATTGCACGATAAAAGAGAAAAACCGAAGGAGTACAGACCGAAATAACATGATGAGGCTGCGGCGTCGATAAAGCAGGGCCGATGGAGTCGAATATGGCGTCTGTGGAGCGGGTCCAGTGCAGTGGGCGAAGGCTTCGGCGGGCGCGTTGTACAGTGCTTTCGGTGAGGCGGATCTGTTGCGGCGGACGATGGCTTGTATGAAGGGCCAGCGAAGGGACGGACGAGGGAGTCAGTGAAGGGCCTACACTGTGGTGGACGAGGGCGTCGGTTAAGCAGATCCGGTGCGGTGGACCATGATGGCGGTCAAGGAGATCTGGAGCGGTGTACAAGCCAGTCGCTGAAGCGGCTCTGGTGAAGTGGTGAGTTGGCAGTTGGGGGTTCCAAGGTGCGGAAGGTAGATCCGTCGGGGTGTGAGGTTCACCGCTGCAACGGAGGACTAGATTCGGCGGCTTGCCGTGGTTGGGAGGGGGGGTCGGGGGGGGGGGGGGTTGGGGAGGGGAAGGGGAGGGGCTCTGGGGAAGAATGTTGAAAACAATGGAGTTACCAAAGCAGCCCTTTTCCGTTCATGTGGCAGGGGTAAAACAGGAATATCGCAGGGCTAAAATTTCGGGGGCAAGATATTTCGATGTGAGCGGGAAGTTTGAAAGCTTTTGGCACCTGAAATTATATTCTGCTCTTGTACGACCGACTATGATATCATGGTCGAGAATTTGTTTGTTTTGCATGCAAAAAAGTGCAAGTTTTGAAAATCAATGTCTCCAACTCGAAACTTAGATTGTCCATTCAATTCAAATATGGATCATTGAGCTACTACAAGCAAATACCATCATATGGTCCAATTCAAATGAAATTCCAAATGTGCTTATCTTAAATATGATGACAAAAGCAAAATGTGTATGTGTATGAATAAAGTGGATCCTTATAAAGTTTGAACATGCCCGTATGTGTATATCTCTAGGTTTGATATATGAATTTGAAATCACGAAATCCCGTCTTAAAAATGTACCACCGTCTAAATGAATTACAAAAGCTAATGATGGAGTAAAATTCCAAAATTCCAATCTTAAGTTTGTAATTCTGGTACATCAAAGTGTATCACGCATGTTCAAAAGTATCGTTATCTCATAGTCCAAACTGTGAAACAAATTGATCAACCTTGAGTGCACACACTATTGACCATGTATATCTCAATTACGCTAAAGTCCCTCAAATATAGACACCTCACTCTTTATCTGAAGCCAACTCCCCCCCTCGTTGCCCCCCACACACAGAGAAGACATTCTCTCCCCCAAACACCAACACTCGAGCACATTAACACCCATCTCTCTTCTAAAGTCCGGACCCCAATATAGGTCTCTATCAGTTTCTCTCTTGGGCATGCACACGTCTCTTCCCCCACTCTCTAGCTAGGTCTCCCGGCATCTCTCTGTCCCAAGCACACACACTATGCAGAGTGTATCTTTCCCATACACACAAAACGTCGCCCCCAAATGTCTATCTCCCTAGTTATGTGGTTCTCGCACACTCACCTCACACACCACCCCCACTTCAAAACAAGCACACTTTGTCTCATATGCACCACTCTCCTCTTTCTATCTCTCCCACATGCGGACCCGCCCCAGCTCCTCCCTGTATACATATATGTCGTGACTCTTTCCATAGCTCCCTAATGTATCATCATTCTCGATCTCGCACATTGTTCTCTGCACCATATATTCTAGATCTCTCATGAAGTCCCTATCACACACATGATGACTCGCTTCCCTTGCGTCTCCGTACAAAGGCCAATTTCAAACAACATGAACATTGTCTCCCTATCTATACGCCATTTATGGACACAAACGCCTCTCTCTCTCTCTCTCTCTCTCTCTCCCTCTCTCTCTCTCTCTCACCCCTCTCCCACACACAATCGATGTCTCTTCCAAATAGTCTGCTCCCCCCACCCGCACCCATGCTATCCTGCGACCACACATGTCACACCATTCCCCCTTCCCTTATACTAGGTTTACATCATTAGTGGTCTCTCTACTCCACATACACCCCCCTCTCACACACAAACACGTGGATAAACACACACAGACACGCACAAACACCCATTAATCTGGATCCTCATCTCTCCCCATGTCCGCATGTGTATCTCGCACACTCACTCTCTAATTATGTATATGTGTCTCCACGTTACACAACACAAAGCCCCATGTACATGTCTCTCTCTATCCTCCACACACATAGACACAAAGAATCTGTTATCATTGCCTCAGTCTCTAGACATATCACACACGCACACTATCTCTCTCTCTCTCTCTCTCTCTTGCAAACACGCTCAACAAGGGTTGCCCTGTGAATAACTTACATCTATTCACCAATAGTCGTGGCAGTACAGCAAACAAGAGACGTGAAAAAGAATAAAACTACGCATGCTTAGACCACCTAGTATGACTACTAGGACTAGAGCAAGCCAAAAAGCGCGCTGCTGTCACCCCCTCCTTATCGGCGACGGGAAAACCTTTGTTTTACACAGTCGAGAAGTCATTGTGCTAAGGCCTTACATGCTGAGGTGTTGAATAGAATGTAGATTCTAGTTTACGGAAACAAGTATCGATAGTACGTTTGTATCTCCATACTTATATTTCTTCTCTTATAAAAAACCGAGTTGGTGATGATGGTACGCGTGCCATCTTGCAATATAGACCGTCCGATCTATATCTGACTGATGGAAATTAAACTAAAAGATACACGCACCCCTCTCCACATTTGCAGACAAGTCCTTCCCTCGTTCATCTTCATCTCCAACAACCTCATTGTTGAGCAATTAAGAAAGGAAGCCTCTGGAACAAACTGGCCTGGTGCCCGCTGCCGGCATCGTCAATCCCCATGCCTCCGCTCAGTCTGACCACCAATCACCACCACGCCCCACTCCTCTTCACCTTATCTCCTATTTCTCGAGATATCATTAGTTTTTACAAATGGGATTACTCCCGCATGGGTCAATCACAACGAGTGTTTTTATAAAAAGAATGCATCTTGATGTTCCGTGCAATGCACGGATCTTGCTAGTACTCCTACAGAAGACTAAGTTGGTGATGATGGTGTATCTGCCATCCGTCGTTTGTGACCATTAGATCTACATGTAATGACTGTGAGGTAAGTTGTTGTCTTTTCTCACAAACATCCCACTTGTCTACCAATTTGCAGAAAAACCCATAAGTAGTATCTCAAAACCAACCACATCCCTCCCTGACCTCACCAAAACAGCCCAAGGAATATATTCTAATTGAAACATAATATATCTCTAGTGATATATGCATATCAAAATTAGAGTGTTTTGTATCAAGTTTGTGAATAAGTATTATTCTAATTATGATTCATTGCAACGCACATGAACATTGCTAGTATTTCCAACCATGCAATTTTTCCCTAGTATTCCATAGTTTCGAGTTTTCCATCAAGATATTAGTCACTCATGGTTGATATTTACTTTCAATCATGTACACATATGCACTATGTAACTAGCCTTGCTTATTGGGTTCCAAAGCTTAACTTTCACTCCTACTTACAATATGTAGAGTATTTAACAAAAAACTACCACTTTCAACCAGCCCTAGGAAGAATCTATTGTACAAAAATAGCAAAAAGATACCCAAAATTTCTTAATCCACACCAAAAACTACTACCTACCGATTAGGTTAGTTTAAACCCATTTAGACAGGGTTGGCCCACACGTCCGTGCTGACGAGGCAGCTTAAACCAACACATTTTGTTTGACCGTTGACATGAGGGACCCACATCTGACCTTCTATCCTGTTATTCCCCCTCAAATCATTATTTTTCCTGAACATTACTTCAAACAGTACTGATGCGTGTTTGTCGGTGGCGCCGGTGATGAGCGAGTTGGCCGCCGCTTCGTCGGACGGGTCGTACGCCATGTTGGCCTCCGCACGGGTTGGCAGGTTGGCCCGAGCGTGACTCACGAGCGAGGAAGCCGCTGCGCTGGCCTTCGCTCGAGCCATATGGCTGGCCTTAGCGCAGCGCGTGCGAGCAAGCCGCCGCGCCGCCGTGCCAATCTAGCTGGCAAACCTTGCAGACAAGCAGCTCGACGGAGCTATCTTGGCTAGTTAGCGGCCGCGAGCGCCGGACGAAGCTGGCATCCGGGATGCCGCAAGATGGGCTCCGCACTGCCAGCGGTTTTGACCTCGCCTTCTGCCGGCGGCGGTAGCTGCGTCCCATGGCCAAGGATGACTAGGTGAACGAGCCAGAGGTAGGAGGTCACTCGGGGATTTTTGTGCAGACTGACATGTAGGTCCCACAAGTCATAACGCTTGGTCGAATAGAAGGCGTTGACTTAATGGGCAACATGGGCTCTGTTTGGATACTCTAAGTCAGAGGTTAGATTCTAGGGACAAATGCATTTTTGCCCCTAGTTGGAACCTACCCACGGGTTTTGCCCTTAATTTTCGACTCTGCTCAGTTTTGCCCTTAGATTTTGCTCCGAGGTCGCCCGAATGCCCTTTGACCATTTGACCAATACTTTGGAAATTCATAACAAATTGATATGAGCTCACAAAAATGCAAATAAGATATCAAAATGTTCAGATAAACATTACCTGTATGTGTATGTTATTTGCATTCAAGACAAAAGTACCATTTAAAAAACCTAAGGTTATTAATGTTATTAACATTATTAAATATAAAAAGGTATAAACAATAACTTTTCAGGAATAAAAATAACACGCAAATGCAGGTGACGTTTTATGAACATCCCGATATCTTATTGGCATTATTTAGAGTTCATATCAACTTGTTATGAAGTTTCAAAATAATGGTCAAAGTCGTTTGAACATTCATCACAAGTTGATATGAACTCAAAAAAATGCAAATAAGATATCAGGATGTTCAGAAAACGTCACCTACATTTGCATGTAACTTTTATTCCTGAAAAAATTATTTTAATACCATTTTATTTATAGTAACGTTAATAACATTAATAACCTTAGGTTGCTTAAATGGTACGTTTGTCTTGAATACAAATGACATACACATAAAGGTAATATTTAGCTGAACATTTTGATATCTTATTTGCATTTTCCTAAGTTTATATCAATTTCTTATAAATTTTCAAAGTATTGGTCAAACGGTCAAAGGGCATTAAAGCGACCTCGGAGCAAAATCTAAGGGTAAAACTGAGCAGAGTCAAAAAGTAAGGGCAAAACCCGTGGGTAGGTTCCAACTAGGGGCAAAAATGCAATTTTCCCTAGATTCTAACCCTGAACTAACTCTAACCAAAGTGGTGTTTGGATGGCAGGGTTAGATTGACAACAAATGTACCAAAACAAGGCCATGGGTTGAAACATGCCTATAACGGCACTTTGTAGAGTAGTCGTTTCTTGGTAGGGCTGGTTGGTAAGAGCATGTACAATGGTTGATAAGGTAGTCTTATCTTAAGTCTACCACGTATGCAAGTGGTAGTAGTTTCTTGGCATTATTAGTGGTTTCTTGCATTATTAGGGGTTTCTTGTAAGGAACAATGTACTACTCCTACTAGCGACAAAAGGCGATTCTAGGTTGCGTTGTACTCCAACGAGTACTACTAGTGGTCGCGGGAGTGTATACCTCGTTTTGTGGGTTCGATCCCAGCCGAACGCACGGCGGCCTTTTTTTTAAATAGTAACTTTGCTGCGAGCCAATATTTTACATGGGTATTTTGAGTTTTGAAGTCAAACGGACGTGCGGCACCACAATCTGGGTGCACTGGATAGCCTAGCTACGTGAACGGGTTTTCCTTCCCAGCATCTCGTGGCTCGCATGCTCGCCCTAGCCGCACCTCGCTTGCAGCTTCCTCATCAGCTAGTAGCATATTTAAACTAGCGCCTCCCAATTAAGCCCGAGGAGTTGGAAAAGCCCGGCGGGGCATTGGAACAGTGCAATATGGCTTTGTACGTAAAGTGCTCTAGTACTTTGTAGCTGGTGGTGTTGCACGCATGGACTTCACTCCATTATCGGCTCTACTATAAAAGAAATTCCTCTTGACGTGTTTTTTTTGAAACGGAGGCAAAAGCTTTGCTTCATCTCATTCATAAAGAAGGAACTACTAACAAAGTTCGACGAGATCCATTACACCTCCACAAATGGAAGCGAAAAGCCTAGTCTCGCTGTATCAAATAACTCAAATGTTCTGCCCCCGCAGTAACCGTCACTGATAAACATGCTGCTAGTGTGTGCGTGAGAGGAGCGGCTGAGTAGGCCGGCTACATGAGAGGAGCGCCTGAATAGATCACCGAGAGTACCCACTAGGCCACTACGCAGGTGTACTTTCCCTGCATTGATAGTACAGCGATGGTTCTAGAGAACAGTAGTACCCTCCACTTCCAACTATAGCTCCTTGGCCCTGAGATTCAAGAGTTCAAAACTGGTGCACTATACGAGAAGTACAGTACATAGCACTAGTAGTACCCTCGCACTACTAGTTGAGAAAGTAGTACTAGTACTGCGGTTACTACGCTCTTATCTCCTCCTCGCCAGTTCCCCTACCCCTGAAGAGAAGGCAGTTCTTCGCTGCTCCCATGGATTCGACAGGCGGTTCTCCTCCTCGTCGGGGCCGGGAGACCTTAGACGACGATCCTCTGGGAGAAATTGCATGCCGCTCCGATGTCCTCACCGCCGCAAGACTCGGTGCTTCTTGCACATACTTTTTCAAGAAGGTGCTTAAAATGGCTTGGGAAAAGGCCATGCTTGTTGGTCTTCCATGTGTCCTCGAGGAGAAGGTTCTTCTATGGGACAATCCTTCGAACAGTCCACTGCTCCCTGGCCATGGTTGCATGTTGACTCCACTAGAGTTGCCGACGTTGAGAGGTGCTATTTCTCGAGCTTGCATTGGTTTTCCCCGAAGAGGAGAGGATGATGCAGCACAGTAGCGTAAGTATTTCCCTCAGTTTTTGAGAACCAAGGTATCAATCCAATAGGAGGTCATGCGCAAGTCCCTCGTACCTGCACAACACGATAGCAACTCGCAACCAGCTCTTAGGGGTTGTCAATCCCTTCACGGTCACTTACGAGAGTGAGATCTGATAGAGATAATATTTTTGGTATTTTTGATAGATAGATGCAAAGTAAAAAGTAAAGGCAAAGTAAAAACATAGCAAGTAAATAAAGTGATATAGATTGATATGATGAGAATAGACTCGGGGGCCATAGGTTTCACTAGTGGCTTCTCTCAAGAGCATAAGTATTCTACGATGGGTGAACAAATTACTGTTGAGCAATTGACAGAACTGAGCATAGTTATGAGTATCTCTAGGCAATGATCATGTATATAGGCATCACGTCCGTGACAAGTAGATCGAAACGATTCTGCATCTAATACTATTACTCCACTCATCGACCGCTATCCAGCATGCATCTAGGGTATTAAGTTAAAAACAGAGTAACGCCTTAAG